>NW_027528798.1:180255-230406 GCF_008692635.1 Crocuta crocuta
TCACACAGCCATGTCCACCCCCATAAAGTCCTCCTTTACTATTATTATTCTCCAAATACATAGGGAGTCAATAGCACTATTTTTATGCTAGGGATAAGTAATAAACTGAGGTGTACAGATGTTAACTAACTTTTCTAAGCCCAAACCAATAGTAAGAGATATGAGTCAGAAACTGAACTAAAGTTTCTCTAATGGTGCTGTGATGGGATTTGGGTAGCAGTGTACAGACTACAGAGGATAGATAATGGACCCTTTTACCATTTGACAAATTTGTTGAAGCACAGAATAAATATAGATGTTTCAATGGTAATCCAGGTCAGCTTCCTCTACTCTTGCGAAGGAGGAGGGCAGGAACCTCAGTTTTGTTACACACCAGCAGGAAATGATACCAATGATTTTAGCAGCAACAGAACAATATGCAGAAAATGTTTTTACCAAAGAACTGTGGTTGTATCATCAGCTTTATGATAATTACCTCCCGGCTGTAAGAGCAATGAAGGCCTCTAAAGCAAACTTCAATCCTGAGAGATAGAGAAGACACATCTCTTCTTTAAGTAGACTTTATAATTTAATTGCATTTCTTATTTGAATCTGGTGGGTGGCCAATGCTAAGAAAATTGAGTTTACCTTAGAGTTGTAAATTGATTGCCACCTCTAATATAGTGCAAACCCCTTTTCTAACAAGGACATTGACAAGAGACCTGCTTACAAACATTTATCAACTGGCTGAACAGGGGAAGGTAGACTCTGAATTGTATCATTCAGCAATTTCTGCAATGCCAACATTCCCAAGATGGCAGATCCTGAGCTACCCACATGAATCAAAGATGCAGAGTTGGGAAGACAGGACAACATCCACACAAAAGAGCCTCTAAAGGTCTTCTCCAGAACACCAGTGAAGACTGAGAGAGGACTGACATATTCAAAATCACATATTTATTAGCCTTGCATTAGAATTCAGGTGACCCGAATTTTAAAAGAGGGTCTCTTCCACACAGAAAGCTTTGTATTTTCAGTCTCACTCTTTACATTATCCCATTAAAGAAAATCTAGGTGTTGGCTAACTGGATACAAGGGCAGAGTGGACAAGGAGGTTGTTATCTCAGAGCCCCAGGGAGTTCAAGAACGGACTGAAGGTACACTGGGGGATTTGCGTGGCTCTTTATCTAGCTCATTCCTCCATGTACAAGGTGATTTAGCAGGTCAGGGAAATAAGTTGAGCTTCCCCTGATGGTAGAGGCCAACACCAAATAATTCCTTACAGCAGGGAAACCAAAAACACAATCTAATAATAAGACTGTGATAGGCAGTACTGTGAATAACTGTGATATTTGGAGCAGGTCAGAACTGATCTCAGTTACTGGCATCACCATCTACTGGTTTAATACTTTGGGAAATTAAATCTCTCCAACGTATAAAGCTATAACATTGGAATATCCAGTCTACAGTGTCATTGAGATTTAATGTGCTCAGGTCTCTGAGCACATTGTCTGACATGTAGGAAATGCTCAATAAATGCAGAAACTAGCATTTAGCATTATTACTGTAAAAATAGTGTGATTTTTATAGTATTTGAAAAACAGTCCACTCAAGCTCTTGAGAAGAGAGCTGTGTTACCTATATAAATATATATATATATATGTATCTTGAGGAATGAAGATAGCAGTCTGAATTTTTGTTTGTCCTATAGTATTCTATACTTTTATCCTGGATCTTCTGTTAAATTTTATTCCAAATTTTGTTTATCATAGTTTCAGTCCAAGCTGACAATGCCTTAGTTTTAGTTTGGAAATCACAGTTTTCCTTTAAAGGTGTGTGATTCATTATGCAATGCTTAGAACCAGGTAACCTTAGGTAAAGTCTTTTGAACTACCAGTTATTTTCTTATAGCAGACTCACTATTATACCTAAATTAATTGCTTAAACTTTTTTGGGGGTTATTAAAATCACAATTAGATAAATTTTCAAGATGTATTGTTTCTAACAAAGCCTTTATCCTCCTTTTTGAAACTCATGCATATTCAAAGGATTACGCTTCAGGAGATGTCCCAGCTTAATACCAACCTATCTATTCCACCTATGCAACATTACAGAAGCCCAGTGCTTGCTTGTTGGGTTCATTAAAATTTTCTTTATTATTTTTTTCTCTTCTTTATGGTTAAGCAGATAGTAAATAAGAAAAAAATTGAGGGGTGCCTGGGTGGCTCAGTTGGTTAAGCATCCAACTTCTGCTCAGGTCATGATCTCGTGGTTCATGAGTTCGAGCCCCACCTCGGGCTCTGGGCTGACAGCTCAGAGCCTGGAGCCTGCTTTGGATTCTGTGTTTCTGTCTCTCTCTTCCCTTCCCCTGCTCGTACTCTGTCTCTGTCTCCCTGTCAGAAATAAATAAACATTAAAAAAACTTAAAAAAAATTTTGTCTTTAAAAAAGAAAATTTTGATATGCACTAAAGATTATATAGGAGATCTATACTATCAAAACTTTTATCTAACAGGCTGTTAGGAAGCCTGTCCTAATTACACTTTCTTCACATAAAAATGTGCAAGCATGTTGGAGTTTAGTTAAGTGATTCTCATTTTATTATAAACTCAATAGGAAAAGCACTCAGGGTGGCTGGCTACTTGGGTTAGTGCGTCTGCTTAATGGCCTGGATTGCAGTACATTTTCTAAAGGAACAACAATCTAAGTAAGTACTGCTGGTACTCTCTTAGAAGATTTCAGCAAATGCCATATGTTTTCATGTTTGAGTATTTGGAGTAGTAATTGGAATATTTGAAAACAGTAATGACAGAGATGCTCTGTGAAGTATGCTAACTTCTGGTATAGCTGGGTCTGAGACCATCCATGGAAGGGTTGCAGGCATAGAGTTTAAAGTTTGACTCAGCCACTTAAAAGCTGCACAAGCAACTAAAGTCTCTGAGTTCTTCTCTTTCTCCTGGTAAATATGACCACGTTGACTCATTTGCAAGTAAATTAGAATCCACTGAATACCAACTAAGTACAAAAGAACAATTGTATTTGGCAAGGCAATGGAACTCATTTATTCTGATATTATAACATAATGAAATTGATTTTTTAAAAGACATGACTTCTAAACTGGAATGACTTATCCTCCCCCTTGGCATTATTCACATATTTTTATATATTTCTGGTCTGGAAGCACCTTGAGGGTAGTAATTGCGTCTGGATTCTGTTAGTATTCCTCCAGGTTGTGCAATAAACATTTAAATGTTTGCACCTCAGTATAAGACAATTTTATGGTTTTATAGAGGTATTGTTGCTCTTAAGACTTATTCCTCTCCTGATCCAGATAGAGCCATGGCAAGAGAGTGTGTGTCTGTGTGTAACTACTAGGTAGAGGCAGGGAGAACATGAGATATTTAAAGAAGTAACTCCTTTTTAATCCCTTGCTAACCTTGTTATAATACTCATTCAATTGTTCTAGTTCCACAGTTATATCATTAGTGCCTTTTCTGTGTCTAGCATCCTTTTCCATCCTGCATTACGTGCTTATCGATAAGATACAGCAAATAATTAGCTAACACACAAGTCCGAATCAGAGCATCTTACAAACCAAATGATTAGAAATAAATCTTGTTTTGCTTTCCTCAACTTACAGATATGAAAACATGGCTCACAAATATTAAGGTATAACTAGAACTACAGAGCTGTGGATGGAAGCAAAAGCAATCAGCTCTAGAAGTGATCAGCTCCAGAGGCCTTGCATCCTCTTCCCTCCCTACAGTATCATCGTGGTTCCAGAAACACAGATTGCAGATTGGGTTTTTTTTTAAATACCTATTTCCAAGAGCACAGCACTTAAACACAAAGAATCTGAGTCCAGGCTGTGGATTATAGGATCTCATCATTTCCAAAAAGAAAAAAAAAGATTCTTTAATTTGGACAGCTACCTATTAGACCCAGGCTTCTGTTTTGCTAATCTGCTTCTGGATTGTTATGTAGGCAAAGGTCCCCTCAGACAGAGAAGCTGTTGTAATTCTCAGCTGGTTCTCTGCTGCTTACCCAGGCTGCAGGTGGTTAAGGTTCTCACCTGGAGTGCACTCAGGTGAACATCTGCCGCGATATGTCAGAGCCGAGGGGGATGCATCTCCTACTGTTCTTGTTCCAGCGAAAGAGCCGAAAGAGCGTGAGATGAAGCAGCAGCTTTTATGCCTACATGAGACGAATCCTTGCAATCTTGAGCCACTAGAGGACTGCCTCTTTTTTTTTCTTCCTTCCCCATTTTACCCGACTGAATTTTCAGATATAGTTAACGTTTCTTAGTGGGTTGTTGCAAACATCCTTCATATTAGCCAAACAACGTAATGCACTTCTGGTAGGTCACATGCTGAGCAGGAAAACAGTAGCAACTTGTTCAAACTACTTCCCCAGGAATAAAAGAAAACTCAAGTGCCTGCCTTTCTCACAGAGTTATTTTTGTGTACCTGAGGAGATTCCTTCTCTTGTTCATTTCAGTGGTTCTTTACTGAGTATATTTTGTCAGAATATTCACTGGGTCAGGAGTATAGTGTGGCAAGAGTAATAACTAATATCTGTGTAGCATTATAATTATAAATACTTATTTCTGTAAAAAATAATATATTAAATTATAAGTTAATATAAAAGAAAATAAGTTGGCCCAGCCAAATCAAGAGCTTACAGGCATTTGAGTATTTTCTTGCCAGATAAGCAAATGCCTTACCGTATAACAAATACAATTAATATTCAAAATTATGGCCCTAAAGCAATGGAATATCTTGAAATGCATTTTACACAAAGGGCAGTTTTAGTGCTGTTAACTCCTTCTTCTCTCGTAGTTGCTGTGTCTAAAGGGTTATCGAGTTCTGGAAATGAACACCACCGTGCAACACCATCACATTAATGTTACCCTTTCTAGTCTCTCTGCTGCCAGTGCAGTGCAGACCTTTTACCGTCATGTAGATTTTTCCAAAACTTTCCCAGTTGACTCCACTGTCTTAAGTTTCTCTTTCTTTTAGGACATACACTATAATGCTCTCTGGTTATCCACTAAAAAAATGTTGGGAGTGTCACTTTATTACTCAACAATCTTCTAAAGATATCTAACGATTATAAAAGATTCAATAGCGTCGCTTTCCGGACCCCTGGAATTTTCTCCGGTATACATGCTAACACTTCAAACCCTGTATTTCAGGCATACTCAAGAATTTATTTATTCAATCATCTGTTAAATCAAAGTGATAATTAAACACCCATATGTTCCTAGCTGTGACACCGGGAAGACATGACATACTTTTAAACGTAACTTAGTTTCAGATACAGTATCTTTACCATGAGAATTACAGTTACCGCTACCTGACATGGGAGGATTAAATAGGATCATGTACCAGAAGGGTAAGCATAGTTCCTGACACATATAAATCTCCCAATAATGCAGAGTCCTTATTGTCTTCATTACTGTAATTGAGTATAATCTTGTTATTGTACAAGCAATATGTATTTATTTATTTTTATTTATTTTTTTTTACAAATAGTTTATTGTCAAATTAGTTTCCACATAACACCCAGTGCTCATCCCCACAAGTGTCCTCCTCCATGCCCATCCCCCCTCCCCCCTACATCCATCAGTCCTCAGTTTTTGTCAGCATTCAAGAGTCTCTCATGGTTTGCCTCTCTCCCTTTCCCCCACCATTTCCCTCCTTCTTCTCCCCCTTGGTCCTCTGTTGAGTTCCTCCTAATCCTCCTATACATGCAAACATATGATATTTGTCCTTCTCTGCCTGACTTATTGCACTCAGCATAACACCCTCAAGGTCCATCCATGTTGCTACACATGGCCAGATTTCATTTTTTCTCATTGCCATGTAGTATTCCATGGTATAGATAAACCACAGCAGGATGTATTTAAATATGTTTATATTTCAGCACTTTGAAATTTGGCAATTTCTTTATTGCAGATAATTCTCTTAGACTTTTCAAATAAATGAGATATGGTATTCACTAACATTTTGTTTATTGTTCAATGGTAATATTTTTGGTTTTGTTTATTGTCATTTATGGTGTTCATCTTACGTCCTAAGAGGTAGCATCTGGAGTCTAATAGTTGCTTCTATGACAGATGGGCAGGTCTGAAAAGCAGCTACAGTATTATGAAAATTCAGGGAAAAAAAGAGAGACCAATGCTGGACCAGGAATAAAAATTACAGAGTCAAACAGTCACTGAGAGAAGCGGTAAGTGTGTTGTCAGTTAAGAACTAAAAGGAATTGTAAAAATCAGGGAGCTAAAGGCAGCCATTGTCTGGAGAAAGCCAGACGGAGGAGTCCAGATGTTCCATGGATGATATTTTGTCTAAACACATTGGATATTTTGAGGTTCAAGCCTTCGTCTCCTTGAGGTTGCTCAAATATAGGAAGGGTCCTCCAAATAAGTTGTATTTTATGTGCATATGTGCTCAGGAGAAAAGAAGAGAGGCAGAGGAGAAAGGAGAACAGGGAGAAGGAGAGACGGAAGTGACAAGGAATTAAGGAAGGTAAGCTGTGGGAGACATTTTCAGCCCCTTCTCTAAGACTCCCTCCCTCCATTCCTCCCTTCCCTGTTTCCTTCTAGCAGTACCCTGCTAAGACCAAACAGTTTGTCCATTAAAGTGCTCCTTTCTGAGATGTCTTAGAATTCCTCAACAAGCCCACAGCCCCTTTCTCAAACAAAGTGTCACATCTGAAACTTCTACAAAAAGTGAGTCGCCTATGACAATCAATGAGGCATTGTAAATGGCCTTGAGATCGTGTAGCCCCCAGTACACAGCTGACTGGACCAGAAATAAGCATACGATCTAAGGGCAGATTCTTCTCAGTTGGTTAGCAGTCTCTGAGCTTTGCCCAATAGTGATAACAGTGACAATACGCTGAACCAATAATATTCTCCTTTCTGGTGAGTTTCCATTAAAAAAATATATAAAAAAAACCCAACGAAGTCAATCAAGAGAATAAATAAAATGACCCACAGAGAGAAAGCAGTAAATAGACGCCATGTGGTAGTAAATTCTGAGACAGCACAAGTCATTAATACGGAGAAGCCAGGGTGCACCGCGTGACGGGTTGGAGACCAGGAGAGGCAGGACTCTGCACTGGCAAGCTGTGTACTCCGAGTCCGCAATGAGCCCTTTCGTGGTGCTGAACCCCGGAGGACTGTCGCCCGAAAGCCAGCTGCGAAGGAGTGCATAGAAACACTTCAGCTGCGCTCTATGCTGAACAAAATTTCTATCATTAAAATATGTTCTGCTTTTTAATGATTACATTTTATTTTTATTTTTATTTATTTTTATTTTTTTTAATGTTTTTTATTTATTTCTAGGAGAGAGAGAGAGAGAGNTACTTTTTAATGTTTATTTATTTACTTTGGGAGGGGGACAGAGAGAGGGAGAGAGAGAATCCCAAGCAGGCTCCGCGCTGCCCCCGCAGAGCCCCATGCAGGGCTTGATCTCAAGAACCGTCAGATGGAGATCTGAGTGGAGATCAAGAGTCGGAAGCTTAACCAAGTGAGCCACCCAGGAGCCCCTATTACTTTTGTCCCCCCCCCCCTTTTTCTCTATGTGCAAACTTTTTAACACATCTTGGGTTTGTTCTGTTTCTTTTGTAGTAGACTGGATTACTTTTCTGCAAACTTTTGCTCCCCCTGTGGGTATAGTATACTTCTCCTGGTTAATTGAGACTAACCAGGTGAGTTTTGCCAGCAAAATGAAGATGGAAGCAAGTGTGTGGGTTTTACATCTGGACATTAACAGGTACCCTGTGCCCTTTGCCCTGCTGGGTGCCTTCACCCCTGTCATGAGAATAATGTGCCCCCATAGAGCTGCTGCCTCTGCAGAGTAAGCCTCAGAATGGGACAGGTGCAGCGGACCTAAACTGGACTATTGGCCTGAATTAGAGCCCTGGCCAATTTACACACTAGAGTGAGAAATAAATGGTTATTATTGTATGCCACTGAGATGTAGTTATTGTTTATGATGGCAGAAAAAGCTCACAATGTAATTTACAATTTAAAAAATCCTAAATAACACTCCTTTAGGTTTTAAATGAAGAGATCCAAGATGAAGAAAAGATATTTTATGAACTCACATACACATAATAACACATGATATAGAAGGGGGGAAGGTGGAGGTGGGTGGGTGAGGAGGATCATTCAAAACCCAGCCAGCGTAGGTTTCTCACAATCCTGGGCTTTCTTGTTACTCTTGTTTTGGGATTAAATGTCTCTATTTGAAACACTTAGAAGGGTTTCTTTCTTTATGACTGACCCTGAAGGAACTAATATGTACTATTATTGTCCTCATATTATAGAAAAACGATTTGATAATTAACCAAATTAGGAAAAGGAACCTAGTAAGTGGGAAGACAGAGGCAGTCTGTCTTATTTGCTTATTGCTTATTTGCTTCCTTATTTGGAGATGAATGGTTTTTAAACATGTGGGATGACACCTTGGTCTTTGGGAAAGAGCAGTTAAGACAGAATAACGTTTTCCACCTCATGCTTAACCAACTTAATTTTCTTTTCTCTTTTCCTTTCCTTTCCTTTCCTTTTTCTTTTCTTTTCTGGCTTTCTTTATCTTTCTTTTCTCTACTCTTCTTTTTGTGATATGTGAATACTGATATCTCTGTGACAAAATGCCTTTTTAAAAAAGCAATACTGATATGCTGATGATCACTACAGGAGGGAATTAGCCTAACTCTGATTTCTCTGAATTTAGAGAAAAAAAGAATACACAGATTTCTCCCTGCCTGTGAGTGCAGTGAGGTTTACCCAGATCAATTTCTGGCCATTCTTACTACTGAGACATATGATCGAGAAACAGTTTATCCTTCCAGTTAGCTAAATAGGTCTGGAGGTCTTGGAGACAAAAATAGTTACAGATGAGGGCGATGTTCATTCTTTATAAAACTCATTTTAAAATTAGTCAGCTTCTCTTCTGCATTTTAATCAGATACTCACATTTACAAAGCAAAGCATCTTGGGTTCTGCTGTATTCTTCAGTTCCTGGCTATGGGATTAAAAATGGCCCTTTTCTGGTGCTCGGGTTTTGGTGTGCAGAGCACTACCTTAAAAAAAAAGAAAAGGAAGTGATTATTGCAAATACGGGAAGATAGGTAAGTGATATCACTGAGGCAGGAAGCAGAAGTCTTTCATTTGAGAATTGTTATGTTCCTTTAATTATTACTGACGTATTTATATATCAACTCATATCACTATAGGTTTGAATTGGCACAGGTTAGCATGTACTCACCCAGTCACCTGGGGGAAATAATTTATTTTTGTGAATATTTCTGCAAATCAGTACAATGGAAAGGGATATTCATTGTGCCTACATCTCCCAGCTATGGATCAAGTGGAATATCACAGAAGAAGAAGGTATTTTGAAAAAGAAAGTGGCATGCAGATGTGTAAAAGGATAATGTAGATAGCTGTCTAATCTGTCAAAAGTGTCTATCAATTTCTAAAAAGACAGTTGTATGAGGCGCCTGGGTTTCTCAGTTGGTTAAGCGTCCAACTTTGGCTCAGGTCGTGATTTTGAGAGGTTCGTGGGTTCAAGCTCCGTGTCAGACTCTGTGCTGACAGCTCAGAGCCTAGAGCCTGCTTCAGATTCTGTGTCTCCTTCTCTCTGCCCTTTACCCACTCGTGCTCTGTCTGTCTGTCTCTCCTAAAAATATATAAATATTTTAAAAAATTTAAGATAGTTGTGTAATTTTTTAACAGTTTTGATTGCACTGTGATGCAAAAACCAGGGATGATAAAACCTGTCACATTGTTCAGTGTCTCCTAAAATAAATGCCAGAAGTGGGAATAGGGACAAAAATATATGGCCATTAAGGCTGTGCCATAAGGCACTCCTCAGAGTTCTTTTAAAGCTGCTAACAATGACAACTTGGCTTACTTTGATTACCCCTGTAGAGGGATAGACAGCCTTTATGTGAGACTTTTCATGTATTAAGTTAGCATGCAGGATTTCTAAAAATTCAAAGCACTTAGGTTGATTTGACATATCCTTACTTACTTCCTATAGAAGGTCAAGATCCCCTGGAGCTAGACTCTAACATGGAGATTAGTATGAAGACAAATGTGGGAAGTAAAGTAACTAGGAGTAGAGGGCAGAACAAGAAGTTGGGTGGTGATACCAACTTAGAAAAGGTCTTGGTCTGTTCCATGGAAAGCTGTGGGGCTGGGGTATTCCTGCAGAATTTTCCTGAATTGGGCTGAAGAGAGCACAGTGGACTGAATGTGTCCCTGTAAAATCCATACACTGAACCCTTAACTCCCAATGTAATCAGATTACAGGTGGTGGGATCCCTGGGAGGTCACTGAGTCCTAAGGGAAAAGCCCTCATCGTGGGGACTAGTGCCCTTATAAAAGAGACCCCAGGGAGCTCTCGAGCTCTCTTTCTGCCATGTGAAGACACACGGATATGAGGACACAGAGAGAAGACGATTTCTGTGAGCCAGGAAGCAGGCCTTCACCAGATGCCCAGTCTGCCTACACCTTCATCTTGGATTCCCCAGCCTTGAAAACTGTGAGAAACAAATGTCTGTGTTTGAGCTATCCACTATAATATTCTGTTATAGCAACATGAACTAACACAGGAGCAAACATTTAATCTACTGCATCCACTAGTCATTAGATGCAGGGTGACCCTGGGGAAAAAATGTGACTTTGGGAAGATGCCATAAACTTGGATAAGTTATCTGGGAGCAATTTTTAATGCTTATTTTTGAGGGGGGACAGAGGGGGACAGAGGATCTGAAGGGGGCTCTGTGCTGATAGCAGTGAGTCCAATGTGGGGCCCAAACCCATTAACCAAACTGTGAGATCATGACCTGAGCCCATGTCGGACGCTCAACCGCTAAGCCACCCAGGTGCCCTAGGGAATGATTTTTTGAGAGATTTAGCTACAGGCTGTCAGTCAGCAGCATTGCCATCAGCGGGTGGAATGAGAGCTTCAGTGATAGAAGTTCTAGGCTATAAATTAGAGTACCTATTGCACTTTCAAAATATTTTCAGATTTGCAACCACAACCAGAAGATTTGTTCTTAAATGTCAAGTGGCAAAGATAATGCTTTATCTTTAAAAGAGGGAGAGAAGGAGGAGGAGAGAAAGAAAAAAGGAACTTTGGGAGGGAAGGAAGGAAGGAAGGGAAAGCTCAAGCATCAATTTTTAATATTTGCAGACTCACCAACATCAGGGCTAGGAAACTGTTTACATCTTAGAATGTCAAAGAATTTCAGTTAGTTAATTATGCTGCAGGTGGGCAGATGTATCTAGGAGCAGATATTTGCAGATGCAAATTGTGAATTTTGCATGTGTAAAGGTAAATAGCTAAAATGATTATTAAAGCACAGTGGAAAAGAAAATGATATATAAAATGCAAATATGCAGTGACAAACTCATGAAGGCATTTTGCTTATGAACTCTGACTTCCAGTAGTCAAACATTTCTGTACTTCCTTCATTGCTCTGTTATTTGCTATAATGAGACTGAGCTTCAGAGCGCAGCCTCTATGCCCTGCAAATGACATTCACTTACCCAGGTCTCAAGGTTAACATTTTATAAATTACCACTTCAAAGCAGGAGTCACCATCTATATGCAACAGGACTGAGGTGAGTGTCATGTGATATCAACCCTTCTATTTTCTTATTGTCCCATTTCAGATTTTATTAAACAAGTCTGATTTTGTTTTTGTAGTTTCAATGGCTTTATTAAGGCAGAAAAAAGAGTTCCCCCAAAATAATGTTTCATTTTTTTCTTTTATCTGCTCAAGAATCTTCTTTGACTATTTAGAATGTAATACAGTAATCCTAAATGCAACTGCACTGCTTCCAAGACCCATATAGACTTGTCTCCCTCTGTGTTGTCAACCTTGCATACTAACTAATTCTGTCAGTTATGTCCCCATGTGTTTCTGTACAAGAGGTCAGACGGTTCTCACACCATTTCCCTCCACTTTTCTACTCTTGAGTGTCCTTGCCTTCTTCCCTTCAATCAATGCCCTTATTTATTCAATCATCCATTCATCTACTCATTCATGAGAAAAAGTTATCACTGTATGCATACTTTCTCCTAGGCAGTACATTGGTAGTAAACTCATATTAATGAATACAGTACGGCTCTCATTCTCATGTTCAGTGGGCAGTAGATCTCTACATCAATTACAAAAGCATTTGGGGCACCTGGGTGGCTCAGTTGGTTGAGCGTCCAACTTCGGTTCAGGTAATGATCTCAGGGTTTTTGTGTTCGAGCCCCCTATGAGGCTATGTACTGACAGCTCAGAGCCTGGAGCCTGCTTTAGATTCTATGTCTCTCTCTCTTTCTGCCCCTCCCCTGATCACATTCTGTCTGTCTCTCTCTCAAAAATAAATAAACAGTAAAAAAAAAAAAAGTATTCAAACTGGCATTTTAGAGTTTGGGTGGGAGTGTGTGTAATGGATGACTAACAATGTGTAATCTAGTAGAAAGAGGGACAATATAAGGCTTAATGACATTAAAAATATGGAAGTTTCAGAGAAGTCTTAAATGTTCACTGTGACTGTAGCACAGAGTGCCAGGGGAGGTGAAGAGGGGTGTAAAGACGTAGTCAGGACCCGTATAGTAACATATTCACCAAAGTAAACTCTACACGCTTTAATCCCGATCTGAATATATGAAACTGTCAGTTTACATCAAAACCTCATCCCTATGTTTTCTTGTAGCACTAATTTCATAAACTATATACAAAGATATGGTATTGTGATCAAATTGTGTTTATATTTTGTTTTGTTTTTGGGTAGTGTGCATTTCCTCAATGATCTGTAGTTAATACCAGACTAGCTGATTATAACAGATCAGAGTTCAGTCAAATCAAATTGGACTGAACCAGGGAAATGGCCATCCAGTTCTGCAAATAGAGGGAAGTGCCATACAAACTATTCCTTCATTTTGTTAATCAAATAAAAATATCTCAATTCAAAAACTTTGAATAGCTACCTAATCCACTAATTGAAATGCTACATCTGAACTTGGACTAGACACAGGGGCAACCTCCCAGGTTGAAGGAGACTCAAGGCCAGCCCTGTGGAAGTTGCTTGTTGTAAGTGATTGATGTATGAGTGAACATCTGAGAGAGAAATTAGAGACTGTGGGCTCCAAAGGAAAAGCATCTATCAGCAGAAGCTCTTATGCATTTTAAAATGCAATTGGGAATGATTCATTTCTTAGGTTTAATGTAGGGACACAGAGAGGAGGCTCCATCTCTTTAAGAGCACTTGGAAGTGGAGCATCATTCAAGGCTCTTTGTGACTGGCCTTCTTGCTCATTGCTACAAGCACAATAAATGCCCTTCAAAACCACCATTCTGTTATTCTAAGTTGTCTTAAAATTACATTTGAAACCAGTTTTCTTCTGCCCTTCTGGCTGAAGGGCAAAATAGTCAGAATGAAAGCTGTTGAGATACACAATTCTATGGATTCTTAAAACTGCCCACCTCCAGACCCAACACATTGCTATTCTCAACATGAGGAAACTTGAACAGATTTTGCCACATTACTAAAATAAACCCTTCTAAAGGATGAAAATAATGCCATGTTTTTTGTTAAATCAAAATTTGCCATGGCAAAAATAAAAAAGAGCAGTGATTCTTACCCTCTACAAATTATCATAAATTAAATAGGAAGGAATTTAAAGTTTTCCAGGTCAGTAATTGGAAGGCCCATACATTGGTACTGAATTCACGACTCTGGTCTCATGACAGAGTTGAACCATAGACAAGTCATCTTTAGACTGATCATTACTTTATAGACTAGAAAACTAAAGTCCATAAAATAATCTGCTTGAGTTAACATGACTATTTGTCATTAATGGGACTCCATGTTAGTTCTGTTTTTGTTCATGTGTTTCAGTAAGTATGTATACATCTATGTCCACTACATACAATTATGCTTTCTTTTTTCAACTCATGACAATTTCTGGAAAAGCAGTCCCTTGAAACAATCTGATTTTTTTAAAAGCATGAACACATTTTTATTTGATTTAGTTTTTTAAATTAAATTAAATTAATTAAATCAAATTTTTATTGATTTGAAAGAGAGAGCTTGAGTGCAACTTAGGGAGGGAGAGAGGGAGAGAAAGAATCTCAAGCAGGTTCTATGCCCAGCATGGAGCCCAATGCAGAGCTCAATCTCACAGGTGTAAGATCACAACCTGAGCCAAAATCAAGAATTGGATGCTCAGCTGACTGAGCCACACAGGTGTGCCGAACACATTTTTAGATAGAATTTCAGGTTTTATTGAAATAGGCAATAGCTTGAGCCCAAATTATGGAATCATTTACTATGCCAGTTAGCATGGGCTTTATAGGGATTATCTCAATCTTTGTTTCCAATAACTATATCAAGCAGGAANTATATAATTTTATATATATATAACACATATAATTTTATATATTATATATAACATATATATTATATATATAATTGTATATATTATATATATATAATTTTATATGTTATATATATATAATTTTAAAAAAACTGTATTGTAGAAAGATTAAATGATTTTTCCTAGGCTATCCAGGCTGGTAAGTGGCAAAGATATTGAAAGTCTACCCTATGCTCTTAACCACAAAATTCCTTTGCAGTAATCAATATGAGCAGCAGAATGTGTAAGATGCCTTAAGAGAGGAGACAGTTGGATTCTATGGTCCACAGAATAGATCCAGCCTGAGATTCAAGAGAGGCTTACTTGAGTAGAGGATTCTAGGAAGTCAAGGGAAGGTATGTTATAAATGGGAGAGTAAGCTCCCTTGTGGTGTCTTTAAGGATCACTCCAATATGGCCTTGGGAGTTATACGTACAGAGGCATATGGAATTACAGGACTTATTACTCACAAGTCCTAGAAGAGGGAGGCATGACACTGCATGCAACGGGCCATGACGGAGGAGAACCAAGGAAACCCGATCAACCAAGCAGATGGGTAGCCCTAGGCAGTTGCCTTTATTGGAGATCAGGGTAGAATACACAAGCCTAAGGCATGTGGGGATTTCACTGGTGTTTTTGAATGTCACTGGACAAGTCAAGGGAGGGCAGGAAGGAAACTGGTGGTAGGGGCCAGCCTTATCACCCTGCTGCACCTGGCCACCTGGGCATGATACTCAGAGCCTGTTTGTGGGGATGTTGCATCAGGAAAATACAAAGTTTTAAACATTTACAACATAGAAGGATTTTTTTTTTTTCAGAAGAGAGGTTTGCACAAGGATATAGAGATGTGGGAGAAAAGAGTGAATTTTAGACATTGAAAAGTGTTCCTTCTGGTAAGACTATAGCTGTTGGTAATTCAGGGGAGAGCAACCAGAAGTGAGGTGAAAGGTAGGCAGAGGCCAGATTACGAAGAACTAAAGGATTTTGATTTTTCTCTTTCTTTCTTTTCTTTTTTTTTTTTTTTAAACAAAGTCTATGAGGTTTATTGAATAGCTTTAAACAGGTATGTTGCACCTGCCTGTGATTTGAGAAGATCGTGGCAGCAGCATTGTGGAGGTCTGAAGTGGAGGGGTGAGGATGGACAAAGTCATTGTAATGAACACCCAGCAGGGCTTGTCCCATCCACTTGCAGGTGGGGGAGGGGTACTGAATGGCTGAAGTCCCCGTCAGCTTGTGGGTGGGGTCCTTGAGACACAGCACACCCTGATATCCTGATAGCTGTGAAAAATCACTTGGGCCAGATCTGTGGTGCCATAGTCCATTTATTTTTCATTTTTAGATATTCTCAGGAGACTGGCTTAACAGCGGGGAAATCTGACTCAACACAAAATACTCTGTCAAATTTATTTTTCACTTCGGTTTACAAGAAACTGAGTTAGTAAGCAAGATGCCATGTATTGCAATTTGAATTTGAACAGAAAACAGATTTTTTTTTTGGTAAATGTTACTTATCCTTGCAATGGAATGTATCAAATTCCAAATAACAAATAATATTTTGTTGCAGTTTTTCTCCTTGGCAATGTTGTGGTCTCTCTATTTTTCATCCCTATAATTAGTCTTTCATCTTAAACACAGTGATAATTCCTTGCCTGATATTCAGTCAGAAGTTTTGTTGTTGTTGATAAGTCGAAGCTTATCATAAGGAAAAGTGAGGGGGGGAGTCTAATTCGCCAGAAGAGAACAGAATATAAAAATAACATTATCCATTCAGTTGGATTGAAATCTTGGCAGCTGCTCTTCAAAATGTTGCTGACACGGTTTATATTATATTAAAATTCAGAATTACTGCATTTCATCAGTTTCTCTGTCTGCAGCTGGCATATCATGTTGTCAGCATCTTGGGATTTACAAGACTACGTACATTGTAAGAATGTTCCTTTAAATGCACATTTTCATAAGCGTGTTTGCTAATTGATATGCTATGGTGTCTTCAAATGTAAACATATGTTATGAAAGTCAGGCTGCTTTAAAGTGTAAATGGAATACACAAGTTGGGTTTTCTTAGTTCAATTTTCATTAGGTTTGCTTAAAAGCAAAGGAGTGCTGGGATGGTTTTTAACGTATCTCTTAATTTTTAAAGGCAATGATTATTTCAGTGAGGAAAGTTGTTAGAAGATAAACTTGGAATGATGGATGCATCCAAAAATCTAAATTATTTTTAAATGGGCTCACAGAATTGGTGATGCTCCGGGGAAAAAAATGCTACCAAATAAAACATTTGCAATCTGCAATACTTACAATAATATATGGCATCATTTTAATAGAATTATTAGTTTCACATTAAATACATAAGCTGCTACTAATAGCATAATAAATATAGTTTGGCAAATGTTGGATTCTAATAGATTGTGGTTTTTTTTCAGTGCATAATTCAGAGTTCTTTGGAAATGATAATCAATTCTAAGAACTCAACAACTTCAGAAGGCTTTCGATAATGTTAAAATATGTATGCTTACACGTGGATCCTGCAGATATTTATAAGCACTTATGTGGTTACGATGATAAAACTAAATTAACATATTCATATTGACTTTAGAGGATCCTTAAAAATTGGATTTGAGGCTAAATAAGGCTGAATGTCTTTGTAGATTGAAAATGCTTGAGGGAACTTTGATTGTACCTGAAGAGCACAGCAGATGAATTTTCGAATTTGAAAATAATAGTTTTGACTTTTCAGAATGTCCGTTTAGAATGCACATGTGAACAATCTAGAAACATTGGAGAACTGTATACACTTTCCCATGAAAGGACATCTTGTATGGACAGAGCCAGAATGTGCACAGCCAGGATTCTAACAGGAAACTAAGTGATGCTGGACTCTTATGTCAAAACTGGCTGCCCCTTATCTTAAAGAAACACACACACTCACACACACATGTTAATGACGACTTTCTGTGCAATTGCCTAAGGATGTGATATTAAATTAGCCTCTTTATTTATTATTTAAACCAGAGACTGCCTAATCTCTCATTATGGCTTCAGAAGGAATCCATTAATATTTCTACCACTGGTAAGCAAAGCTGGTGGGATGAACTGGAAAAGCCAGGTGCACACTTCCGATAGCTCGAAGTCCATTTTGTCATGAATACAAATGGCTTTGTGGAATCAAGATGTTGATTGAAACTTTGCTAAAGCTGAGATTTTTTTTTTTTACCTCCCCATGGTGAGACTGGAGTAATTGCATTTCAATAGAATTGATATCATTAATTTATAATTATTACTTTCTTTAGTTGGAAAATATGAATGTGAAAGTTTTGGCCAAAGTGCAATCTCAGGAGGGAAATTAGAACTCTCAGTAATCAATAACGGTGGGGCATTCTGAATCTCTCCTCGTTTTTCATTAGCTGGAAGGAGAGCACATTTAAAGAAATGCTAACAAGTATCGATGTTTAAATTTGATTTATCAATGCTATTTAAATGTATATCTGCACTGTGCTGAGTTTATTTTTCTGCATTAAAGATTATTCAGTGATATCTCCTGGGTTAAGACAACTTCTAAACAAGATAAAGCACCCTGTGAATTAATTTATTTCAGAGAAACAAGAAAATGTAATTTGTGTCTTCTTTTCATTAAATTATCCTTTAGTATATTGATTTAGCAGGAACCAAAAACTTATTTAGCTAAGGAAACAAAACATAGATACAGCACTCTGTCACTTTGATGCTCTTTCTCAACTGAGGAAAGAATGTAGGTGTTTATGAGCATGTATGTGTATGAGTGAGCATAGGCGCCTGAGTGAGGGCATTTCTCTCCAAGTTCATGGCATTAGAGGTGCTGTTTTTTAAGAAGAAAACACCATTCAGTTCCCTTCAGAAACAGACAAAAGAAGCACAATCAGTTAATGCTTGCTACATGACTCTTTACATTTTGATTGTACTCTACATAAACAATAAAATTATTGTGATTAGGCCATCAGTTCAAATAATACAGATTGAGTAACCATTTACAAGTCAAAGGTGTACAGACACCCTAAGGGACCACCTGAGTAACAAGTAACAGCAATTTTTCCAACCCTTTAGATACACAGCTAAGCAAAATGTAAGAGAATTGAAACAGAATGAAACTTAACATATATTGTAAGAAGAACGGTTTCTTTTGTGTGTGCATGTATATAAAGACTTCATTAATCTGTTAATTTTATCTGTACCAAAAAGATGTAAATTGCTATTTACTCAGGAAATGTTTAGTCTTGTGAACCTGAACAGGTGAACAATTATTAAATTTGGTCTCTTAAGAGTACTTAAATTCTGATGGTAGCTCAGAGACTGAGCCTGTATAAGCTATCATTACACGGTGAAAAACTAACCTCTGTAATTAACTTGCAATATTATACATAGGGCTCCAGTTACAGTAAAATCCAATTTTCCATAGTATACACACCAGGCAGCTTTGCTGAATATTAGATTTTAATGAGATTTATGACCTTATTCATAATTTATTCTTTAAGTTAGGAAAGTTTTGGTTAAAGTTCAAAGTGGTATCTTGAAGCATGAAAATAAAATCTACACCAAGCTTTTCTTGGAGATATTTTAGAATAAATTCTGAAACCCAAAAAGGACTTTTCTAGTCTCAGAACAATTCATGGAAGCCATCCGTGCTTTAACATGGGGGAGCTCCATGTTACTAATAAAGAGGTGGTCCATGCTTGTCCTCAGTTTAAGGATGAGCTTTGTTGACTTTCCCTCTGTCACTGGTTATCTGGCCGCTTTAATTCATGGCCTAATCTAGTCCAGCACATCTCAAACCTCCGCTTCCTTAGAAATCACTTGGGGATCTTGTCAAAATTGAGACTGTAGTTCACTAGGTCTGGTGTGAGACCCACAGTCTCTGAATTTCATCCACAGTCTATGGATGTTGCTTATTCCAGGAATAGCAAAGGGCACCCCTCTACTGGAGACTGCTCATTTTTTTTTCCCTTCTCATCTTTCAGATGAAGAAAATGAGGTTCAAATATAGGAAATATATCTCCCTAGATTAAGGATTCTTAACCAGGGCTGTTGATTAGAGAAATTTTTAGACCTTAAGACATGCGGGTCCTACCCCAGACCAACAGAATCAGAACCTCGGGACATCCCTGCTTTTACAAGCTCTCCTATGCAACGAGGGCCAAGAATCACTGCTAGGTCTCAGAGTCAATTAGCAGAAGGGCTGAGTCTAGCTGTAGGCTGGCTGATTGGCAGACCAGTTCATTGATTCATTGATTGATTTCTGCTTACACTGAGCACACATCTGTCGAGCTGTGCCCCAGGTACTATCAAGTCCCTTTAGCACACACAGTCCTCTCAGTATTTAGGTCCAGGAGCAAAGGTTATCAACCAGAAAGGCCTTCCTTGGCCATGATATCTAAAGGCTCCTCCTGTCTTGTCTGCTAATCACACCCTCCCGCCTTTTTTTTTTCATACATATTATCACTAATTGAAACTGTGTTATTTTGTTTCTTTCCCTCTTTTGTAATGTTTTATTTATTTTTGAGAGAGTGCAAGCAGAGAAGGGGTAGAAAGAGAGAGAGACAGAGGATCTGAAGTAGGCTCTGCGCTGACAGTTGTGAGCTCGATGTGGGGCTTGAACTCACAAACCATGAGATCCTGACCTGAGCTGAAGTCAGACACTCAACTGATTGAGCCACCTAGGAGCCCCTTATCAGTTCCTTTCCATTAGAATACAACTTTCATGAAAGCAGAGTCTTTCCTTGTCCTGTTAACTTCCAAATCCTGCCCTTAGTAAGCCCAGAGTAAATGAAACTTAAGAGGAAACAGTACTGCTTAGCAGGTCCAAGCACAAGCTTTGAATGTAGGTACTCTGGCCGTGTTTCCTTGAACATATCACTGACACCCCATGAAGGCTTAATTTCTTCATGGTAAATAGATAGTAGCATCTGCTCCATAGAATTTTTGTACTATTAAATAGAATGATTCATGCCCAGTGCTTAACCTAGGGCCTGACATGCAGAAAACAATCAGTAAACAGAACTATTATAATATTATTTAATGACTAAAAAAATTGCTGGGAGTTACATATTATGATTCTCACTTAACAAGTGGGGAAATAGACCCATTAAAAAGAGATCATTTGCATAAGATCACAGTATATTTTATGAAGAGGCTGGTTCAGAATCTAAATGTTCACATAAGCAAAGCTTTGTGGAAGACCCTTTCCCACTTGTTGTCAGAGGAGACACCCACCTTGAATCCAGCGCTCTTTAGATTGTAGCCCTGTGATACCTGTTTGGTAATACAGCTCTTCCCCAGGGGTACCAGTCAGTGAATTCGTCAGCAAATGTCCAATTCTGGGACTTGTTGGTGAAACCAAGGGTTGCATATGCTAGCAAAACTGTTGGCTGCAATGTATTCAGCTCCTGCTGTTTGGATCAAGCACTCATTTTTCCTCACAAAACCTCTACAATATAAACCCAATCATTCCCAGTTTATAGATAAAGGTCTTAGATGTTCAGAGTAGGGAGGTAAATCAGCCAGGTTATTACAGCTTCTAAGACCAGAGGTAGGATTGGAACTCACAGCTATGAGAAATAAAAATAATCTATAGAGTCAAGGTGGAATCATTACATTTCATGGGTGTCAAACGGCCCTCTCTTTCTGAGATTGCAGACATACTGGAATGATTTATCTTTTTTTTTCCTTTCTTTACTTTGAGGTCCACCCACTTTCTATAAAGAAGCTTACATCACAATGAAAACCTTATAAAATGTGTTTGTTTCCTGAATAGAAAGCAAGGAAGGTCCAGGGGCGGAGATGAGATTCATTTGTCAGGATATATCTGTGTGTATACATATACATCTGTGTGTATACACACGAATGTCAACCCCAGAAGACAGATAATGTAAAAGGCAGAATCTTTAGGCTTGGGAAACACAGATTATGGGTACAATTTAATTGAACTATGTCTGGCGTGAAGATGAACAGATAGGCACTGTTGCAGAGGTAGAAAACAAAGTAAAGTAAGAGTGTCGGACATCCTGAGGCCATTTGGGAAGGTCTGACAGACAGAGTACATGATATTTTATCTGCCTTTTAAATTTGGAGTAGGCAGAACTCATTTTAAGGGTATCTCTGTTAGAAAAAAACAACATGTGCAAAATCATGGAATATGAAAAAGTCTGGCATGTTTAGGGAATGGGAAGAAATAGTCTATGGCTCGAGCAGAGGGTACGTGGGGGACGTGCATAAAAATGAAAGAAAATTTAGAATTTTATCAATAGCATACTTTTTTAAGTTAAAAATAATTCCCACTGCAAACTTGTAAGTGAGATGCTTTCTCCCCTTTCCTCCTGCCATTGAACAGCAGGAAGGCACCACAGGAAATATGTTTTTGGTTCTGCGTGCATAGGTTAACGGAACTCCAGTTTTGAGAGCTGCTAATATGGCAACATTTTATAATGTCTTAAAAGCTTTTTTAAAATTTATTTTTCATATGTAAGGGATTGACATTTTCCCCTTTTCTTTGCTTTCTGCTTGCTACTCTGTCAGTATTTACCCAGCTCACTTACAGGTTTGAAGAAGTGATTTACATACGTCCAAGGAAGAATACAAAGATTTGGTAAATTCCTGAAAAAAGAACATAATAAAATACCACCTTCCCCAAGAAGTCTAGAAAGTCTGCAGCTGCCAGATGGCTGAGATTTCTAGTGTGCCGGAAGAGGCCACATCACTCCGTACCTCTGGCCCAGTGACTGCTCTTGACACATCCTATTCCTGAAATAAGCCTGCTGTGCACCCTGATGTCCCTTCTTACCTATGGCTGGGTTCTGCCATGAGTCTCACTGTTGTATCATAGGAATGTGGGGTCCCTGGGTGAACCACATTTTTTCTCCAACCTCAAATAAATTGCTTTGGCTTCAGAAGTATTAAGGTTTTAATCATGACCTAACTATTTTTACTGGGTGACTTCAACAAGCCTGATTAACTACTCTGGACTGTGGTGTCATTACCTACCTCAAATTAGGATATTGTTATTTCTTGCAAGATAGCTGATATAGCTAGCTAGCTAGCTAGTTAGATAGATCTAACTGTGATCTAATGCAGAACAAGTCAAATAATAAAGGTAATTAAAGGTAATTATAAGGAAAATATATTGATGATAATGTGAGGAGGGGAGGAGGGAAAGGTAAAGAAGGAAGAGAAAGGAGGTGGGGAAAAATATGAGTATTTGGGTGCCTGAGTGGCTCGGTCAGTTAAGCGTCCGACCTCGGCTCAAGTCATGATTTCAACGTTTGTGAGTTGGAGCCCCACATCGGGTTCCCTGCTGTCAGCACTGAGCCCACTTTGGATCTGCTGTCTCACACTCTCTCTGCCCCTCCTCTGTTCCCGCTCCTCTCTCTTTCTCAGAAAAAAAAATTTAAAAAGATGACTATCAGTGTACTAGAAAATGAACTTATACTCTGATAAATCTTTGTGTAAACTGGACTTCTGTCTTGGTTTCAGAGTATTAGTAGCCCCCACCCGTCTTGTCCTGAAAACCAGAATATCTNTTCTTGTCTTCTCAGGAGCCAGACCTCAGTTTCTCGGCCCATAAATACTGACTGGACCATATATCTCCTTTTCCCAAATGCTTGTAAAAGGCATAAATCATTTCTCAAAACACTTTCTTTTGTTAGGTATTCTTTTACGCCTATCATCGAAATGAATCACCTAAATGCTACCACAAATTTGCAATCTACTCAACATGTGAGCAAGGTAAAGGGGACTCTTTGGTGTACAAATCTATGATACCAGGGAAGTCAACACTGACCTTTGCTTTTTTTTTTCCTGTAAATTGCTTATGCAAAACTTTTGCACTTTTGTCTGGTCATGAATGTTATATTAAAAAAATAATTATATATCCAAATATATTCATACATGCACACACACATGTACATACATGCATATGATGTGTTAATTCTTTGCTATATGTACTACAAATACTTTTTCTCATTTTAAATAATACATTTGAGATGGATATTAAGAATCTTTCTAAAATCACTGGGCTAAAAAGTAAAATGAAGTGACGAGTCTAGAAAGAGAAGTTCAAGAAGTTCCAAGACAATGGATAGACATTCCCTTGCCAGCCACTAACCAGCCCAATCATAATGCACCCGATGCTGCCGTAAAGCATTCTTTCAAACATCATTGAAAAGGGGAGTCATCCCTCTCAAAAATAAAGAAGCATTTATCTAATAAATCAACATCAACACAACAAAACTTAACCCCACTCCCCACAATAGTTTCAGATATTGCCTCAGTTAGTGACTGAAAATTAGTTGAACAGACCAGTGTTCTGTGTGGGTATATTCATTTTGGGAGTGGGGAGCAAGATGACAATGACAACCTTACTCAAACACCGAAGTTCTGTTTTGAAGTTTTGTCCTGCATAATTTTGTTTTTAATTTTGTTCATTGTACTCTTGGGTACTAGACTAATGCATTTTCATTTTTGAAATCTTGGAAAGCAGATAATGTGTAAATATAAAAATAATGATAATGCTACCAGCCAGAATCAATCACTGTAAGCCTTGTTTACATTTAGGATCTATTTTGTTTCTTTTCATTTTTAACAAACAAAATACAATTCATAAAGACAAGCCACAATAAACGCAAAACCATAAAACTCCTGAGGGCTCCCTACACTTTCATGGCCACAGCTAATGGGGCAGGCATGGTGGGAGAACAGGGAATAGATCATCCAATACAGCACACCATACAGCCTAAACAGCTCAGTTTATGGTTCCCTGTCTGATCACTTCAACACTTATGGAAATATCTCTACCCCAAATCTCCATTTCAGTATATTACATTATTGTCTGCTTGCTGAAGGAGCTATCCTTTCCCAGCAATCTAAGACCATGATACACAGAGCTCACATTGGTAGACATATTTGGGGAGTTCCCAAAGTACCCTAACAAGAATGATGAGAATTATATCCCACCAGAGTGGTACAGCATTTAGAGATGATGGGTTTAGAAGCTGTTTGGTGACATAGTCCATCTGTGGGCCAACAGCCAAGGAAATAATCTTAAGCCAAATGAAGCCCACATGAAATAGCTGTTGAGTGTTGGAAAAACAAATAGAGAAAGCTGAATCCACTCAGCAAGGAACAGATATAGGAAGACTATATACTTTTATTCCTTTCTGTATTGATAACTGCAAATTCATAGAAACCAGAGATCCATTAACATTTTCTCGACAATTTGTCACAACACCACTTCACAGATATACTTGTCCAGGCAGATTGGGTGGCTTTCAGTTGTCCTACATAATACTCTGGGCCTCTTTTCAGGTAGTACATAAAAAGGGAAACACCAGCCCTCCATTTAGTTCTGAACCACTGTCCCTGTATGATTTCTTCTACTTCATTCTCTCTTCCTTCTCAATAAATCCTGCAGATGGACTGAAAGGAAGCACGGTGTTTAGAATGTCTTCTTGCAAATGTTCTTTATACTTCTTTATCCATAACCTAGGCTTTCCTGTTACATCAGGCTTTCTTGGGGATATATAAACGTATATCATCCAGACACACACACAAACACAAACCCATACATGCACACAGTGATACACACACATACACTCACATACACACACACTACCTTATTCTCTTCAGGTCTTGGGACCTCTGATGTCTCAACCACAGCACAATGGACAGCACCCCCATTGACCATATACTTTCTGGCAATAACAACCAAACATGAATATTCACATATTAGAAACTTAAGATGTATATAATAATGAATTATAGATATATTTGAGATAACAGCTTTCCTTAAATTCTTAATAAGTTATATTTTATAGCAGTACATTTAAAAGGGTAATTCACAAATGTGCCAATAGAGGGAAAGATAAAATCCTGTTAAATGTTAGGAAGACCATTTGATTCATTCACATCTGATAACCGGGCTGAGCTGTATAATAGTCACAAAGAGGTCATAAATAAAATAACTATCTTTCTGGACATTAGTCTTAATAAGGTATATGCAGATATTTATGCTGAAAATCCCCACTTCTCACAATTCATAGAAAGAGTGCTTATCACCCAAGAAGAAATTGCATAAGAGTTAATTTTATAAGAATAGAGCTAACTGAAATCAGAAGGGGACTTCTTATATCAAAGTGGAACATCTACTTCTAGCACTGGTTTTCCTAGACCTGAGGATCATTTGCATTATTCTTTCCTAGAAGAGGCAAATAAACTTTGTGATTCCTTTTGAGTTTATAGAACAGTCAAGAAGCAGGATTTAAAGTTGTATTAGGTTTGTTTGTTTCCATGGGGTGAAACTCAAGGTATGTAGGTGTTACTGGGAAAGTGTATTGAAAATGGGGAGTGTCACAAAGGACTAAAACAAAGAGGAAATCATGATACAAAATATGAAAAAGAAAATATTGCAAGCATGTCTGTGTATTTTCCTTATTTGTCCATAACTAAGTCCCATAACATATAATAAAGATTTAATCAGGATAAGAATGTTCAAAGCAAAATTAAAAATAAAATAAAAAGTTCGAAGCAAAAGTGTGTAGATTACAATTCAGATATTTTTACTTTTTTGATTTTTAAATTGAGATGGGAATTAAAAACTTCACTTTGTTATTTGAGAGAGAGAGAATGAGTGAGGGAAAGGCAGAGGGAGAGGGAGAGAGAATCTTAAGCAGGCTCCATATGCAGCAGGGATCCTTGACGTGGGACTCGATCTCAGGACCATAAGATCATGACATAAGCTGTTAGACATAAGAGTTAGACTCTTAACCAACTGAGCCACCTAGGTGCCCCAAAAAACTTTACTTAAACTTAAAATATTCTTATCCAAAATGTAGGGCTCTTCCCTTTCCGGCTAACAGAAGCATTTAGAATTTACAAAGTAGAAAAGAACTTAGGAACACCCTTCTTCAGCAGAAAAGAGTTCAAATCTTTGATCATATATTGACAGATAATGGTGTGTTGAGGGATGTGAAAAGAGCACTATTCTAGGAATGAAAAAAATCGGGGTGCCAGTTTGGCTGTATAATGTTGGGCTTTAGGTGTCTTACCTGCAAATAAAAACCATACAACAAAAAAGCTTTCTAACTGTTACAAGTTTCTTGGAAATTCCTCCTACCTTTCTGTCTTTCCTGCTATCTTGTTTTTTGAAAATTTTTAAAATTTATTTTTGAGAAAGTGTGACTGGGGGAGGGGTAGAGAAAGAGGGGGACAGAAGGTCCAAAGCAGTCTGTGTGCTGAGGGCAGCTAGCCTGATGAGGGCCTTGAACTCACAAACAGTGAGGTCATGACCTTAACCACAGTAAGACGCTCAATGTACTGAGCCTCCCAGGTGGCCCTCCTTCCTGCTACTTTGTAACAAGAGATCTCTATTTTCTTTTAATGGCAAGATGTCCCAGGGGCAAATGGAGAGGTGTCAGAGGAACCTAGACTTCACATTTTAATTACTTTCTGTCTTGTGTCTCATCCCAACCTGACTCTCTGATGTCTTCATCACATGGAAAAAATAGAGGGCCGATGGTAACCTTGTATCTCATACTAGGCATGCTGAGAGATGGATCTTTCCACTATAGTCAGCTGAAGGGGAAGTTTAGAGGATGGATAGCACATGTCTTTATCTCTTGCCCCTGTAACTTCCTCCAAGGTATCCAGGATTCAGGGCATCAGAAAAAAAAAATCACACAAAGGTACAAAATTAATGTAGAAATGCAGTTAGTATAACAAATGCAGCACAGACCATTAGTACTAAATCCTAGCTCTGACAAGACATCAAGAAAACTGGCTTTACTGGGACACTTGGGTGGCTCAGTCAGTTGAGCATCCCACTTGGGCTCAGGTCATGATCTCAAGGTTCACAAGTTTGAGTTGCACATCTGCCCCTGCACTGATGCTCAGAGTCTAGAGTCTGCTTCAGGTTCTGTTTCCCTCTCTCTGCCTCTCTCTTTCTCAAAGATAAATAAAAACAATGAAGAAAAAAATGGGCTTTACTAAAATGAACAACTCAGGTGACAACAGATGTTGGCAAGGATGCAGAGAAAGAAGGACCCTTTTGCACTGCTAGCGGGAATACAATCTGGTGCAGCCACTCTGGAGAATAGTATGGGGGTTCCTCAAAATGTTAAAACTAGAACTACCCTATAGCCCAGCAATTGCACTACTAGGTATTTATCCAAAGGACACAAAAGTCAAAAGTACTTAATTGAAGGGGCACATGCACTCCAATGTTTATAGCAGCACCATCGACAAGAGCCAAAGTATGGAAAGAGAGCAAATGTCCAATGACTAATGAATGGATAAAGAAGATGTGATATATGTATACAATGGAATATTACTCTGCAATAAAAAAAATGAAATTTTGCCATTTGCCAAGATGTGGATGGAGATAGAAATATTATGGTATTATGGTAAGCAAAATAATTTGATCAGAGAAAGAAATATCATAGGATCTCACTCATACATGGAATTTAAGAAACAAAACAAATGAACATAGGGGAAGGGAAGCAAAACTAAGATAAAAACAGAGAGGGAGACAAGCCATAAGAAACTCTTAAATATAGAGAACAAAGAGGATTTCTGGAGGGATGTTGGATAGGGGGATGGGTTAAAGGGGTGAGGGGCATTAAGGAGGACACTTGTTGGGATAAGCACAGGGTATTATATGTAAGTGATGAATCACTAAATTCTATTCCTGGAATCATTATTACACTACCTGTTATCTAACTTGGACTTAAATTTAAAAAATATATATGATAAAAGTAAAATACAGAAATAAATTTTAAAAAGAAAGAAAATTGGCTTTAGCTCTTTCTGGATGTACTTACTTTCTCTTGGGCCTCCATGTCCTCAGCTATGAAATTAAGGATACAGATTAGATAATCCAAAGAGGTATCCCCACCTTTACATGTTCTGTGATTCCCCCTTTAGGTTTTGCCTTTCATTTTCACAGATTTGATGATGTCTGATGTTTGACCACTCTATCCACTTGTTCAACTCCAGTAGTCCACACTTCCTCATACCTCCTCCCCCTCAGACACATTCTAAGAAAGAAAGACTGAAGGCAAGAATTTTGCTAACTAACTAGGAATTAATTCTCAAGTTTAATGAAGTCCATACAAGAAGGTGGGACCTAATTGTTTAATTATTTTAAAGGGAAAAATTTATTAAAAATAGTGCAATGCTATAAGGCAGAAGATCAAGAAACACCTGAGAATCTTCTAGATGTATGTTTGCTGACTCTGTTGTGGCATAAAGTTGAATATGCTTTAATACATGACTATGATTTTCTTATGAATACATTTATCAATTTTTTAATGAGCGTTCACTTTGTACCAGTAGGAGGTGTATGTATGTATGTATGTGCCTATCTATGTATAGATATAGAGCTTCAATCAGAGAGTGGGATGCTGAATCTTAGAACAGTTCACTTGGCTGAAAAATGATAGTTAACAACCAAATTTATTGTGTTCTTCATATCAATGACTAGTTTTTCTCAGCTCATTACATGTTATGCACCTTGCTGCCAGGTACTATCCTAGGAAATGGGGAATACAGCAAAAAATAAGGAAAAAGGGAATAGAATAATCATAGAAGTCCTCTGTGAGGAGGAGGTATTTAAAAAGTGACTTGAAGGATGAAGAAACATGAAGAATGAGTGGGAAGGAGGCATGTGAAGTGTGTTGGGGAATGGCTGCATGTGTATACATGAGTGAACATATGATGTTGTAGGAGGCAAGAGAAGAATATTGCAAGCAGAGGTGCAAAGTGTTGAGGTAGCTTAAGAAAATTCCAGAAAATGAAAGACCCAGACCAATAGCAAAGAAGTTCAGAAACAAGAAATTAATGGAAGTGCTTCCAATTAGGTTTCTTTCTTAGAATTAAGTGGAATCCTGGCTAGTAGGAAGAGAATTCTTAAGATATATATGTAATATATGTAGCATTGTTTTTATAGAAATAGTTTTCAAAGTAAGGTACACAGATTCTTGTGGGGTGCTGACCTTTCTACCAGGGGTCTGTGGATTGACATTTCTATTCATAATAAAATTAAGGTGGCGGTCTCTATTTTTACTGTCCTGACACTTGCATTGATGGTACAAAAGCAATAATGGGTAGCACTACTGGGACCTTAGCACAAATAAAGGCTGTGATATCAAGCTTTATTAGGTGCCAGTGTATCCTTTGTTACCATTCACCCAGAGTTTAAAAAGTCAGTTTCACCTAAGAATAGCACTGGACATCAGTCTTTTAAAATATATTGTGTGATACATAAAGCACTTCTACTGCATCCTGAAGTATGATGATTGCCCCAAAGAAAAACTTGTGCAATTGTCTGTAGGTTGTGCTAGCAGTTTTTGTTGTGAAACACTGTTTTCACTTGAAAGAATGACTAATAAATTGCCAAGTTAGAAAGAACAATGTTTCCAAGACCACATAGCTTCTGAGACAAGTTTCAAGTTCAAAGGTCTCCAAGACCACCCTTAGGTTCAATAATTTGCTAGACAAACTCAAAGAACTCACTGAAAGCTGTTATACTCATCATTAAAGGTTGTTAGAGATAAGGTGTACAGAATAAAATCAGCCAAGAGAAGAGGCTTTATAGCAGGGTTCAGGAAAATTCCATACACAAAGCTTCTGTCTGTGAAGTCATGAGCAGCAGTCCTTTCTAGCATCACTCCTTTCTAGCATCACTTTGTGGCATTATGAATGGAATATTTCTAACCAGGGAAACTCACTCTAGCCTTAACATCATCTTTATTAAGGCTTGGTCACACAAACATGGTTGACTGTTCACATAGATAAACTCAACCTCCAGTCCTCTGAAGGTCAAGCTTACATGGCATGACTCAAATCCCCCTAAGCCACTTTGTGTAGCTCAAAGCCCCAACCCTGGAGCACATTGTTATTATCTGGTGGTCTTTAAGGCCCAAAGTTAAGCAAAGAGTCCTACAGACATGACATTCCAAGGGCTTGGATATTACCTCTAAGAACCCGAGGACATGGGTCAAACTTCTTTCAGGGCAAGACTAAAGTTTTTCCTACACATAAATAATCTATGGTAATTCTGACTTGGGTATTTGGCAGATCTTTTCTCAAAAATAAATAAAGCCATCCTGTCACTTCAAGGAAATTAACTGACTGTATGTGTTACCAAAAAAAAAAAAAGTTTCAAGCAAACATTAGACTTTTGAAAATATGGATCTACTACCATGAGTTTGACAGTTTCCCAGTATTTAGAGACTTTTCTGGGCAGATTAGTAATGAAAGTAACCAATGTTCATTGATACGGTTTCCAGAATCTTACTTACAACTAACATTTAAGAAACTACCACTTATCAAGTTTTGGTATAATGTCATAAAAGAATATACACAATTATCTGATAAGTCTATTAAAATATTTCTCTCTTTTTCAGTACCTATCAGTGTGAAGTTTGCAACTCTTCATATAATTTAACCAAAATAATATGCAGTGCTCCACCATATTGAATACAAAGATAGATATAAGAATTCAGCTCTATTCAGCTAATCCAGACATTAAAGAGCTTTGTTAAAACATAGAAGCATAATGCACTTATCAGTAATTTTCTTGTTTTTGTGAAACAATTATTTGTTCATAAATATGTCACTACATGAACATAAAATTTAGTTATTTTTAAACGAATTAAGAAATATATTTTACATTTCTCAGTTTTAATTTCTAATATAAATACTAATGGATATAAGTCAATAAAAATCTGTTTGCTTCAATAATTTTAAGAGCACAAATATTTGAGAATAGCTCCTTTTTGAGCAACATTTTTTAAACTGAGCCCCATGATCCCTTAGTCACTATCGTTCCACAGTGGAGAAACTCTTGGCCATACCTAAGCAATGGTCTGCTTTTGTAAATAAAGTTTTATTGGAACACAAATATGCTCAACTCTTCACATATTGTTTATGGCTGCTTCCACACGACAATAACAGAGTTGAATATTTCCAGCAAAGCTGAGTAGTTATGACAAAAATTAGTATGATTTGCAAAACCTATAATATTTACTCACTGTCCCTTTAGAGAACAATGTTTGCCAACTCTTGATTCTGTGAGCCATGAAATTAATTTTGTGGGTTTGGACCAGCATTCTTACAAAATGGAGAAAAGAATTAAAGAGGAAAGAGGAAAGACATGAAACAAATAAAGAGATGAAATAAGAAGGATGTAACATAGTAACAGCTATTACTTTTGTAAAACACTTATTTCCATTCAAAGTGGTGTGTGTGTCTGTGTGTGTGCACGCACACACGCATTCATGCACACGCATGCACATATGCATGTATGTTCAGTTCAAATGCAGAATATTTTCTTACTGTGGGTCATAGTAAAAAAATTGAAATCTGCGGATTTAATGTGCAAGCTAAGTACAATGAAGATTCTCAGAGATGCACTGTTAATACTGTAAACTGTTTCAAGTTCTCCAAGGCAGTATATGGCATAAAAATCCAAAATAGGTAAATTGACACATTTATATCAGTCTTACTGAAGATATTCATAGATATTTATGGCAAAAACAACTTCAACAGTTTTTATAGAATGTAAATTTCCCCTAACTTTACAGATTTGGTTCTGCTTCATAGCCTGTTATTTTAAGAACTCCACAGTTAATGTCATTTTCTCTGCACATGTCATTGCAGATATGAAGTTTGTTTCTTAACCTGAATTTGGTCTTTTTGTGTGGTGTGTTATACTCTTATTGTTAATATGCAAATTACTTTGAAAGTGAATACCTTTAAAATTATTGATCAATGTTTAATAAACATACTCTACATACACAGCCCATGAGTTACATAGTATCATGAATTTTTACAAACTGAACATACTTATGTAATGAGATAGAGTGTGGATTTTTTACACTGCACATTGGAACACACAGGAACTGAATTATTTATTGAGGTTGTTCATTTATTGAGCATGTTGTTAGGCATTTTGAGACATAAAAACATGAATAGAATTCTTCTGTGTCATCAAAAAGTTTACAATTAAGATGAAGATGAGACTTGGATATAAACAGTTAACGTGCAAGTGCATGTGCATGCGCACGTGCGTGTGTGTGTGTACACTGTACAGTGTAATTTTGAAATCTCATGTCAAATAGAAAGAGAAACTGCTTTGGATTCAGAGAGTTCCAGACTGAAATTGCTACCTGACTATACCACCTGTGTGAAACCTTCTGAAATCTGTAGCACAGAGCTTGGTATACTTTGTGCTACAGACTGAGTGTGTCGTCCCCAAAATCCATATGTTGAAATCTAATCCCCAGTGTGATTGTATTAGAGGACGGGACCTTCAGGAGATGATTGTCATGAATGCAGGCTTTATAAATGGGGTTCTCATGCCCATATGAAGGAGACCTCAGAGAGTAAGCTTGCCCCTTCTGTTATGTGAGTACACAGCAAGAAGATGGCCATCTATGAATCAGGAGATGGGCCCTCAGTAAACACCATTTCTGCTAGTGCCTTGATCTTGGACATCCCAGCCTCCAGAACTATAAGAAATAAATGTCTGTTGCTTTTAAGGCATTTGATATTCTGTTATAGTAGCCTGAATGGACTAAAGTCTTTTAGATGCTAAATAAAAATTTTCTCAAACTGAAGAAAATAACAGCAGTACTTCCCAAGTTTTGTGGCTGTTTCTGCTTTGTCCCTGCCTTGCAGGAAGCCTGTGTAGCAGCAATGGAGAGACCTACTGACACCACAGTGAACAGATCTGGTTAAACAAACAAACAAACAAACAAACCAAAACATTAGGCAAGAGGACTTTGGGGCTGCAACATCACCAGAGCAAAGATAGAAGCACCTGGTTAGTTAGCATCTGTCCAAATTTAAGGTGGAATTTGGAGGAGAAATAGTTGAGAACTACTAATTACTCGAGTTACTACATTAATTTCTTCTTTCTTTCCTCTTCATAGAATGCCAGAGTATGTTTTCCCAAACCATTTACACAGCTACACATGGCAAATTTTAGCTGCTAAGAATGCTAGCCCCTTCTCTGTCATGTCCACAATCAGGGACAATACTTATAGCAATTTGACCATCCAGGGACCACTCTGAACATTTTTCTTTGAATATGAAGAAAAGATAAAATGTTCAGAATTTTCAAAATTAAGAAGATGAATCCAGAACAAAATATTTGTATTGTATTATGTTTTATTGCATTGCCTTATACTTTCAGCGTGGTCCCTGGATGGTCAAATTGCTATAAGTATTGTATCAGTGCATTGCCAATAGAGTCCCAGTTAAACAAGAAGTAAAACCCCCTAATTACATATCCATAATACCAACATCTATCCCCCATAACTCCCTCACCAATGATTACTATCAATAACGGATCATAATACTCTTTCTCTCTGTGCCTAAAGGAAGCCTCAGAATACTCATGAATACACTGATGAGCAATGGCACATAAGGGGTGTGTGTGTGTACATGCACACACATACATTTTCTGTACAACTCTACTACTTGTACAGATTCATGTAAGCTTAACTTTAAAATTACAGCTTTTGCTGTACAATTTAGGTATCACAAATGAATTCCTTCTCAAAGTTCTCTCATGTTTTTGGTTGTTATTGCATATTTGACCACTTGAGCCATAAACTTGTACCAAATCTAAGTTCTTACACAAAATTCTACTATCATAATACACAGTCAATTGCCTAATCACCTACCAATACTGCCTTCTTTCTTGAAAAGAGAATTCTCTTTAGTTCAAGAATTTGATACATGAAGTACCAGGAGAGAGGTGGGGCTCTTATAGATATGAGAGAGGCCATAGGACATTGTACTGGCCAATGAGATGTAAAGAGAAGCCCATGTGGGTTTCCGGAAGGCTATCTTCTTTCCCTAAAGCATCCTCTCAGTGTTTTTAGCTTAGAACATCAACTATAACAGTCATCTTATGACTATGTGAAGTACAAACATAAGGGAAGTCCAAGAGAATAAGAATTGCCAGCCTGTACATCAAGAAACAACTCAACTGCTGTCACCAATTATCGACCAACAGACTTCTTGTTAAATCACTTTTTCTTTAAATCAATTTAAGAAAAACTTACTGTCACTTTGAAAGTGCTCTTAATCAAATCATACAGCTTGACCCTTGGTCATTACTATCAATTTCATTTCCAATTTATGCAATTGAGTAGTCGATTCCTTTACGTATAAGTAGAAAGAAGAAAAAAAAAATACCAGTGCTACTAGAGAGTTAAAAAGAAAAGGTAGGTAGGACATGTGTGCAGTTATTTCCATGGGATCTTCAGAGTCACTCAGGAAGCTGCAGCCCTTTACCTTATGAGAGATTTCCCAAGGGCACATCATTTCAGTGTCTGATCCTTGGTTTTTCTTCTTTAACATAGGAATAAGAATGACAACAATAACAAAGTGCTTGTGGGATATGGTACAGGTATTCCCCGGTTTTCGAAAGTTTGAGTTATGCCACTCCACTTTTGCAAAAGACCTCTTTTTGCTAACCAAAAGAATTCCAAAGGGGATTTTCACCCTTATGGGAAACAGGCAAAAGCAAAAGCAGTGTTTAGCGTTGGTACTGCAGGGAGCTATTCCAGAGGCAGCACCCCCTGCAGCAGCCAGCGAGGCACCTCCTGGATCCTTCTCCAGGGATCACACTCAGCATCTTACCTGTGAACTATGTCCCTAAGCATCTGTGCTTTATCTCAATTGCTTTAGTGCATCCCTTAGGAAGATGCATCCTAAGGTATCATCAGTAAAGCCTAAGAGAGGTTATTTTTTGGGGTTTGAGAACCCTAAAAAAAATCTTCCAAATAAATTAATGGTAATTGCTTCTTTACTTGACACTATTTTATCTTACAAAAGGTTTCATTGGAGTGCTCTACCTGTGGATAGCAGGGAAAACTGTTTCTAGTGGATATGCCCAGAAAGCAATGTTGGACAGGACTCCTTCATTGTCTAACGCAGAACTTGGCACAAATGTTTAATAGAGTTTTTTGTCTGATTATACTCAAGAGAATTCAAAATGCTGAAATGGTAACTAAAGCACGTGAAGGCTCCAGACCTCTTTCTATGAAAATCCACTTTTTTTCCTATTATATTTCAACTGGGGAATTACTTTGCATGTTACAAAATGAATCTTTCACTCAAAGGAAAAATAGAAAGTGGTGATATGTTCATCAATTTGCTGGTTTGAGGGTTTGGGGTTTTCTGTTTGCGTTTGGTTCTCCATTAGCTACATGGCATCAATATCACTTTTTTCCTGAAGGGACAGATCTTACAAATCAGTTCTCAGTTTTGAACAAATATTGTAGTGAACAATGCTGCTGGGAAGAATCTTGCCTTGAGGGACTACTTATTGTCAACTAGCTTTCGGAGTAGCTGAAATAACATTGTTTTGTTCAGCTACTATCACCTTTAGCATCATGTTTTCTAAAGTATAAATATAAACACAATAGAACAAGGACACCATTGCTTTTGTTTTTTTTTTATTATACAACCCTCCCCATGCATGTGTGCATGCCCACACCTTCACCCACACCTTCACCCAAGTCTGACACATGAGGCCATGGTTTGAAATTATTTACCAACTTTTCATCATCTCAGGGCGCCTGAGTGGCTCAGTTGGCTAACCGTCCGACTTCCGCTCAGGTCATGATCTCAGGGTTCCTGAGTTCAAGCCCCATATCGGGTGCTGACAGCTCAGAGCCTGAATCCTGCTTTGGATTCTGTGTCTCCCTCTTTCTCTGCCCCGCCCCTGCTCATGCTCTGTCTCTGTCACTCTCTCAAAAATAAATAAAAACTTTAAAAAATAAAAATTGTAAAATTTTAATCTCTCCTAATTTTGTCCCATATAAAAAATAAAAACAGTGACAGACAATAGTGTGTGTATATAGATATATATGTATACATGTATCCATATGTATGTGTATATACATACATGTATGTACTATTCTATTTCTATACAGGTACATATATGTGAGTGCATGCATATGCACATTTATGCTATTTTAAATCATTAGCACTAAAAGTAAAGCTAAATGAGGAAGGTAAGGATTAGACTTTTCATGAAAAGTAACCATCTATAACTAGTCAGACAAGAGCAGTAAGCGTGACATCTTATTTAAATTCCAGTAAGCACTTTGAGAGTAACATTTTTAACATAATTTTATAACTGAGAAAAATGGTTAATGAAAGTTACTCAAAAATTACATAGGAGATAAATAGCATGTTTCAAATTGAATTCAGGTCTGTCTGAATCAGTTATCTACATTATTTTTTTATCATTATTTTTATTTATTTGCTAATTCACTTATTCAGGTACTGCATTGTGTATCTGTTAAATAAGTATATAAAGTGTTTTCATTTAAAACTCAGATTAACTCTAGTCACTCCTGACTTCTAAGCAGAGTGGCATAATTTATATAAAGAATGATGCTCCCAAGTTACCTTTCCCACAGAGAATTAGAAGTGAGGGGTTCCTGAGTGGCGGATCAGTCAGTTAAGCATTTGACTCTTGGTTTTGGCTCAGGTCATGGTCTCACAGTTTGTGAGTTCGAGTCCCATGTCAGGCTCTGTGCTAACAGTGAGGAGCCTGCTTGGGGTTCTCTCCCGCTCCCTCTCTCTTTACCCCTCCCCCTACTCTTCTCTCTCACTCTCTCAAAAATAAATGAATAAACTTAAAAACAAAAGAAGTGAATATAGAAAATTAGAAGTCTTTCACCCCACCCTGCCACCCCCTCCCCCCGTGAGGCTGAGAAAGATTTACAGATTACCATTATTTAGTATAGCTCCTTATTGGCCCTGTGGATTTCAGAGGCAGGTATAATGATGAGTCTAGAATGAAGTTTCTTAGCAAAATGGAGTAAAGGGAATGGAATTTCCAATACACCCAGAAGAGAGTTGTCTCAGCTTGAGCTGCCCCAACAAAATATAATAGATGGGGTGGTGTAAACAACAGGTATTTTTTTACTCATAGTTCTTGAGGCTGAACACTCCAGATCAGAGCAGCAGTATGACTAGGTTTAGGTGAGAGCTCTCTCCATGGCTGTGGACAGCTGCCATCTCTCTCTGTGTGGGGCTTTCTCTGGATAAGCATGCACAAGGAGGAAGAAAGAGAGAGAACAAACTCTCTGGTGTCTCCCCTTCTAAGGGCACTAACCCCATAATAAAGGCTCCACCCCTATGACCTCAGCTAAACATAATTATCTCACCAAAGCCTTCTCTCCAAACACCATCACATTGGGGTTAGGGCTTTAATGTATTGATTTGCAACGGGGACAAAATTCAGTCCACAGCAAGTTGGACCAAAAGGAAAAATGCAGAGAGATCATAGAATCATAGAGAAATTAGAGGGACAAACAAGACGGTGGGAAATAAATCTATTTTTTTAAATGGGAGGGGCAAATTAAGAAAATCCCCCTGGCTGAAATGAACAAAAGTCTGCTAAGGGTTGGACTGCCTGAGTTTGAGACTCATGACTTTTTATGGTGGGTGTTATAATTCTTTTCTTTTGCCTCAAATTCAAAGATTGCCTTATCTGATGATGTCATGGGGAATGTTCTAGGGAAAGGGATTATGTGGTTGGCAATGCCAAGATCTAACTGTGGAGAAAACAAGGCAGACTATGTATCCAAGAAGCAGGAGCTCAGGAATGGAGGGGGAGTTATAACTGACTCCATTCCCCCTTTCCCTAACCCCTAAATCTCTGGAGGGTTTGCAAGAGGACTTGCAGTTTACAGTGTGTGTTCCATAGAATTCATCTGACTTTCCAAAGGCGTGGTACTTTGACATTTGAGTTTAACAGATGTTTCTTGAGTACTAGTATTTCTCCAGCACAGTGATATTAGACCAACTGGGCAAGTCTGGGGAACTTTCAAGGAGCTTTCATAACACAGAGTGATCTCAGCTAAACAAAGATATCATATAACCTTATGACTATTTCAGCAAAATAAGGACAATGGAGTTTATAATTGCATTATAGTGGGAGAATTAGTTGCATAGCACTGTCATAGCAAAGTACCACATATGGGTGGCTTAAGCAACAGAAACATATTGTCTTAGTTCTGGAAGCTAGAGGTTCAAAATCGATGTCTGCAGGGTTGGTTCCTTCTGAGAGCAGTGGAGGAATCTATTCCAGGCCTTTGTGCTTGGCATGTAGATGTCTTGCAGATGGGACAGAGATAACTCTTTTCTCTCTGTGTTTTCAATTCATCTTCCTTCTATGTGTATCTATCTTTGTGGGAAAATTCCCCTTAATAAGAACATTAGTCACCTTGGAATACAGCCTATCTTACTGACCTCATTTTAATTTGATTACCTCTGTAAATACCTTATGTCTGGGTAAGGTCACATCCTGAAGTACTACTGGATGATAAGACTCCAACATATCTATTAGGAGAGGACAAAATTCTACTCATAACAGGAAACACAACTTCAGGAAAACATCCTGTATTAAGAAAGCTCCTTGGAAGGACCCCAAATTAATTCCATTGTACAAGACAGCCTATGAACGTGGGAAATAAAGAAAAAAATGGCAATGTAGCAAGGTATTAATGGATGGTAGGAGTAATTTCTTTACTTTCCCAAAATTGCAAGGCAATCATTTTTCCTGAAATATAACTCAACCCAAGAGTTTCTATAGCACTGAAATAATTTTACGTTCTACCAAATGGGATATATTTGAAGAGACAACATCCATCTGAAATTCAGATTATGGCTGGTTTATTGAAACACAAGTCCTGTTATTTTATAATGATGCCCTGGATATTGGAGCTTCCTAAGTGAGCATTCTGACTATATTTTAGATTCCTAGGAATTTTCATTTTTGCATTTAGTTCTTCTAATCAAAGATCATACCATTTAATTTCTGAGATTCTGCTTTTTCTTTAAGAATTTGTTTTTAATGTTTTTGTTTATTTGTTGGTTTGTTAATTGAGAGCATGCATGAGTGAGGGAGAGGCAGAGAGAGAGAGAGAGAGAGAATCCCAAACAGCCTCCCCACTGTCAGCACAGAGCCCCATTCAAGACCTAAATGCACAGAACCGTGAGATCATGACATGTGCTGAAATCAAGAGTCAGACACTTAACCAACTGAGCCACCCAGGTGACCCTCTGAGATTCTGCTCTTCAAGTTGAAAGTTGAAGTTTTATGATTAAAGTTTTATGACTATTGTAAAACTTTACAAAACAGGGATATAGTAGTATAGGCAAATTCTTTTTAAAGTATGTGTGTGGTAAGACTAAGCTTCAATAATTTTGTGTCTTTTAAAATATACTTTTTATTTCTTCTTTTCTGCAAAGATGGTAGTAGCTCTTTGTCTTGGATGCATAAGAGCAGTCGTGTTTAAAATGCTAAAGTTAAAAATTTGCATTATAATGAAACTGGTAACTGTCCAATGTCTTATTCTAAATCACAAAGTTCAAGCATTCTATGGTCAGGGGCAAAAAGTCAAATTTTCTATGTAAGATAAAGAGTTGAAAAAAATCATAAAATTCAAATGTCTTTCATTATAATTTTTTAAATAGGTCTATCTCATATTTTCTTATTTCTACATTGTCTTCATCAATGTAAGCCTGTGACATAAATTTTAATACATGATTTATGGTTACAAATTCATTTTTTCATTCTCATTTATTATGGGGTGTCACATTTTATCACACCTGCATTTAATCATCTCCTGTCTGCATATTAATGGTTACAAATACGATATCTGTGTAGACCCAGGGAGCCAGGAGCTTAGCTGTCTTAGAGTGTAATGGTTGAGTGCCTTGAAAAGTGGGGTTGGAAAAAAAAAAACTTTAGATGTCTTTGTACATGCATATGCATTACAGAATAACTCATGTAGTGAAAAAGAGGGTTTTCTACTGTGTAAAGTCAATTTGTGTAAATTGATTTTTCATAAGCCCCCATAATTTGTACATCCATAACTGTATTGAACGTATAATAAGGCTTGTGTCAAAACCAGGTAAGATCATAAACAAGACATTACTAAGTTTTAGTGTCAAGTTTAGACCAATAGGAAAAACAATAATGCCCTCAGGTGCATTCATTCACACTGACACACCTTAGGTATTAATGGCTAAAATACATAAGTGAAAAGGCATGTTTTTAGGACTTTAGAGTTGATCTGAAGTTGACATGAGGTTTTTGAGAGTTGAGAAGGGAATTTGCAATTAAAGATGAGTAGGGAATCTGCGGCTATTAAAGTATAGATAGGTGCTTGACAAAAAGTAGTGCTAAGTAATATGCGTTGATTACTGAATAAGTATTTTATCTTTACTTGCCAGCAACTAGTACCTGGGAGTTGCATCTGGCATGAAAGCACATTAAGCTGCAAGGTCATCCATAGGGATGTTACGGTGAGATAGGTGTGGGGGAGGAACTGGGCTGAATCCTACTAACTACAAGACAAAACAAATCATGGGCAGAGCATCAGGTGCAAAGAACAAAACCAAACCAAGATCAATGAAAAGCCACACATGCTTAGGAAGAAAAGGAATTATGGTAAGCTTGGGGTGGGGAAAGGTAATTGGAGAAGTAAAGTACAGAATATTAATGGAATGAGAAAAAAATTAAGTCTGTGACCAGTGACAGAGAGTGTGCAGCTGACTATGCAAACTGGGGTTAAGCTTGAGGACTTCAAGACCCCATGAGGAGGAATTGGACGCACGATCGGTATTGCAGTACAGAAACAGAAATGTGACAAGCTGTCACCTTTGGCCTTGAAGATGGGAAGCCTGTCCTAACCCAAAGAAAACCAGAAGACAGAATCATGGAAGACAATGTGAAAGTGTTGAAATGTAAAGATAAGAGAGGGTGGTTTGTCATGAATGATCTGTGTAGCCTCATTTAAGGATTGAGAATAAAGGCACAGTAACCCCTGTTTTCAAAATAGGATATTGATCTTGAAATAAGTTGGACCACCTTCCAAAATTGTTGTTACCCTAATTTCTGATGTTATTCAAGTTTCTGAAGGAGAAAACCTTCAAAATAAAGGCTTTATTCTTGAAAAATAGGGTCCCTAGCCTATCTTCCTTTGATTTTTTCTGTTCTTTTAGGCAAAACTTTAAGATTAAAACCTCAGAGTAATAAAACAAGGCTTATGAAGCTGATAAAGCCCTCCACTTATAGGAATGCAGATTTCTGAGAGAGAGGAAAATTATGCTTTCCCAGAGATTCTTACTAATTATTTCTGCCTTTTCAGACATGATGAAGTTCACATGAGTAATAACTCCTATCTTATGGATGTTAACAAAGTCAACAATAGCTTTGCAAGGAAATAAACACAATGAGAAATTTCAACAGCTGTGTGGAGGAAAAGATACACTTGTACTCTCTTTGTTGGAAATACAAACTGGTTGAGCCACAGTGGAAACAGCATGGAGGTCCTCAGAAAATTAGAAGTAGAATTATCATATGACCCAGTAATTACCCCAGTAATTGGGGTATTTTCCCCAAGAATACAAAAACACAAATTTGAAAAGATACATACACACCTATGTTTATTGCAGTGTTATTTACAATAGCCTAATTATGAAAGCAACCTAAGTATCTATGGATAGTTGAATAGATAAAGAATACATATATATGCAATGGAATACTACTCATCCACAAAAAAAAGAATGAAATCTTGTCATTTACAACAACATGGGTGAACCTAGAGGGTATAATGTTAAGTGAAAAAAGTCAGAGAAAGGCAACTATGATATGATTTCACTCAGGTGTAGAATTTAAGAAACTCTCAACTATAGAGAAGAAAATGATGATTATGACAGAGAAAGGGGCAGGGAGATGGGTGAAATAGGTGAAGGAGATTAAAAGTACACTTGTGTCAAAACATAAAAGTTTCATGAAATATAAGCAGGGCACATCATGGTCCAATGAGCCTGAACGTGGTCAACACAGGAGAGAAGTCTGGAAGATCACACTGGAGTTTTATGGCTCAGGTGATAAGTGGCCTAAAACATGTCCAGTCACATTTCATTGGCCACATTTAGTCAGGTGGTCCATATTAACTATAAGGGAGAATGGAAAACTTTAGTGCTGCTAAGTGCAGTGGAAGAAAATGTTACAGTGTTAGAAAAATAGCATTTTCTCCATTATACTACCTGTATCCTCAGCCACCTTCTTTCCTTCTCCTCTCCCTTTCTCTTCTACTCTTCCTTCTCTCCTCTTCCTTCTTCCCTCCCCTCTCTTTCCTCTCCTCTTGTCCTCCCTGGCCGTATTAATTCCCTGCAACTAGCTGCTGATCCTGCCAATTTTGTTTTTAAAAATAAAGCAAAACACAACAAAACTGTATTAATGATAGACAAATTTCCTTCTCCAGCACCAGAAGCTTCCTTGAAATCCAGAAGCCTATGTCAAACTGTCTCTTAAATATCTTCACTTAGCTGTTTCATAGCCATTTTAAACTTAGCTTGTTGAAACATGACTAATGATTGGCCCTGTCCCCAAACCTGGTCCTCAGTCATGTTTCAGCTCTGTCAATGGCAATATCATTAACTTAGGCCCACTCTTAGAAAGTTCCAGGAAAATACTTCTTCTCTTCTCTTCTCTCTCTCTTCACCCAGTTCAACTTTTTCAAGTTCACTCATTCTTCAACTTTGAGTTAGACCCTAAATCTGAGTCCTCTCCTACCACTTAGTTCACCACTATTATCTCTCACCTAGATTAGTGTAATGACCTCTTCACTGTTTTTTTTTAACTTACCCGTTGATATTTATTTTCAACAAGCTATCCAAAGTAATCCTATTTAACCTTAGTTTAGGATATATTACTCTCTTTAAAAATCTCCGTAATGTTTTCCCCACATTGCACAGCCCTCAGCCTTAAAATGGCCTCAGGCCACATGTCCTGGCTCCTCCCTGCCTCTTCAACCTCAACTTCTACCACTGCCCCTTAGCTCATTCCACCCTGCCTGTCAGTCTTTCAAACACATAAAGTCTGCTTCCACCTCAAGGACTTGAGACTCACTTTTCTCTCTGCTTGGATAGCTCCTCTCTCTCCCAGATATCTGCATGGCTCTCTCCAATCCTTGAGGTCTTAGCTGAAATGTCATCCTATTAAAAATGGTGCCTCAAAAATCCTATATAAAATTATAGCCATTCCCTACACAAATCTGGTTTTTTTTTCCTGTTTTACCTGATTATTTTCCCTCATTCTATTTATCATCAAAGCATGTATTACTTATAATGACTTTCTAGAGAGCCCTATATAAAATTGTAACCCACAAACTTCTTTCTCCTGCATGCTACTTAAACATTTTTTTCCTTATAACACTTATCATCAAAGAACATATTATTTAATTGGTTGTTTGCTTGATGTATTAATTTTCTACAGTTGCTGTAACAAATTATGCACTTAGTAGCTTAAAAGCACAAATTCACTATCTGACAATTCTTTAGGTCAGAAATCTGACATGGACTTCATGCTGGAATCAAGATGTTGGCAGGGCTAGAATGTTCATCTGGAGTCTTTAGGGAAAAATCTGTTTCCTAACTTTTTCCAGCTTCTCATGGCTGCCTGTATTCCTTGGCTCATGGCCTCCTATCAATTTCAAAGCCAGTAATGTCTGGTTGAGATGTTCACACATCACACAGTTCTGACTCTGGAACTTCTGCCTCCTTACTCCACATTTAAGGACCACTGTGATAATCCAAGATGGTCTCCAAATCTTAAGGTCAGCTGATCAACCAACTTATTTCCATTTGTAACCTTAATTTCCCTTTGCCATTACCAGATGTATTCACAATTTCTAGGGTTGAAATGTTGTCATAACTGGAAAGAGGAGAGCATTATTCTGTCAATGATACTTGGTTATTTTCTCTCTTCCTGGCCCTCAAAGATTCTCTGTGTTGGGAGGACACAGATTGTGGTTCTCGACTGCCCTTCTGCAGCTGGACTGTTAGGTTTATATTAGCAGTCCATTAAATATTTGTTGGATAAATAAAATAGCGAATAACAGGAGCAAGAGGAAGAAACTCTAAGATGTAAACCAACTTTTGAATTCTCACTGGCAGGAGTTGCCTAAAGCCACGCTATCAAAGTGTGGTCTGTGGACAGGCAACATTGATATCATCTCAAAAAGGGTCAGAAATGCAGAACCTCAGCACCCCCCTCCCCAACCGGTTGATTGACATTTTTTTAATATATTAAAATTTTTCCACTTCATATTTAAGAAAGAGAGTGTGCGAGTTTGAGAGAGAAGCAGAAGCAGAGAGAGAATCCTAAGCAAGTACCACACTCAGTGCAGTCTAACTTGGGGCTATTCCACCACCCTGGGATTATGACCTGAGCTAAAATCAAGCATTAGCCTCTCAACTGACTGAGCCACCCAGGTACCTCAAAATTGGAGTTTTTAATAAGATCTTCCAGTAATACATAAGCCATGCTTGAGAAAGAGTGACCTAACAAATATACAATTAATCAAATGACACATCTCCAGGAATTTACAGAGGTCTTATTCTCTGTGTTCAGGATGTTGAATGACTGGAGTCTCATTACTACTGATCCAAGCACACACATATGCCCCATTTCCTCTTCCCCATGTACTACATCATCTGGTCCTTTGAAGTAGTAGAATCCAAAACTTGGATTACTATTGTTGATAAACAAAACTACAAAACAAAACCTAATAACCTCTACACCTTTGCAGTATAAAGAACAGTGACCAAACCCAAAAGGCACGCAGCATATAACTGCTTTCCTGAGGGGGCAAAATATTAAATACCATTTTCTTAAGCTTTTTAACAACAAAAGCTGGCAGGAGACTTTTAAAATACTGCTGTGTTTCATCAAGTCTTTTTGACTACTACAGAGGATAAGGCTTGCTTTTTTATTATTGATTATTTCAGCTATGTGTATAAGTATGTATTTTAAAAACACAAGCAGCAAAAGAAGAATGGGTAATTAGGCAATATAACAACAAAACAATTTTTTTATTTTATTTGGTTCACAATGGGACTGAATATATTTTGTAAGAAAAAAGTGATTACATTACTTTAAATGAATTGATCGTTGTGGCCTGAACTCTGTAGCCTTTGGCTTTCTCCTTAGTAAATGAAACAATAAAAGATTTCTCAAGCCTCCTCTTGAAACTCAACGCCTTAGTTTCAAGACGCAATTTGTTCTCTCTCATAAGACTAAATCCAACTCTACCTCCAGAAAGGCATTTCCTCTTGAAAGAAGGCATATTAAATGCTGTATCTTCTCCCCAACTTTTAAATACTAAATTACTAAAATTCTTTTGAATGTGGGGAATTCTAGCCCAATGCCAGAAATCTAAATACATACAGACACACACATGCACACACACACACAACTATAAGCATACTCATTACAATCCTTTCTTACTTTCCACTGTTCTGCTATAATCTAATCTAGTTGGGGCCAGCTGACCAGCTGAGGATCTGCATATATAAACTAAGTTTGCCTGAGTCAGTCCCCAAGATGAAGTTTGGTTGCAGTTTGAGCTTTGTCTCTCTGGGACTGTGGGCTACCTGGGTCATAGGCTCTTCAAGATGACAGCAGAGGCAATAAAGACAAGAGATGGCAAAGTGCTGTCTGACGATATCCAATGAGATCAATTTCCTAGCATGGGGAATACTTAGTCCCACAATTTTTAGAAAGTTGACAGATCTGCTAATAGGTGTGTCAGGTACCACCCAATGTCATCTCAGTTTCCTTATCCATAATGGCACTGAAGGACTGTTTTTGGAAATTACCTGTGGAAATGCCTTAGACCCATCTACCTCTCTATTACTTTAATAGCAGTTTTGCATTCAACGTAATAAATATGAAATCTCAGTGTAATCTGTCTTGTTATCTCTCAGTTGCTACTCACAGCATGGTATGCATGAAATAAAATCTTTGAATTCAGATAAACACATATTAGAATTCATTCTGCATTGTCTACTGCATGTGAGATCATGGTCAATTATTAGCAATAAGCCTTGAAGAAAATTTCTTCCAAAGCCAGAAAATAATGCCTTTCTCACAATTATTTCAAATGGTAAAAGGAGCAATATTTTATTTGTAAATCACTTAGCACTGCATCTGGCACATTAACACAGGTAAAAACTGGTAGCTCTCTTTACCTCCAATTAAAAAAGTTTACAACCATAAAAATGATTAGTGTGTCCCATGCATATTTTTTGGTAATAAGTGGAGTCACCTCATCTGTGTATGTTAAGTTGTAAATACCTTGAGTAAGCTTATGCTATAATATTCATTTGGTAAGAAACAAGCAAAATGCTGAAATTCAATAATGTTTACAATGTGTTTTCCCTTTCAGATGTGTATTGAAAGGCTAATGAAGTCTTTTTGAAGTCTGATTGTCTTCCTAAACCTGTCATATCATCAGGAATGAGTCAGATTTTATTCTGCTTGTTGTTGTTTTTTTCAGTTTTTTTGCTTTGTTTGTTTGTTTTATTTTGTTTTGTTTTTTGAGAAAAACCTCATCTGGTGATTATGGACAGATGCAAGTCCATAAAATAAAATTTTAAAAAATTAATTCCATTAGATGCAATATTAGGCCATATAGTGTTTCATCAGTGGCATTTTAACAGAGATTTTTGTTGAAATGCACTCTAGACAATCCAGAGATGCTGATGACCATATGCTAAACTCGACAAGGCACAGTGAGAGGGGCTCATGTGCTTGTTAAGGACATGCCAGGCCATCAGCAACATATGTGTTGGATGGCTTCATAACACACGTGCTCTCAAGGGGGAATATATGTGAAAAATCATAGTCTGAAGGAGGGATCTGCATCTTCTCTCACACAATTGGAAAGATTATAGTTTAAGATACACAGCTTTTTCTTGAGCTACATATAGAGTTTTTCAGGCATCTCTTCAGATATCTTCAGAAAGAACATCAACTTTGTTCCTCTCACACTTTGCCCATCCTTGGGTTATATGGGAGTGTGATGAGAAATTACTGTCCATGTTTATGCAGATATCATCATCATCATCATCAATGTCAAGTCACAATTTACCTAATTTATGCCATCTGGTTTGGTGACCCTGATACGTGCGTGACTGACTGTATTTAATCTTCATAGCCCCACTATATCTCTATCCCCATTATACAGATCAGAAAATTACAGAGATTAGGTAGCTTCCTCAAGTCACATAGCTAATAGATGGTGGAGACTGGCTTTTGATACTGACTCTACAGCATAGGTTCTTGTCTGCATCTCATGTGAATAAGTGAAGAGTATGCACATTTTGAGAAATTTTATGGATAATATTGTGAAAGTTGAATAAGTATACATTATAGTTTTGTATCAGAACAATTAATCTTACACAACTTCAGAAATAAGATTGCATCTGTCTTTCCTGTAAATCAAGCCAAGACTTGTATGATGGCTCCATGGTCAGAAGACATCGTGAGATCTTGCCTTTCTACTTCAACATCCCTCTTTTAGTACTCTTGTCCTTACAAGCCAATATAATTTGAGCACTCCAGCCAACAGATCCATACTAAAGGTGTCAGAGAGGAGCAAAAAGGCAAAGAAGGAAACATCATCTTTTCTAGTATTCTTGATGGCTGCACCTCATAGAACTTCCAGTGAGGTCTTTCCTGATGGCACATGTCCTCACCCAGGTTCAAGAAACTTCGGCGAATATGCCCTATTATATGGGCAGCAATGTTCCCAGTAGGAAAATATGATTCTGTAACTAAAGATGAGAAGGAGAATGGACATTGGAAACTCTCAGCAATAGATACTGCAAAATCTAAATACTCCAAAAATAATACAAAATATAACTTAGAAAATATTAACATTTCTATATTAGGGATAATCTGGATGACCAGTTTATATTAAAAAATATTTCCAAAAAATTTCAGGGCTCACAGTTGTATTCCTACTTAAAAGGTTGTCAATTGCAGCTTTTCCTCACTGGTTTCTTGAAGCTCAGCCACCATCATGAACAACACAGTAACTATCCCGACCAGGAAGCGCATGACCAACTGATCACTTCAGCAGCAACAAATGGTCATTGATGTTCTTTGTCCTGGAAAGGCAACAGTACCTAAGCAGAAATTTGGGGGAAAAACTAGCCAAAAGGTAGCAGACTGCACCAAATACCATCTTTGTATTTGGGTTCAGAAGCCATTTTGCTGGTGGCAAGACATTTGGCTTTGGCCTGATTTATGATTCCTTGGATTATGTGAAGAAAAATGAAGCCAAACACAGATGTTCAAGGACATGGCCTATATGAGACAAAAAAGATTCAAGAGGGGTACCTCTTGAATCTCAGTTCAAGGGTGAGGGTGGCTCAGTCAGTTAAGCACATGACTTTGGCTCAACTCATGATCTCATAGTTCATGTGTTCCAGCCCAGCATGGGGCTCCGTGCTGACAGCTCAGAGCCTGGAGACTGCTCCAGATTCTGTGTCTCCCTCTCTGCCTCTTCCCCTGTTGCACTCTATCTCTCCCAAAAATAAATAAACATTGAAAAAATTTTAAAAAAGAAAAAGATTCAAGGAAACAGTGAAAGGGACATAAGAACAGAACGAAGAGAGTCAGGGGAAGTGCAAAAGCGATTACCAGTGCTAGCAAAAAGTCAGCTAGAGACTGGGTAACAGGAGTAAAGAGCCTTCAGCTACTTTATCTGTGGTGATTGTACAGATTTGTCACAAGAGGATTAATAAACTAAGAACTTTAAAAAAATGTCAGTCACAAATAGCACCATTTTAATTGCTGGGCAGTAATGAAAGAATTGTGGCAATTCTACTATATGAATGATAAACACACTCCAAATGAACGTCAAGTTACATCACACCACACAAAAGGAACAACAGTTTTGTACTAATTTGAATAGAGAAAAATGATCACAGTTTCAATTTCTCCATTGTGTATGACAGAATTGACATTTCAATTGCAAAACAACCTACATCATAGCAATTCCATGGCAAGCAGGGACTTTATTTCAGCAAAACAGTATCACCTGTCAAGAAAAATCCACGCTTGTTTAATGTGATTTTTATTAATGTTCATATTTTTTGTATTTAATTATAAATTTGTGTTTTTATGACTATTTATTAGCTATAAACCCATGGATTTTCTAACTAGTTTTATGTTTATTACATAAATAATCTGAGAGCAAAGTTAATTTATATCAGCATGGGTTATGTTCTTTCCCCTCTTCCTTTCAAACAAGTTCATTTACACGTTATTCAAATTTCTGAAACACAGGCAAATAAAAAGTACTTGGTAAATGTAAATAATCACTTGAAGTGGTAAAGTCAAGTTTACTTCCCAGTCTCTTCAAAAACAGACCCATTCACTTCACACTATGCTGCATGATCTCCAGTCTGAGATTAATTGACACTCTTCTCTCTAATTCCCTCTTCTCAGCATCCATCATTTCCTTCGTGTCTCCAGTGTGCTAGTGTCATTGATCAGGAAAGGTTTAATACCAATATTCTTGACTTCTCTCTTTGAACCCTTATAAAAGGCAGGGGCTGTGGGAGCCCATTTGGACATTTTATAAAAGGGTGATTGATGGGGGTGCCTGGGTGGCTCAGTCAGTTAAGTGTCCAATTCTTGATTTTGTCTCAGGTCATGTCCTCACAGTATGAGAGATGGAGCCCCATGTTGGGCACTCCATTGGCACAGAGTCTGCTTGTGATCTCTCTCCTGCTCCTCTTCTCCTCTCCTGCTTGCATACTCTCTCCCCCCCGCCCCTCAAAATATATAAATAAACTAAAAAAAAAAAAAAAAGGGG
>NW_027528798.1:230517-367335 GCF_008692635.1 Crocuta crocuta
AGATTGATGGATGGACTGACTTCCCCATGAGGGAAAGCACCAAGGATGAGTATAGATGTGTCTGTAGCCTGGGCAGAACTTCCTCCAAGGAAAGGACTGAATGGAACAGTGTTTAAAAGTCAAACCATTTAAATTTGCTGCAAGATGGTACTGGGTTGGCGGAAGTTTTTGCCAGGCTTGCTTTACAACTCAGCCTCCCCCTCCGCCCCACCCTGCTTCCTTTGCCTTCCTTTTACATATGATGATGTGTAAGAGACATCCTGTTCCCCGGGCTGCATCTCATCATCTGGGGAGCCCAAGCTGTGATCTTGAGTAACTACTGTGTTGCAGGTGCTAGGTTGCTATTTTTTTTCTCCCACAATTAGTTTGTTTCCTCTGATTCTCTAGCAATCTTTTTACACTACAGAGTGTATTATATTCCCATTTTACATCTAGGGCTAGTGAAAATCAGAGAAATCCACTTACTTAATCAAAGTCACACAACTGATGTTACAAAGCCAGAATGAAGTCAAGATTCACTTCCAGTAGCCCAGCACTCTTTATTGTATTCATTTAAAAAAAACCTCAAGGATGATTTAATGAGTGTTTAATATATGCCAGACACTGTGCTAGCTCTTGGGTGGGTAAATAATGGGAACAGAAATATGTTATGCCACCTCTCCAAAACTTACAGTCCAGTGGGGAAAGTAGACATTTCACAAATTATAAAATTTCAAGAAATTAACAACTTGTATCTAAGAAGAGGCATATGTGGTCAGGATAATCTGGAAAGGGGAGCTTTGAACAACTGCTTCTAATGAAAAAAAAAATGACATTCCATCTGCTATCTCAAGGATGAGTAAGACTTATCTAGGCAAATAAGAAAGGAAAGAATATTTAAGACAAAAAAATAGGATGCACAAAGGCCCTGTGACAGAAGGTAGAATAGTTTAAAAAAAGAAAAGAAAAAAAAAAAAGAAGGTGTCTAGAACCAGAATCACAGAGAAGGGATAAAGTGATCTGAAATGAGACCTGAGAGATATAGATGAAGGATAAGGAAGCCTACCTAAGATAAGATGTTTTATCTTTATTCTATCAATAATGGTAAGATATCCAATAATTTCAAAAGTTACCTTTGCATTGTGAAGAGATTACTTTTCTTCAGGACAGGGTAAAGATATTGGAGAGGGTGAGAATAAATGTTAAGAGGCAATCTAGAAGTCCAAGCCAAAGATGTCAAGAGCTCAAGATGGAGAGACCAGATGGAGTAGACAGCCAAAGGGGTCAACACAGTGGAATGGGGATATGTCATGCCATACATGAAGTGTGACATTTTAAAGTTATTGGGGTGCCTGGTGGCTCAGTTGGTTAAGCATCCCACTTCATATCAGGTCATGATCTCATGGTCCATGAGTTCATGACCTGTGTCGGGCTCTGTGCTGATAGCTCAGAGCCCAGAGCCTGCTTCAGATTCTGTGTGTGTCTCTCTCTCTGCCCTTCCTGCCAACATTAAAAAATGTATAGAGTTGATGAGATGCCTGGGTGGCTCAGTTGGTTAAGCGCCCGACTTTGGCTCAGGTCATGATCTCACTGTTCATGGGTTTGAACCCAGCATCAGGCTCTGTGCTGACAGCTAGCTCAGAGCCTGAAGACTGTTTCAGACTCTGTGTCTCCTTCTCTCTCTGACCCTCCCCTATTCATGCTGTTCCTCTGTCTCTCTCAGAAATAAATAAAACATAAAAAAATTATGAAAGTTGAAAGTTATCTATATGCCATTGGATGATTTTAGTGACAATTTGGTTGGGCAGAGCACAAAATCTACTGCAAGAGACAAAATGCACTAGAAGGGAAAAGAAAGCTAAGCTAATAAAGCCATACACTCACAAAGCCTAAAGAGACTGAATCAGATAAATCATATAAATAACCAGTCTTAAAGAGGGGTAATAGCCATAGTTTTTCTTCCTGGTCCACAACAAAAATATGTTCATGCATCCTCATATTATGTGGATTTCTTAAAGTTTCCTTCTTTTTCAAAATCACGGTTGCCTATTTTATAATGGATCCTCTATAAATATTAAGTCTGTTCTTGATACTCTTTGTCCCATCTTTGGCCACTAATTTAGGAATAGCATAACCCATTTTACTGCATAGGTAACAGCCTTGCTGTAAAATTAGGACCCCACACACATCACTTAAAGGATGAAAGAGCACGTTTATAAAACCCCTCTATGGATATCAATAATTTTTGTTTCCTGTACGTTACTTATGAATTTTTCCATCAGGCTCATCAAAGTGTTTGCATTTTCAAGTATTTTAAAGATTGTTTGTTCTTACAAATTAGGTTTTATTTCATTAAGGCATGTAACAAGCTGGCTAAAAGCCTTTCATTTTGAAAGCAGCAGTCACCCATAAACTAACATGAGGGGTGTTGAGAGCTACAGGAGAGAACTCAAAGAGATAAATCAGCATTTCACCCAGTAAATATGGCACTTTGCTCTCAAGACATGAACTTGATCATTTCTCACTTCCTTTTTGTCTCTTTCTATTCTGGTCTTTCCTCTACATGGAACTGGATTTATCTTTACAAATCATTCTAACCATGCCAGGCTCATGCTTGAAATCCAGAATGGCTGTCCACTTTCTACAGAACGGAGTGGACATTTTAGTTTGGCAATTAAGACTCTTCAAAAATCTGGTTCCAAGCTATGTCTTCAGCATCATCTCCTGCCATAACCCCACCCCCCAGGCACACTATGCTCTCCTTCCAGAGTTGCTCATGGGCTCCAGCAAAACATGCTAACATATACCTCCTTGGTTTTGCATATGCTGTTCCTTTCATCTGGAATCCCTTCCCTTTTATTCTCTTCTGGAAAATACTTACTTACAATTGAAGACCTGTTTCAAGTGTCACCTTCCCCAAAGAGACTTCCTGAGTGCCCACAGAGTTACTTATTTTCCTCCTATTTCAAAAAAGCTTTGCAAATATTTCTATCACTGCCATCATGATATTTTGTGATGGCCTCTTTACTTGCCTGTCTTTCTAAAGTGCTTTTAGGTGGGTTATAGAATTTGAGGAAGATACAACATATACAGATTAAGATTCTACTTTTGTTGTTGTTTGCTTGTTTTTAACAGGGATATAGCATCAATGCAAGCAAATTGATACAAGCAAAGTGGCAGCACAGAGCTGCAAACACGTAGCTTTCTCATCATAACCTACGTTGCCAGCCATGTCACCCAAGGCATAAACATCCCATAAACACTTGGGGTTTATAGAGAGAGAGGCTTAAAATATAGGAAGTCTTGGGGGTGCCTGGGCAGCTCAGTCATTTAGGTGTCTGACTCTTGATTTAGACTCAGGTCATGATGCCATGATTTGTGAGTTTGAGCCCTAAATTGGGCTCAACACTGATAGCACAGAGCCTGCTTAGGATCCTGTCTCCCTCTCTCTGCCCCCTGCCCCCATGCATATATGCTCTCACTCTCTCTCTCTCTCTTAAAAATAAATTAAGAAAAAAATGGGTAGGAAAACTTGCATGAACCTATACATTCTCAAAACTTACTAGTTCAAAGTAGTGCATAAACATACTGTTTTCCTAGTATTTGCATTACATGCAGTGTTACAGAGGGAAAGCAGAGAGAGTTCTGGCAACAAGTGCTGGAACAGTATAGAGGTTATTAGCCATGACCTTTAGATAGGAAAGATCTGGTTTTGAGTGCCATGTCTCTCACATATTAGCCCTTTGATTTTTTAGTGCAAGTTACTTAAATGTTCTGATCTTGCGAAATATGGATTAAAATAATGACCTTGCTGGGCAACAGAGGACCCGGCAAATAAAAGCTCACTTAGCCTCACAAAGAGGCTTATTATGAAAGGAATACTATGCTCCAGAGAACAAAGGATCACCCTACTAATCTCTGTAATAGTTACTAATTTGCTGTGAACAGGGATTGAAACTAAAAGGATATATCCAGCCTATTTTTTTTTTCTCAGAAGCTTTGCAAAACCAATTCAGTATCATTTCCAGACTGGTTAATTAGTATCTGAGACAAATTGAGGGACTCTACTGTTTGGCTGAATTTTCAAAAAGGTTTGCTTTGTTTAGAGCTCCAGGACACAACATACACTTAAAACATATCCACACCATGTACTTAAAAACAAGACTCTGAAGAGTTGAGAGCTGCCTTCTTCCTTAAGAGAAGGACTTCCTTAAGTCCTAAAGTGTCCCAGAGAACATGGAACTGTAGAAAGTTTTACATCTTTTAAAATCTAAGAACCTTCATACTGTTCATCAGCTTGTTGAAACACTGTCAATATGTTTAAATTGAACTCTGGATTATGATAGTAGGAGATAGGGAAAAGCTTTGGGATTACAGTGCGTTTCTCAAATCACACTGTTATTCTTCTCAGTGGCAGACTGCTTTTCCTAGGATGTCCTACCTGGAGACCTAATTTACATAAGAGAGAAAATGAAAGCTTCCCATCTGTGAAACAACAGGCTCTTTGTCTCTGCTCTCTTGAATTCTCCCACTTCCCTGCTCCTCAATCCCACACACAGAGGACCCCTTGGGTGCAGGCTTTAACAAGGCACCTCAGAGCAGAGTGTGGAAATGTCCAGTATGTGGGGAGAAGCATGGATTTCAGAGTCTAAGTGATTAGGACTGCAGGTCTGTCACCATCACCCAAAACATGTTTACTTTACATGAATATCTTTTTCTCTCTAAAATCCAGTGTCTTCTTTATAAAACGTGAATAGGGAGGGCTGTTTTCTATTTGTTTCTTTGTTTTACAGAATTGTTATAATGACTGAATAATCTTAATAATGACAGCCAACATATATTGAGGGCTTACTGGTGTCAAGAACTGTTGAAAGTAATTTCCAAGGAATATCTATTTTAATCCTCACAAAAACTCTAGGAGGGAGTCACTTTATTACCTCTTGCTCCCTTCTTGTCTGTATTATCAGACCTTCCTCTCTTTGCCATTCTTGTGAGAACACCATAAGGTACACAGTGTTAGGTAGAGTCAGTGTTCAAACCACGGCAGTTCTTCCCCAGATCCCTCACTGTTAGCCGTCAGCTTCTAGGCCAATACTTAGTGGCACATATGCAAAGCCCAGCATCTAGGACTATTCTTAGTAGATGAAAATCCTCTCAACATCCATTTCATGCAAAATAAAATATGACCAATAGTAATAACCGTTATATCATTATTATTGACATAATATCACAAGACACGTATTTAAATATTCTACTTCAATGTTTTTTCCAAAAAACTATTCAAAGGGATGAAATTACATTGATGTTGATTTTACTGAAGTTCTACATTTTTATCCCCTTCCACCATCTTGAAAACAGTCAATTCTCACCATCCCCCGCCCACCACAGAGGTAAGTTAAGGTCCAAAAACAAGAAATCCACAATGATAAACCATAGTATAAAATATAGCTAGTATTTAGCAAGCATCAATATACTTAACCTCTCAATAATCTCTCAGAGAGGTGACTATTAGTTTCTACCTTAGAGGTGACTATTAGTTTCTACCTTTTGTATACTACATGTTTCTGGTTTTCCTCCTGCATCTCCACCTTCTCCATCTCTGGTTCCTTTCCAGATCATCTCCTCACCACATCATGCAACCCTTCATCTTTCACAGTGTTCAGGGTGACACCCTCCCTTTCAATTTCACTGTTTAAAACTCTTACTCATCAAATAGCATCCACACTCCCACTGATGAGTGTAACTCAGGTCTCATCTCTGAGATCAATACTCATACATAGTCAGACTTTCCCAGTTGTCCATTCAATATGGTGGACTGAACACACTGTGCAGGGTGCATGGTGGCCAAAATAGTACCAGCTAATATGTGGGTCTGGAGATATAAAGAAAGATTTACTAAGACAGTGAGCAACTCTACTTCAGGGTAAACTGGAGAATCTGGACTGTTTTCTCCTCTCCTCTTCTCACCTCTCCTCTCCTCTCCTCTCCTCTCCTCTCCTCTCCTTCCCTTCTCTTCTCCCCCTTCCCCTCGCTTTTCTCTCCTCTCATCTCTTTTCTTATTCCTTCCCTTCTCTTCTCTAATTCCAATGAGTCCACCCTCTATTTCAGGCAAACCAGAGATTAGTAATCCATAGGCTGCCCACTATTTTTCCACATCTAATTCCTCTCCTTCCTTTTGAGGATGATGATAGGCAACCACTCCTAAAACTCCTTCTGCCAGCTTAGATATTTAGCACAGTCACCATTCCTATCTCTTTTCCTGACTTATCATGCTTCACCCTTTACACTCCCCAACCTCAACCTAAGCGTCCACCAGTTTAATATGTCCCTGTATAAAGATTATCTATTTCTAATCATGATTTAAGCTGAGTTACAAGAAAGCCTTTCTTTTCCCATTTTTAATATTCAGGCATTCCAAGACAATGTTAAACATATCTAGTTTTACATCTCTTCACAGACAAAATCTTTCTTGGCATTTTTTCCCCTCCAGAGCAATGGATCTTTATGTCCCACTTCCTCCTATCACCCCAGAACCTATTTATTGTTGTTGAGACTTCAAGTTGAGGTCATAACTGAATGTGATATTTGTTTTCATTTTCATAGCCCAAACTAGATCATTCAACATAAAAGCATCTTACAAAGACCTCAGTACAATCCTGCTCTGAGTTGTTCCAGGGAAGATGGATTTCACCTGATAGCCCAGGCACATCCCTGTACTTAGGGGCTGTATCACACACCGCTGTCATTCGAAAGACTACTTCCTTCAAATTTGCCAGGTCATAGGTTTGCTGGGCAACGCTTCAAAGCAGCTGATAGTTCGTTGCTGCCGTTAATACTAAGGACCAGGGTAAGTAGCAGGGAAAGGTTCAGTTGGAAGAGAAAGGCTTCGAAATCTGTCACAAAAGCTCTGGGAGGCAAATTGGGTTGGGAGAGACTCATATATATGACAGACTCAAATGCCAAGAAAACCAGTCCATGATCATCTGTGTGAGGAAAAGGAAATGACTATGGTTTGAATCATGTCTACCGTAGGTGTCCTTCTTACAAAAGGCATGATCCTAAGCCAGTTATATTCAAACGACTACCTAATAATACCAGATGGATTTATAGTAATTTTTTTCAGCCCTTTGAAAGAACAGAATCACACAAAAACCCAATATGTTCCTTCCCATGAAGTTACACAGGGATTTTTGGTATCATAGGTACCACTTAATGTTATACAGTTAATGAGAAAATTAAGCTCTGGCTGCAATGCCACATGTTCCTTTGTTCCTAATGAACACTGACATTAGTGCTCAATTAACAATGACACATATAATCATAAGAGCCTTTGCTCTGATTCCAGCCCAGTATGGCTGGACCATAAGGAGACCTCCCTGTGTGATCAGATCAAAGCTCCTATGCAGTGTGACTTTTCAGAGCAGGGAAGAGACAAATTAATCATATCTATCTAATTTTAAGTAGCATGGTCAAAGAACCATTGGGGAAAAGTCATGGCAGGGGCACGGAGAAAGCCAGCCTCTAAACAGGTTCCTGTCACAAAAGAGACAAAGTTTCAAGCCCAACAGTATCTGTTTGTACTTTTCTGCTTTGTAATTTTTCTCACAGATATTTAAAATTAAATTAGCACTTTTCTTTTTTAATAAGAGATATAAAAAGCACTCTTTGGTCATGATGCATAGCACATTAGCTACAATTACATCAATATATCTTTCTCTGCCTCTTTATGCAGTTTTTGATATTTTTTTCTTTCTAACCTCCTTTGGGGAGCTCTTAGGGAGCAGCTTTTGCTAATAATTAATAATGGGAGGATTCTCCTGAGGAAATCGTTTGGAATCGTTATGCTCTTCTAATAAATTGTCATTTCAGAATTCTAATCAGCAAAATTTGGATTCCAAATGTTTGGTAATTACAGTGGCCCATTGCATCTGGATTGATTAAAATGTAAATGCAACTGATTCTGTCTTCAAAAGTCAATATAAAGCAATGAGCATACATTTATGTAGAACAGGATTCATGTGCTTGGGAACTTTAAGGGAGAACCTGATACTGAGATAATAAAAGCATATCTTTCAATCTCTGCATAAATGGGCTTCTTACATTCAATTGCACTTTATTCTTTCATTAGTCTCTGCCGCAGCTGCTTCAAACATCTAAACTCTCTCAACAATGTCACACAACCCCATTCAAATCGTATCACTGTTTATCTGCCTGAAGTGTGTGGTGGTGTCATGCCACGGTCATCCAAGGAGCTCTAACCATTGCACTGGTGTGTAAAGGAACCCATAGCGGTCCTTTGAGAAAGATGGAGGCAGAACAAACAGAACAATAACCGGCTGCAAAACAACAGAATGTTTACTGAACAGCGTACCAAAATCAAGATGTCAAGACTGATCTCTACAGTCAACAATCCAAACCAATGGATGGTCGGATTTCAGACTCACTTTTCTGAAAATTTCTCTCTTGTTTTAGTTAAGGACAGTGTCTTTTCCAGACTGTTATTCTTTGTAGATTCCCATATAACACAAATTGTAAACTTTAAAACATTATACCCAAACATCGGTTCATAGAATCTGAAAAGCAGATTACTTTACAGCTCCCTCTGGGATGAGTAAGGTATGACAGCAGTTTGTCAAATCCATCTGCATGTTAGCAACACCCAGGGGACTTATTGTCCTTGTTTATTGTGTTTTTATCAGTGCTCAAGCCCCACCCACAGAGATTCTGATTTAAGTCATGGATGGAGCACTGGCATCTAAAAACTCCACAAATAATGCTATTTTGCAGACAGGTAGAGAGAAACCCTTTTAAGCAAAGAGATTAATTTCCACATGTACCTAAGAGGGTGTAAGGCTACAGTAAAGAAGGATGGGTTCTTCACTTCTGAAACGAAGTAGGACAGTGCTAAAATAAAATCCATCCACCCACCTGTTTGTTTAGCAAATATTAATTGAATACATACCAGGCACCTGGTACTGTTCTAGGCAATGTAGCAATGAACTGAGTAGACAAGGATCCTGTCTTCAGAGAGCTCGCCATCTGATGGGAAAGACAGAGAGTAAACTAGTCAATAAAAAAACCAAGGAATGAACCAGTCAAATCATCTTCAGAAAGTGGAAAGTGCTGGGGCACCTGGGTGGCTTAGTCGGTTAAGCGTCTGACTTTCGCTTGGGTCATGATCTCGCGGTTTGTGGGTTCAAGCCCCGCGTCGGGCTCTGTGCTGACTGTCGGCTCAGAGCCTGGAGCCTATTTCAGAGTCTGTGTCTCCCTCTCTCTCTGACCCTCCCCTGCTCACGCTGTCTCTCTCTCTCCTAGAAATAAATAAAAATATTAAAAAAAAAAAAAGAAAGTGGAAAGTGCTGTGGATGGAATTTATAGAGCAGGTTCATGAACATGGGGAATATCCAGAATGAGGGGCTGCTATAGAGAAGAGAATCTGGGAGGTACCTTAGCAGAATAACATTGAAGCTACAACCTGAATGATGGGCAGGAGCCTATCAAGCAGAGATCTGATAGAAATCTTCCTGCCTGGAGACACAACTAAACATACCTGCAGTAAGTTCCAGCTTAGTATATTACAGGAAGAACTTCAGAGATAGTGAGGCTAGAGTGAGGTGGCAAAGGGGAAAGTGGGGGAGATGGGAGCAAGCAGAAGCCAGAGGCACATATGGCAAAGCTTTTTTGGTTATGGAAGCTGTCTGAATTTTGTCCTAGTTTTTCTTTTTTTTAAAAAAATATTTTTTTATTTATTTCTAGGAGAGAGAGAGAGACAGCGCGAACAGGGGAGGGTCAAAGAGAGAGGGAGTGTCAGACTCTGAAACAGGCTCCAGGCTCTGAGCTGGCAGTCAGCACAGAGCCCGATGCGGGGCTGGCACCCACGAACTGCGAGATCATGACCTAAGCGAAAGTCGGACAACTAACCGACTAAGCCACCCAGGCGCCCCTGTCCTAGTTTTTAAAAGAGAAATGATTTGGGGTTTTGATTTAGAAGAGGGCATCATAACAACTTTGAACAGAAGTAAGAGAAAGAGACTCTAAGGAATGGATTCACACTTCCCAGTAATAACAGAGAATGAGATGGTTATACTCTCAAGAGTTTTGTCTGATCTTCAGGGATTTGGTTTTAGTTGTTGTTATTATACAACATAATCAGAAAGTCACCTTTTTCTGCCCTATCTCTTCCCTCTAATAGTTCCTTAAGAGACAAAAGCATATGAGGGAATCCCAAAACTTGCATTCCAAGTAATCAGTCCCTTTTCTGAGTTCTTAATATAACTACTTCCAGCAAGAAAATAACTCTTCTGTCTCTACCCCACACACTTTGCAATATTTTCCTTCCATATTTTAAGAGGATCAAAATTAGATATTTTTCCATCCTGAAACAGCCAGGAGATGGTTAGGGAGATGAAGAATGAGAGAAAAGCGGTCATCTCAGGGGAGAATAAGGAAAGCAGTTATGTCAATGTCTTCACTGTCTCCTCTGCTGTAACAGGCGCTTTACACCAGGGGCCCCCTTAACACTCAACCCAGAGAGGCAGAGTTTTCTATCTTCATTTTACAAATCTGGCAGCAAGTTAGAGTGGATGGAGCATTTGTGCCCAGAACCCAGATGCTTTTCATTCTCAAATCAATGCTATTAACTGGTTTACCACATTTCACCCACCAGTTGTTTCCTTCTACAGTTTAATGACATGAAGGTGCATCTAGGAGAGAGTAGATGGACTAGTCCACCTCATAGACTTTCATTTCTCTCCTTTCCCAGGACACAGGGATCACCTCAGTCCAGAATCATAGAGCAATTGTGATATATCTAATATCTAAAAGGGACAGCAGGACCCACCACCTCCCTTTCTACAAGCAAGGAAATTGAGTCACATACACAGCTTGCTAAAGGCCGAATTAAGTCTAGAAATCGAAGCTCCTCACACTTCATCAAGTACCCCCTTTTTTTTTTTTTTTTAAATCAAACTAGGCTGCCTTTGACTTTCCTGGAAGTGAGCTCTGCCTTTGGCTCTCCTCCAGCTCTGACATATCCCAAGCTAAGGATTGCCAGGACCATGATGGAGACCTTGAACTTGGCTCACTGATTCCACAGCGGAATCATCAACACTCAAACCACCTGCCACCATTTGATGTGTTCAGATCAGGATTCTTGAGGTACCTGGGTGGCTCAGCTGGTTGAGCATCTGACCTTGACTCAGTCATGATCTCCTGGTTCATGAGTTCGAGCCCCCCATCAGGCTTGATGCTGTCAGCACAGAGCCCATGTCAGATCCTTTGTCCCCCTCTTTCTGCTCCTCCCCCCTTGTGCTCTCTCAAAAATAAATAAAAATAAAAATAAAAAGTTCAGGATTCTCTACAATCTGCAACAAGAATCTGAGATATTCCAGAGCTCCAGGTAATTAACTCCATGTTTAACCATAGAGTCTGGGGAACTCTGATACCTACCACTTCTTCAATCCATAATACTTATACTAGTCTTTTTCAGAGCTATGCTTTCTTCACACTATTTTCCTCACCCGAAATGCCTTTCTCATTTCTTTTTGAGAGAGGATGCAAAGCAAGCCTGTTACCCAGGCCACTGTCAATACTTGATGTTCCATTTTACCTGGTCTTAGACAAAGGTGATTGGTAATTAATATAATATGGTCCACCTCACTCTGCTTGTGTGTCATTCTTTCACTTCTCAAATCTTTTGCTTAAGGCCTTTCATATGTACAGCACATGTTTAGGAATCCGGAATACCAACAGAGGTTAAGACACAACCCCTACCCTCAGGAACCAAAATCCAGTAGAAAGATTCATCGATTAATACATAATTACAAGGAATGTAAAAATCCTCTGGAAATCTCTGAGCACACATTTACAGTTAGTTGAAACCTATAAATATTTAAATCTGTATTTCATGTTGAGGCAGCTTATATTGGATTTCTCTTCTGGGTTGAGATGATGTCGGTGTGTGTGACATTGCTTTATATACCACATATTTTTGGCAACCTATCTAATAACAATTGATGATATCTTTATATTACTTGATTATTACTACTTAACATGTCATATATTTATGCCTCATGTCCTGAGTGAATCTTTGAGGAGAGTTATGTCTTGCATATGTGTGTGTGTATACCCTCTAAAAGCAATTTCCAAATTAAATACTATTGTAAGTTTGATATTTTTTCAGTTTTAATTTAACTGTGCACTACCTAATACACCACACAGTACATAAAACTTCATATTTAATAAACTTTTAACAACGTTTAACAATGATCTAGTTCACCAATTTGATTTCCATCTAGTAGTAACTTCAATCTGGCTGTTAATAGCTACAGATTTTATTTTTTCTTTAAAAAGTGTAGCTACAATACACAATAAATCTATTAGTTAAACTGCATTATCTTAGGATCCTATCTCTATTATATACTCAAAACCAGGATAGCTTAAAATGTAATCTCCAACCTCCTGCCAAAAGCATCAATCACAATTTAGCAAACAAACTACAATCTGAAATTTGGGCTACATGACTACTTTGTTCAGAAAAGTCTCACATGCAAAAGCAATACTGTACGAGAAAAAATATATGCCTTATTTTTGCTTGTTCTAACAAACTTAAAAACATTTGACAGTAAATCCTCCTCTCTCACATGCCAAGTTCTTCTGTTTTTGTTTTGTTTGCCATCCGTGTATACCATGAATGTTTGAAGCAATTGCTAACGTGTGTCTGCCAAGATAGCCCTCTATAATTGCCTTACTGACAGTCTATGCCTAAGGCTCTCTGTTTAAGAATATCCTGTCCCACCTTTTCCCCTTATCCATGAACTCTTCTATCTCCTCCTGCTGGATGGCTGAGAGCCTTCATGGAAATAACAAAGAACAGAGAAATCTATTGATAATCAAACTTTCACATTTAATAGTGACTCTATATATTAATTCATCAAGAAAGTGACTGGAGTGACATCATTCAGTGATACTAATATGGAGGGCATGCAAGATAGAATGATCATAAATTCTCTTGCCCCCCAAAAGAAAGTGTGTGGAGGGATATTCCAAAAGAAAAAAAAAAAGACAGGTACTCTGTGCCTAAGAATTTCTCAAACTCAAAGACTGACTGTATCCCTTGTATATCCCAAACCTTGATAGATTAGTCTCTTGCTACATTAATATAATGTTTTGAGCCTTTTTTGCAACACTCAATGTGTTGCTATTCTACTGACTCCCCATGGAGTATGTTTTCACTCCTATTACTAAATACACACACACACACACACACACACACACACACATTCACTTCAGCCTTATCTATGTCATAAATTATTATTTTATTAATGATAGATCAACATAAACCCACACAACAGTGCCGACAGAGGTAAGAGGCAGAGCAAAACCAACAACTCTGCACTTTCCTGAAAGGGATGGACCTGGCAGATTATCTTTAGGATAAGAGAAAATTTTTCACCATATTTTACAAAGTCCTTCAGGATATGGACCTAGTTAAGTTATCTAGTTTACTTTCTGGCCATTACCAAAAATAGCCCTTTCTTGCAATGTGCCCTCTACACACATCAAACACTTCATGTTTGCAACTGTAGTTCTATGTTGCTCTGTCTACCTTTTCTTTTTCTCTTTTTGATTAATCCCTCCTCTTCCATTAGATATCAGCTTAGATATTGCCTCTCCTAAATAATTCCCTGTAACCTCTCTAAGTGTTAGATATCCCTCCTCTGAGGACCGAATTCTTGAATGTTTACTCTGTTGAATTCCTTACCAACTAAACATAATCACCTTTCTCCTTCAGTTGATTGTGAGCATTCTGATATAAAAACTAAGAATTATTCGTTTCATAATTTTCAGTACTCAATTCTACTGGCCAATTTTATATGTTGAAGGATCATAAAACATGCAAAATCAAGATCTATGATTTACCTAAACAGCTATAAATGCAACCAAGTTCATCAATTACTAATAAGAAACACATCCAGGATTTTACTTAGAAGCTACTTAGTCCTATTTCAGAAATGTATAAAAAGATTTTATGATTTTTAATAAGTAGGATATTAGAAGGAAAAAAGATTTCAAAAACAGAAACACCAGGCTCAAGAGCAAGAGATGACATGGGGCAAACTGGCCATAAAGAAGGAGACAGAACAAAACCAATCCGAAACAAATAAATAAAGTCTCCCTACTAAAAAATAAAAAAAAAAAAAANAAAAAAAAGGAATCACAAGAAAACTCAATACATCTGCTTCTTTTTTTGGACTTTATAAATAGTCTAGGGAAAAACTGGCCATCACAATTTTTGATGTCTTGAACTTACTATAGAATAACACGTAATTGACATAATACGACTGAAATAATTAAAATACCTTTATTAATAGTATTTATTTTTCATTAATGGCAGCAACATTCCAGAAAAATAGACATTTCTACTCAATACAGTTTGAAGAATAAATTGAGAGAAATTACTGATTTGCCTAAGGTCACTAAACTAGTCTTCTGCTCTTGTAAAATATAAGAAAGCATGGAACCCTGATATGAAGTTTAGATATATTTTTCACCAGAAATAAGAAACCATATTTTTAATGCTAACAAACAAATTAAGAACTGTGTGGAACAAATAATCACCCTTAAATGCAACTGATTCATTATTGCATATTCTTATAAAATATATCATAAAACAGGCACATTTTTGAACTGACATTACCTGCTTAATGATGTTAAAATTCCCAAATTGTGAAGGAATAGGTGCTGGATTTTATTCTTATTTAGACTCTGCCCCTAACTGCAGGAGGGGTTAGGTAAGTGTTCTCTTGTTCTGATTCATAGTTTCCTTCTTTTCTCCACTTTCAAAGTGACAGGATAGTGCTGGACACATTACTGGCTTGATGGATACACCAACAAGCATATCACTGCTTCTTGTGATTAAAATGAGGAGATGAAACTAGATCATTATTTAAAGCTCAAAATTCAAAATGGGAAGAGTCATGCTACATCTATTTAATCACACTGGTGTAGGCAAATCTCTGTTCTAGCTCATGTCCACAAATCCATGAAAAAGTCGCTCATTTAAGAGAAAACTGAAAGTTAATTTCAATATTCTGTGTAGAATTATTTGGAGCTTAACATGCAACTTTTCATTGAAATGTCACAAAAGGGTTAAGGATGAAGTGGTATAAAACAATATTTCCAACCATTTCAACTTCATTTTTGGCACTGCCTTCTGAACCTTGCACATTTTATTTCTTTCCTATATTGAGTGACTTTTCAAGTGGTCCTGCCGTGAGCCAGTAGAATTACTAAGAGGTTTCTGATTTCATAGCTATTTTTTATTATATTTGGAAGCTGGTCTTAAGTAGAGCTAAAACTCCAGGGCCACTATTTTAGAGTAGTAAAGATTGACATCTAAATTATGATCTAAGGAAAGTACAAGTCCATAGCTTTCATTGAATGTAGAAAGAAGTAAAAAATGGATTTGTCTTTGAAAATGTTAGCTATTTGACATCTTTGAGAAATTTTCAAGCATATTAAATTCCAAATCCCAGCAATGAAATTGTAATAGACATTTGGATTACATCTATTACTCTTAGTTAATTCTCAGTTAAAGTTTCTTACATCTAGCTTTAAATGTCTCTCTCTCGTCCTGGGGAAAATATGCTAGCATATGATTTAAGAGTCTAAAGTAGACATTATAAGGGTTAGTAAGGGTCAATGGTAAGACATAATGCAAAAATAATTTGTTGAGAGAGAGAGAGAAGGAGAGAGAGAGAGAGAAGGAAGGCATCTGGTATTCTTTGATTCAATCCCAGATTTCATACACAGAACCAGGAACTTTATATTCTGCTCAAATCTAAGTAAAATAGTGTGAGTTAGATGTTCTATTTCCCATGTAAATAAAACCAAGGGAAATTAGAATGCCTAAGGTAATTTGTGTAGAACGCATTCTCTGTGCCTAGAATGAGTTTCTTCCAGTTCTTTCTCCTTATATGTTTTTTTATTTATCCTTCCAAACAGAAGTTAAATAGTACCTCTTTGGATAGACATCCATAACTATCACATTCAGTATGACCTAGATGTCCAACCTCTGTATTTCTATAACATGCTGCATATTCATCTTTGAATTTATAAAAAATAATAGTTTATCTCCTAATTTAACCTGCTAGACACTGAAGGCATTAACCCATTGAAGGCAGGAACAAATCCTTATCATATATGACAAACCCAATATCTATCTTAAAAGAATGACACATGAAGCATCTAGGGAATATTGTTGCATAAAGTGCCATAGCTGGAAATTAGATATAGATCCATGTAATATTTAAGGTCAGGAATTTCAGGGTGGCAAGGCAAAAATGATATTCTGGCCAATTACACCAAAATACAAGTAATAAACTCATGATCAATTGGGCACCATCACAGAGGTGAGGAGTGGATGTTAGCTGGAATTAAGAATTCTTTGTGATTATGTCACCAATAAGCTCTTCATCCTAAATCAATCTCCATATTTACTCTCAAAGACAAAGATAGAAAGTTATTTCTCTTAAAACCCTAGATATCACACCAGTTTCACTGAGCATTGTAGGGCAGGGAAGAAAAAGAGACAGACTGACTCGCAACTGACTGAAACTGGGATGAGAAAGTGAAAAAGTAAGAAAGTAAATGCCTTGTCAACATCAGGGCCCAAAGTGGGTCTTTCAAATATCACCTCCAACTTGATTCTTATTTTTAGAAGACAGGTAGTGTTACAATGCTGATTTGAACTCTGCATATTATAACTAATTCAAAACAAATAATAAAAACACTATAGCACCCTGTATTGCATTCTGGTTATTTCCATATATACTGTCAGCTCTTAATTTGGTGCTGTTATTACCTACACCATTTAAGAGGGGGGAATGGTGTCACCGAATCCTAGTGACACAGTATCATGGTATAAAGACAAATGAAATTTCAGAGTATTCCAGAGCATGTAAGAATTAGGTCATGAATAAGGTTGTACTACCTAGACTTTGCTCTAATTAGTTGCTGGCGCTAGGTGTGTGAGAAGGCTAGTTAGAGAGTAGACAGGCGTATATGTATCATAGGAGCACCTAGCAAAGATTCCAATCCACAGCTGCTGATTTCAAGCCAGGTACCCTTCCACATTGTCATGCTAACTGATTTCTTGAAGTTATGTTGTTACATTGTATTTCTCGTGTGGCTGTGAATGAAGTGGTTGGATACTGTGGAGGAATTGAAAATGGCCATATCCTACCCTGGTCATAAGTCTACCCCTAAATTAGTATTTACGCTAAGATGTATGGGAAGTCACCAGGCTCAACATACTCTAAGCTACATATTTTATGTCATGTCATCCAATAGACAGTCTGGCGAGTCTGGTTATTATCATCTCTGTTTTAGATGAACCACTGCATCCCAAGTAGGTTAAATGTATTTTCCAAATTCACACAACTAAGATGGAATAAAGTGGAGACTTAAAACCAAGTCACCAAACTTCATGTGATACCAGTGCTGATGTCATACCTCCTGGACTCATTTGTTTGGCACTTTCACCGTGATTGTCTTATGAAATGACAAGATTCTAAGGGACACAGAATTATCTCGATTAATGTGGCATACAACTGCAATCATTGATACAGTACGAACACATAGAACTGTGGCACAAATAGTTATTGTTGAAGATGAAGGTGGTGGTGGTGGTGGTATGCTGTTGCTATTGCCAGGTTTAAATTAGCCTGCTCAGAAACTTGAATGTCTTCAAGTCTGGTGCTATTTTGGTGGTGACAAGAAAATTGGCTATGAGTTTCTATGTTTCTTAATTTTTTATTGAAATAGGGTTGGAGAAAGAATGTTCTTCCATTTTTCCTCAACTCAGGTGTCATGGGACACACACACACACACACACGCACACACACACACGCACACACACACACACACACACCCTCACCATTCATGGACAAGGTCATTTCTTCTGCTTATTCTTTTGTTAAGTTCAATTAGCCAATGACAATATTGTCTAGTTGTTTTTGCCTAATGATAAATGTTGGGTAAATAACTGAAACTGTGCCCATGCAGGAAGCACAGATTACATAATGCTTCAAAATTCCTGGTAATGCTAATTTATTCCTAATTTTAGATCAATCTTTTACTTCTGTTAGCTATCATCATAGCCAGGCATTACCATTCACTCTTGCCTGGAATATTCTAGCTTTTTGTTTTTATCCCTAAATAATCATTCCTGCTCATCAGTATGAAAATTTTTCACTCTCAGAAGTGTGATGGTCTTGTCATCCTATATCCAAAATATTCTTTACTGTACTATTGTTAACTACACCACTGTATTGTGACAGTGCTACTTAATACTGTGAAATATGACCTTTGTTAAGTAAACCCAGTATTAACCCAGAGTAGAGATGAGAGAAAATGCAGAGATAAGAGTGATTTCAGAGATATTTAATAAAAGCATTATTTTCTAAGTATTTATCTGGTGTATGAAAGACAAAATATCCACCTGGTTATTTGTGAGTTTTCTTTCTTTATAACAGCCCTGTTGTTAGTAGCTCTCTATGTTTCTATCATCTCAACTGCAATATATATTCTTAGACATTATTGTCCTAATGTATAATATAGATTATAACTCTATCTTCTAAGCCTGGCAGTTGGCAATGTGGCTTGTTATGCATTCAGAAATATTTGGAATGTGAAATTAAACAAAAGAAGCATGCAGATATCAAATGGCTACATGTAAAAATGTCTTTGGCACTTTGTTTGCAATTAAAATAATTCTAAATATACCTAGCACACTTTTGCATCCAATTAAAAAAAGAGAGAAGAAATGTATTTGGTAGAATTTTATTGCCCATGATTAGGTATTCATTTAGTTTTTCTACCCCCTGAGAGTCTACAATTACCAATAGTTTCTATATATTGTCACAGTTCATAAAATATGCCCTTTAACATATTAGCACTTTGGCAACAGAGTTTTAAAAAAATAACTGATGCATTTTTATCATCTTTTTTAAAACTATTTCTCTCTAAAAATATGGATACAACCATACTTAGACTTGTGTGGTTACTATGGAACTTCCATTTAACAGAGCGTTCATCTCTTCCTGTTGATTAAAATGTCCTTTTATTCTTGAAATTTCAGCAAAATGAACTGAAAGCTGAGATGGGCTTATAAACTGTAAAATCTGTGGCCCAATCTATCAGTTAAATGGTTTTTAATTTTATAATGAAAAGACACTATCACTAATAGGTCAAATACACTCTCATTCTCATGTTATTTTTTTCATTTTTTGTGATGGTAAATACAATGTTATCTTCGGACAGGATGACAGCTTCAGGCAGGAGATACAACCCCAGGGACCAGCACTTTAATTTAAAAAGACAAGGAAAAAAAAAAAAAAAACACAGGAGGAAATCAGACAAGGAAAGCCTGGAAACAAAGCTGCTTTTCACAATCAAAAGTTGGACAAGAAGCCCCTGCTAATCTCACAGCGACTCCAGAGGCTGTACTTTTAATAGCAAACATAGAGAAAACAGAAACACACGGGAGAACCTTCTTAAGTGAAGGCTTGAGGACAAACACTCAACACAGGATGGTCACCAAGATATTACTTCCTGTAACAGATTATATATGGGAGAGGCTGAGAGTGTACTGACATTCCGAGCATAAGAAACTGCTTTCTTTTACCCCCACTAAGGGAAGTGTGTTTATGAAAAAAAGGCCGTAGCATGTCTTCTATTCTTCGCAATGAACCAGCATGTCTGAGTATCTACTGAATGCTAAACACAGGAGGAAGACAGCGAGGCACAGACGGAAGGTAATGGTCTAATTTCAGTTGCAAGAACAGACCATTTGGGGACCTACAAAATATTGACAGGCATGAGATATTAAAATTGGCCCATGAACTCTTTAAAGCACGTATATGACCACAATGGTATGCTTGTTGTCTCAGTGCCTAGCACAAGCTTGAGAGTACTCATGCATGTTTCTTGAGCTCAATCACTAAAAGATAAGAGAATGACAATCTTGGAGTGCTTTGGACACAATGACATGACATTATTCAAAGATGATGACTCTTAGCTCTGGCTTGAAGAAGTAAATGTTAACTAAATGTAGAAGGAAAGGTGATCTGGTTCCAAAAGACAACAGTGTGTATAGCTGTGTGAAACTTGTTCGATGGCTAAGTGTGTATGAAAGAGAAATAGAGGAAAATAAGATAGGGAGGCGAAGGAGGAAGATGACTCTGGTGGTATGGTGGTGATGATGATGATGATGGCATCAAAATCCCAACATTTAAAATTCCTATTGGCTTCAATGACTGTGTTAGACAGTTTGCAAAGTTACCAAATGTTCATTCATCTTCATAAAAATCCAATAAAGGAAATGCAATTCCCAGGACAAATTGTCAGTATTTCTAAAAGCCTAGAGGAGAACCTCAATATAGTTACCTGGGTTAAATAAAATAGCATCTTTCAAATTTGGTGGAAGAAATTAAATCAATGCAATATGGAAATTCCCATTATCTATCTCACGGCAATTAAATGTTCTGAATGATATATGTACATGTTTTTGAAAAAATAAGAATGGAGAAAAATAGACATCGATTTAAAATACAATTCATTTGTGAGACAAAAATAAAACATGAGTTTAAAAAGGTGAAAAAAAAGATCTTTAGGGGTGAAGCACTTACAAAATGCAAATTCTATATGAAGTTTTTATTTTATAATCTCAAAACTTGAAATGACTTAAGAAATGACTCATAGATGAACTTGATTCTAGACTCCAAGTTTTTTAAGCGTTCAAATCTTCTAACTGCTAGTTTGCACCTCCAGCATATATGGTCTTTTTTTTTTTTCCCTCCAAGTTCTTAAATTAATTGCTTATGTGCAGGTCATTGTTTATGAGCTAGTCAGAGAAGTTAATTAATTTTTAGTTAATATCTGAAACAAGGAGGCTTTTTCCACTTGTGCTATATACATAATTTTTTACAAATAAGCAAAGAAACAGAGAGACCCTGACAAGTATTCAATATCTTGACTTCAAAACCCAGCTCCCTTTCCCCTCCCCTCCCTTACATAATATTGATTATTCCTTACTGCAGCCTAATTCTTACTATGGGTGAAGATTTACCCTGCAACTCTCTTACCTTTGCCTTATTGCTTCTCAGGAATACAATACTAACTAAAGTGACTTGCATTTTATTAATTAAAATAATATTTAATATTTAGAAGACCTTACAGAACAATTGAGTGGATAGTTCCCATATACCTCATCTTCCATAAAGCTTACACCATTACAAATATCTTACATGACTGTGGTACATTTGTTAAAACTGATAAGCCAATACTAATATATTATTATTAACTAAAGTGCATAGTTTATATCAGTGTTCATTCTTTGTGTTGTGCATTCTATTGGATTGACTGATCTATCATCTATCCATCCATCTATCTGTCATCTATTTAAATATATAATGATATGTATCCACTAATACTGGATTACTCATTTCCTTAAAAACCCCTATGCTCCACCTATTCATCCCTCATTTCCACCAAATCTCAGAAAACACCAATCTTTTTACTGTCTAAGGTTTTGCTTTTTACAGAATGTTGTATAGTTGGAATCATACATTATCTGGTGTTTTTAGGCTGGTTTATTTTTTATTGATTTGTTTTATTTATCACAATATTTATTTAAGGTTCCTTCATGTCTTCATGGTTTGAGAACTCATTTCTTTTTATTATTGAAAAATATTCTATTGTCCAGATGTACTACAGTATGTTTATCCAGTCACCTATTCAAGAACATCTTGACTATTCCCAGTTTGAGGTAATTATGAATAAAACAGCTATAAGCATATGTGTACAGGCTTTCTGTGGACAGAAGTTTGCAATTCATTTGGGTAAATACAAGAAAGCCTGGTTATCTACTAGCTTCTGGTTTTATTTGCTCTTCTTTTTCTTGGATCTTAAGATGTGAGCCAGATTATTACTTTGAGTCTCTTCCTCTTTGTAATGTATGAATTTAATACTATAAATACCCCCCTCCACAGCGCTTTAGCTGTATCCCACATATTTCAATATGTTGTTTTCATATTAATTCAGTCCAAGTTTTACAATTTATTTGTATGTATTTGCATTTCCCTTAATCCACCTTGACCCAAGAATAGTTTAAAACTTTGTTATTTTGTTTCCAAATGTTTGGATATTTTCATGTTATCGTTATGTTATTGACTTCTAGTCTGATTCCACTGTAATTCAAGAACAGATTCTTCAGGATTTCTGTTATTTGAAATCTGGGATTTATTTTATGGCTTGAAATATGGTTTATCGTGGTTGGTATTCTCTGGGAACTAGAAAAGAATGTGTGTTCTGCTGTTATTGAATGCTGTGTTTTGTAAATGTCAATCAGATTTTGTTAGTTGATGATACTGAGTTTTTTACAACTTTATTGCTTTTCTATCTAGTTACTTCATTAGTTGCTGAGTTAGGGCTATTGAAATCTCAAAATATAATTATAGATTTGCCTATTTTTCCTTTCAGATCTATCAGTCTTTGCTTCACCTATTTTGGTGCTCTGTTGTTTGGTGCACCCACAGTTAGAATTGCTATGTCTTCTTGGTAGATTGCCCCATTGTCATTGTGTAATATCATGTCTGCTTTGGTAATTATCTTTGCTCTGAAGTCCATTTTATCAGATATTAAGATACCTACTCCAACTTCCACTGGATTAATGCCTGCATTTCTTTCCATTTTTTTAGTTTTGGATGCATAATATACTACATGTGGGGTGAGTTTCTTGTACACAGCAGATAGTTAGGTCTTGTATTTCTATCCACTATGCCAATCTTTGCCTTCTAATTAGTGTATTTAAACCATTATTATTTAATCCAATTATTGATCTGGAGGGTCTAAGTCTGCCATTTTATTTTCGAATTCTGTTGGTTCTGTTTGTTTTGTTTGTTCTGTTTTTCTGTTTTCTTTTTTCTTGTTCTCTAATGGGTTATTTGGACAAATTTTAGAAATCCATTTTGATTTCTCTATAGTGTTTATGAATTACTTAGTAAAACCTTTTAAGTGATTGCTGAAAGTATTACATTATACACAGACATTTTATCGTAGTCTGCTGTTGTCACCGTTTTATCAATTCAAGTGAAGTGTACAAGCCTTACCTTCCTTTCTGCCTCTTTACCCTTCTGGTTTATAATGCAATTTCCTTAAATATTTCTTCACATACATTTAGAACCACACCAGAGTGTGTTATAAATTCTACTTCAATTGCCAAAAATAATCTAGAAAATTCAAGATGGAAAGAAGTGTCTCCTGTATTTAAAGGTATTTCTGCTTATCAAATTCTTCTTCCTTATTGATGTTCTGAGGTTTCTTCATTATTTCCCTTTTATTTAGAGAACCCTATCCATTCTTTTAGTGTCTGCTAGTGGCAAATGCTCTTAGCCTTCCTGCAGCTGCTAATGTCTCAATTTCCCCTTAATTCTAGGACACTTTGGTTGGACATAGGCTTGTGGGCTGTTAGTTCTGGAAACACTGTGCCTCTTCCTTCCTCTGGCCTTCCTTTCTTCTAAGGAAAAATCCTCCATCATTTGAAGTGTTTTCCACTCTTATGGTAAAGTGTCAGGTGTTTCTTGTTATTTTCACAATTCCCTTTCCCTTCCCCATCCTTTCCTTCTTATTATTCGTAATTTTGACTGTGGTGTTTCTTAGTGTGGAGTTCTTTGTGTTTATACTCTGTAGGATCTTTTCATCCTCTGGATTCTTTAAGCTTATATCTTTTGCCAGATTTGGAACGTTTCAAAGACTATTTCTTTGAGTACTTTTTTTAACTCCATTCTCTTTATCCTCTCTTTCTGTGACTTCAATGACAAGAATGTTTGTGTTTTACTATAGTCTCACAATTCACTAATGATGTCCTATACTCAATACACACACACACACACACAATATACACACACATATGTTGTTGTACTTTAATCCATAGTCTCCCTGCTGTTTATACTGGGTAATTTCTATTTTTTTATCTTCAACTTTACTGATTCTCTGTCCCCTCCTCAGGGAGTTTTGAGCCCATCCTCAGTGGTTTGTTTGGCTTTGTTTTGCATATTGCACTTGCTTTAAGTTTTCCATCTGGTTTTACTTTATATCTTCTATTCCTTGGCTGAAACTTTCTATTTTTTTTTCAATCTATTTTCATTTTCCCCCCATTTTTTTTAATTCCTTATCAGTGCCCACCGAGTTTAAAAATCCTGATTCCGGGGCGCCTGGGTGGCTTAGTCGGTTAAGCGTCCGACTTTCGCTTGGGTCATGATCTCGCGGTTCGTGGGTTCGAGCCCCGCGTCGGGCTCTGTGCTGACTGCCAGCTCAGAGCCTGGAGCCTGTTTCAGTCTGTGACTCCCTCTCTCTCTGACCCTCCCCTGCTCACACTGTCTCTCTCTCTCTCCTAGAAATAAATAAAAAAAAAAAATTAAAAATCCTGATTCCTTCCTTGGCCATTTCTGACATCCCATCACATGAAGAGATGGGAAGCACTTCATTAGACCCTGGAGAGGATGAAAGTTTAGCTCTCTAATTTTTCTTGTCTGAAGTGGGTGGAGATTAGAGCTACATATTTTTCTGTGCTATGTGGTTAGAGTAGAGCAATTAACTTCCAAAAGTTTTCTTTTCTTTCCAGGTTCTGTCTGTCCTGATCCTTTGTCTAGAGTGAATAGGATTTTTGTTTCATTGGTTTTGTTTTTGCTTGTTTTTGTCATCAGCATACAGTGGCATTTTAGATGACTGGCTTATTCAGCTCCAAATCTTGGATATATTAAGCAAACAGCAAGTTAAAATCCAGGGAATTCATCACCATGTCATTGCTTGAGTCTTGAAAACCCCTAACTTGGCTGCCTTCTCTCCACCTTTCAATGTGTTATTTTGTTTTATATATATATATATATATATATACACATATATATATACACACACACATATGTACATATATATACATATATATACACATATATATACATATATTATATATATTATATATAGAGACATATATATACATATTATATATAAATAAATATATATAATGTCCAGAGTTTTTAGTTCCATTTAGTGGAAAGGATAGGTAAAAAGTATGTTTAACTCATCTACCAGGAGGCATAACTATTCTATCCATGTTATTGCTTTTGTATAAAAACTCTAAGTTTAACAGGCATATGTTTTGACTTGTTGGTATCATTTCTTCAGATACACTGACTCTTTTTGGCCTCGGTCTTATTAGGTTCCTTGAATGAGTGAAAAAAACATCATCTGAATTGTGCTAAGCCAGCATCTCTGATGGATAAGGTTTAACCTTTTTTTCCTCCTGTAATCGTCTGAAATAAGAAGAAGGTAGGCTTTCGAGAAATTATATCACAAATTTGTTCCTTAGTCTGGAATATGAAAACAGCAAGCTGTGGATTTAAGGAGACTTTTTTTTCATTCTAGGGTGAGCTTAACCAATATAATGATAAAAGTATGATGCATCACCCAATCTTTTAAAGAACTTAATGGATGTGGCTTGTATCTGATAAGCCCTGTAATCTATATAACTGACAATACCACTTTCTTCCTCCCCTAGTACATACATGTACACACACATGAAGTTTGGATTTGAATTTATTGAAAGTTATATTTGGAATATGAATTTCTAGAATCAAGTAGAAGAAGATTAGCTATAATTAGTGTAGTTAAAATAAAGTTCAAAGATGGATGGTGACCTGTTCAAGACTTTGGTTTTTGTTTGTTTAACTTTCTTTGTAGGATTTATTAAAAGAAGGAAAAGGCATTGATAAGAACAATGACAAGTTCAAGATTTTGTGACATCTTGTTGTAAACTATCATTTTATACACACACACACATGCATACACACACACACACACACACACAAATATCCTGCTAGCCAAGAATATTACATTTTAATAGGAGTCTCCACTCAAAATAAACCTTTAGTTCAAAGGATTTTTATAAAGTGAAATAGGTTGTGCTATATATATTTATCAATTTGTCAAAATGCACCATCACTTATTTTTCTATAAAATAACTACTTCAGAAATAGTTCTTTCACTTTTATTTGATGGCATCCTTATATATCTTTTTGATCATTCTTCTGTAAGCTAAAATTAACATAATGAATACAGGTCCATCCTACCATGTCATACTTTAAAATTTGTCACTGGATAATGCCTTTCTTTATTTTTAGTTGCATCCAGAGACCACTTCATATGTTTTAAGCCTTCGTCCATTCCCCACTTTGCCTTTCATATTATCAGAAATAATTTAATAGCAGATCCCACGTACTTTATTCCACCATTGAAGACTCTGAGCACTAATAGCTTGTGAATGACAAATGTGTGGTACATAACCCAGGCTTCTATGAGGGAGAGTCTAAAATCCATCACTTTCTAATGTCCCCGTGTTGACAGAAATACTCTAACAGAAAGTGAAAAAAGAAGTGTCAGCTCTTACACTGGCCTCAATGGGCACCTCTGTCAACAATGGGGGCTAAGTGCCTCTGTGGTATCATTTATACATATTTTGCTTTGTTTAAGACAATGTTTGCCGCACAATAGCTAACTGAAGAAATAGTGAATCAATAAAGATTAAAAAAAATTTTTAATCATAGTTGCGTTATGAACAGAGACAAAAAGAGTGGACTGTTGTTTGCTGAATATGTACTATAAACCAAGCACAGAGATTGCTCCCACAGGATGTTCCCTTTTGTCATCCTTGAGCTTAGCCCTAGTCATTTAGCCCCTTCTCACAGTTAACAAAACTAAGATTGAGAGAAATTGGTTAATTTTCTTTATATATACATGTATATATATATACATATATACACACACATATATATACATATATATACACACATATATATACATATATATACATGTATATATATATACACACACAAATAAGATATATAAGATACATATAACTAATATATGCATATGTCCTATTTATATGCTTATTAATGTATACACTTCATTCGCATATATTTCTTAAATTCCCAAGCAATATTTCTTTATGACACATAAAGCAACACAAAGCTATCTTAAAGAAAAGTAAATCACCTCATTAAAAGTCACTGTTATAAAAATATATTTGGGGACTAAGAGCATGAACAAAATTGTAGATAAATTCAAATAATGAATTCAGACTGTTAATGGTATTCTTCTTTGAGTAGAAAGAACCATATCTGAGACTTAAAGAGTGGTAATATTGTAGCAAGAAGGAATATAGAGAGACACTAAACTAGGTAAAACACCACAAATGGGAGCCTGAAGATTAAAATAACAATAGAAAGTAAGGTTTATTGGATACGTATCATGTTTGTCTCCCTTAATATTCACAACAAGAGAAAATGGAAATGGTTGTCTACAATTTATGAATGAAACAAAGGTATTTGACAAGACTGACCAGCAACTAAGTATCAGGCATAGGGTTTTGACACAACACTGGACAGCCTTGCCAGACATGTTTCACCTTAACTGAGGGTTTAGTACAGTGATTATAAAAACCTTAATGACAGTAGAGATCAGTATCAAATTATGTTCTTGACCGCATTCTAATGGGATTTGATTCCATTCTCCAGGTAGTAAGATGGTTTTTTTTAATAGTGTTTGAAAATGGAGTGACATAGTCAAAGAGAAATCTGATGACCATATGAAGACTGGATTTTAGTAGCTATTTCTTGAACCCAGAAAATGAAGTTGAGAGATTATTGAAGTAATTCAGATGTCTGGAAAAAAAGAATCTGTCCTAAAGTGGGATTAGTGGTCAAGATAAAGAGAAATGACTATGTGGAATGCTTTGCAAGTAAATGGACTGGATAAAATACAGTTATCAAAAGAAGAGGAAAAACTGTTTTACCTTTCATATTCTATAATGTTTTTCCAATAAATTAACAAATTAAATAAGAAAGCTAACATTTCAAATGTGGTAGAAAATGTGGCAAAGCTTTCAGACCCACAAAGCTGATAGATACATTCACATAAATGTAGTTTGGATATATTTGGTAATTATTTCAAATTATATGAAAGGGATAAAATATTAACATGAAGGAATGCTTCATAAAGTTCATGAAGCCCAATATTTTATTAAACATAGTGCGCAAAAATTCTAAATAAATATATAGTAGCTATTAGAATTAGTGATAAAATCTGATTATTTTTATAATATATGTTGATTTCAGCAGTATCGATTTTGTCTTACTTGTATTAGGTTATTGAAGCTGTGCATTACTTACACTGGTTACTGTTCAAATTGACATATTTATACCCTTTCTTGTAGTTATGCAATTGGCTTTATTTTTATTATACCACATTCTTGTTGTGAACTTTTTCCTTGACTATTGGCTTTAATTTATCATGTATTACCCATGAAGGGGCCTTAAATCAGTTCTTCCAAACTAGACGAAGAGGGAAACAGCTGTTGACAAAAGCTAAAAACATCTATCTTTCTTATTTTCTGTGTATATTCTTGTGTTTTCCTTTATCAGATCCAGAGTCATATAACATTAGCTGAGTACCTACTCTGTGCTTCTGTAACAGGGGCATGCTCAGACAGAAACATACCTTTCTAAATCAATAATTCAAAATCAGAAACTTAGTGAAGAAGTTGTTAAAATTGATCCACTAACAACTTTGAAATCAACAGTTGGTTTTCTTTTAATTTTTAATATGTTTTACTTATTTTTGAGAGAGTGACAAGAGTGCAAGGAGGGAAGGGGCAGAGAGAGAGGGAGATACAGAATCTGAAACAGGCTCCAGGCTCTGAGCAGTCAGCACAGAGCCCAATGCAGGGCTCCAACTCACCAATAGCAAGATCATGACCTGTGCTGAAGTCAGAGGTTTAACTGACTGAGCCACCCAGATGCACCTGAAATCAACAGTTTTCTAGGGAGCAACTGTGAGGATAGTAAACTCAGGTGAGGGTTATGAGCCAGTGAAAGGTAAGATGAGAGTAACTGTACTCACACACAAGTGTGAGACTATGAAGATCCCTTTCTACACTCAACATCATCATGTACTGCGAGCTACCCAATATTACTGTGAGGTGCTGAAATGAACTTACACTTTCCTCCACAGGATTGATGAATGTTGTCAGTCACACTTGCTTAAAAGAAGGAAACATCTCTGTGTTTAATATGTGTATTTCCTTCTTGTGGTATTTAGTTGCTTCTGGCCTTCTTTAATCTCTTTGATTCTGCTCTTGTCTTTCATTTATGTGTGTGTGCACATATTATTGTAATTATGGAAATGTCATAGTCTATTTATTTAAAAAATTTAAATTCATTTAAAAAATAATTTAAAGATACAAATATTGAATCATTATGTTGTATACCTGAAACTAATATAATGTTATATACCAATTATACCACAATGAAAGAAAGAACGAAAGAAAGAGGAAAAGAGAGAAAGGAGTGAAGGAAGGACAGAAGGAAGGAAGGAACGAATGAAGGAACGAAGGAAGGGAGAAAGAAAAAAAGGAAAAGAAAGAAAAGAGAAAAGAAAGTGAATACAAGCTGATTGCCACAACTTCAAATTGTTAAAGCAAAACAAACAGACCAACAAACCAAAACAAACAAAGCAAAACACAGAGAAACTTTACCAAAGAGATTACTAAGGATATCTTTCTCTTCCTAAGTACTTCAAAAATCCATGGAATCCCTCTTTAATAACATGCCAAAAATAATCCTTCTTCCCATAAAAGACTTAGACAAACCTGAGGGCATTAAGGCACATACTTTTTATTTGTAACCTGACTTGTCTTCATCTTCCTTTTTGGTCTAGATGGGAGCAGCACCCATGAAGGTAGGCTCCATGTGGCTTTCATTTTGGCAAGGGCAACGTGATGAGAGAGGTTGGATCAGTACCAACTTCAAAAGGACAGAGAGAACAGGATCACAGGAGAATATCCTGAGAACAGACTTAGTAACAATCTACTGGGAACCAAGCATTAACGTGCTTTGTAACATGTCACATTTCAGAGTTTATAATGAGCTTTCCCAAGTTTGCTTTTGTCTTTCTGGTTTTCCCACTGTCATTAAGAAGGGAAGAAACAGCAGTAAAGGAACATACAGGTTTTCCTTTGGGGCCAACAAGAAAGAAGAGGCCAGTCAGATCAAGTCCAATGCACAGTCAGATGGCACAAGATTGGGGCAAAAAAACAAAATCTGAAATGATGATAGGTAGGGTCAATGTGCTAAGAGAATGGAGGAAAGGTTCTGGGCTGCAGGAAGAAAAGGGCAGCATAGACAGCTGAGCTGAGCTGTGAGAGCCAAATGGGATATTCCCTGACCAGAGCACCTAGTTGCATTTCTGTTGCTCCAAGACCAACTTCCTTTTTAGCTGAGAGGGGGAAACAGGCTCTCTGTACCTAACAGTGATGTGAGTCACTTACTCTCCCTGTTTCACAAGATGAGGCTTCCGTATTTCCTCACTACCTCAGCTCAAAGCTTCAGTGCACCAGCAGGATAATTCACCCATGTAAGACTGCCTGCTTCTACACCTAAGTGCACTGAGGCTCACAGAAGTTCATGATAACCCAAGGTCAATCAGGCAGAAACTATAAATGCAGATTAAAAACTAGGGTGCCTGTGGCTCCTGGGGGCTCAGTCAGTTAAGCATTCAATGTTGGCTCCAGGATTGAAGTCTCGCATCAGGCTCTGTGTTGACAGCTCAGAGCCTGGAGCCTGCTTTGGATTCTGTATTTAACTCTCTCTCTCTGCCCCTCCCCTATGCATGCTCTGTCTGTCTGTCTGTCTCTCTCTCTAAAAAATAAATAAACATTAAAAATGGTGCTCCTGGATGGTTCAGTTGGTTGAACATCTGACTCTTGATTTGGGCTCACATCATGACCCCATGGTTGTGGGATCAAGTCTGGCATCAGGCTCAGGGCTGAGCTTGGAGCCTGCTTAAGATTCTCTCTCTCCTTCTCTCTCTCTCTTTCTCCTTCCTTCCCTCTGTCCCTCTCCCCTCATGCTCTCTCACTCTCTAAAAAAATAACAATAAATTAAATTAAATTAATTAAATTTTAAAATCAAGTTTTCCTCATTCCAATCCCTTTTCTATTTCTACACACAATTAATCAGAAAAATGATAATAATTTGAGAATTCCCAACTGAGTTTCTGATGAGTTTTAACCTCTGAAACAAGTTTCTGTTCTTTTCTCTCATTTTATTTCCTGTGCTCCATCTGATTCCTTCCTCTGGGATTTACCTGCAGCTCTAGGCCATGACCATATACTCCAGACTCCAGGGCAATCAACTTTTCTGGGAAATCCACGAAACGGTTACTTCTCTTCTGCACTTACTATACAAAAATTGTACTGAACTTTTAAAATTTATTATTTCATATATTCTTTTCAACCAAATTCTAGTGTACAGATTTTCCCCACTTCAACAGTAGAAAAATAAATGAGATGAGATGGTTGGGAAAAGCCACACGGAATAAGTAGTGAAGCCTGTATGCAACTCCATGTCTCTCTAACTTAAATCCTATGTTCTTACGGCTCAAAGTTTATGATTATACTCTTTTCTTGTTTATCTCTCCAATGAAGTCATGCTGAAGAAACCTGTTATAGGTAGTGCCACCATTTATTTTTAATTTTTAATTTTTATTTTATTGTTGAGAGAGAGAGAGAGAGAGCAAGCGAGCATGAGCAGGGGAGGGACAGGGAGAGAGGGAGACACAGGATCAGAAGCAGGCTCCAGGCTCTGAGCTAGCTGTCAGCACAGAACCTGACACAGGGCTGAACTCACAAATCATGAGATCATGACCTGAGCCGAAGTCACCACTTAACTGACTGAACCACCCAGGCGCCCCATTTTTTTCAATTTTTAATGGCAGTGTCACCAATTCTTAAATCTATAGGTCTATCCACAAATCTTCATAATTTTATGAACTTCTCTTTTGTGGCACTGATAATAATTTTGATTAATTGCCAGTAGAAGTATTTGTTGATATATTTTAAAATTTCTTTCTCACTAGACTGTAAGTTTCATGATAACAAAGACCTCGATCACCATGTATGTGCTTGCATTCCAGTACCCAAAACAGTGGCTGACATTTAGTTTTTCTGCATATAGTTTAAGAGAAGCAATGTGTATATATATGTGTGTGTGTGTGTGTGTGTATGTGTGTATATATGTGTGTGTGTATGTGTATATATATGTACATATATGTATGTGTATATATATGTATATATGTATATATATACATATATATATAATTTCTAAAATATTCAAGGGGCTTTGTTTGTTCTTGGTATTACAGATACCATTGGTCCATTTAGGAGCCATCTACTTTTTATACACTTAACCCGACTTTTTCCAGACCCTCTTCAGTCTTTCTCCAACCATCTTTGAATGCCGAGNATGTGGAAACTAATTTGACAATAAACTATTAAAAAATAAATAAATAAAAAAAATAAAAATAAAAGTAAAAATCCAAAAAGAAGCATAGATTAAGAGCCAATTAGAGGTTTCAAACAACTCCACAGTTAATAGCAAACAGCAAGACAGAACTCTTTGATTTACCTTTAGAACTAAAAAAAAAGTACATATTTGTTCAGTCAGCTGGTGACATCATCAAAAGTAGTGGTAGCAAACTGTTTTTTTTTTTTTTACAGAGAAACCTAATATGTCCTTCGGACATCAGCTGTAATAGAAACTGACGGGAACTGGTAGAGAGGGTGAAGTAAAAATTTCAAAGCCATTTGTGAATTATAAATAAAATATAACACCATATATTGAATTGTCACTCCGAATCCATTGCTCAATGATGATAAGGAGATCTGTACCTGCTTTAAAGTATAATATGACCATCATTCACCCAAAGTCATGTTAAGTTGCTTTAAAAAACATGTTAAGTTTGCTAACACAAATACATTTGCATCCTTTCCATAGCACTTCTCACATAATCTCGCTTCCCTTGCCTGCACCCTATACAAACACCAGTTTCAACATTTAAGAAATAAATGCCAAGTATCACTTACAAGTGATGATAATTACCCATGTGGGTATGACATCTCTGCTAAGACAAAGCAATTTAGAATTGTGGTCATTTTAGCCACATTGAAAGTCTAGGTAGATGTATACATATGTGAAAGCACATGTGTCCGTGAGTTTGTGTATATGCATGTTCTGCTGTAGCTTTATCAGTATTCCTTAATGTAGATATCTTCTGGTCTAAGTGATAAAATATTGAAGTCTATTTGAGAATAACCTTGAGAATTCATGGCATAGTTTTCTTATGCATAGACCAAATTAGTTCATTATTCCAGCTTAAGGGTCCACAAATTTTCATTTTACTTTAATGCATTTCTCAGAATAAATAATGTGAATGTATTCTGACTGAAAGTAATTTCTATCAAAAATATCAGAATAGTAACACTAGCAAATGAAACAGGTTTATTCATAGAATTTTAAGTTACATATTTTCCTGTTCTTTCAGAGGTAGGCACTGACAAAAATAAATTTTGGGGACTTCAGTGTCCATTTTGGTCTTTAAAGCATAATAACGTACCATAATAGGGCATAAAGAAAAAGCCATTGGCAGTTACACAGACCTGGGTTCTAGTGCTGGTTCTGACTCAAATTTTAAAATTCTCCCTGAGGATATCCATTTGTTTTTCTCAGATATGGGATATGGGCATTCTTCTAAATTACATCTCACTTCTTCTCAATTCTGTCAGTGTGTGATTTTATAATATATAGAACTCTAAGGAAAACTTAGCATGTTATGTACCGTCAATTATTATTTATATAACATAAATCTCTTGAAACCTGAATATACAGAGAGGGCAAACACATTTTCCATTAGCTTTCTGGACTGGCTATATATGTGGTCAACGCAAATAAAATCCCGCTTCATCTTATTCTTAATGGTCTCTGTAATTTCAAAGTCTTTGTAACTTGTTTTAATTTCTTTTAAAGCAACTGAGACATATCTAATATTAGAAGCATTTAAAAACTATTCTATGGTAGACAGCTTCTAAATGGCTCCCAGTTATTCCTACCTTCGGAATTCATGCTCTTATGTAATCCTTTCCCTTTGTATCTAGGCAAAATCTAGTGGCTTGCTTTTAATAAACAGAATATATCAAAAGTGATAGGCTGTCACTTCCAAAATTAAGTTATAAAAGATTTTGTCTTCCATCTGGTTCACCCACTCTGTCTTGCTAGCACTGATGGAGCATGCTGCTATATTGTGAACCGCTCTATGGAGAGTCCCATGTAACAAAGTAATATCCAAACCAATAGCCTACAAAACCCCAAGCCATCAGTTTAGCAGCCCCTGAATCCTTCTAATAACAATGTCAACAATCATGGAAGGAGATTCTTCCTCAGTTGAGCACTGAGATAACTGTACTTCCATCAACACCTTGACTACAATCTGTGAGAACCTTAAATCAGTGGCTCTGTCTATGCCCCACTGTCCTACAATTTATAATTTCTAAACTAAAGAAACTGAGGAAATAAATACTGTTTTTTAAGTCATGAAACATTAGTATAATTTGTGACATGGCAATAGAAAATTAATATGTTTCCTCTTTAGTATGAAGAGTGATTGCCAGTGTAGGGTGTGGCTAAGAGCCTACTTTTAGGGGAAGAGAGTAGTAAAGTAGACCCAAGTAATGATTGCAAGTGAGATAGTAAGGTCTTATTCTCCTAGGAAGCTTGGACTCCTGACTAGAGAACAAAACAAAACCAAAAACAAGCTCAGAAGCCCTGGAATTAGAAGATTATCTGTCAAAAGTCATCTTATTTTGCATAGCAAAGGAAACCATCAACAAAATGGAAAGACAACCTATCAAATGGGAAATATTTGCAAAGGATATAACTCCCTTTAAGGGGTTAATGTCCAAAATATATAAAAAAGTCATACAACTCGTCACCAAAAAACCATATAATCCAATTAAAAATGGAGAGAGGACCTGAGTAACATTTTCCCAAATAAAATATACAGATGCTCAAGAGACACATAAAAGATGCCCAATTCCACTAATCATCAGAGAAATGAAGATCAAAACCACAATAAGACATTACCCCTTACCAATCAGAAGAATAGCTAGTATACAAAAGGCAAGAAATAACAAGAATTTTGGTGAGAATGTGGAGAAAAGGAATCCATTGGGCACTCCTGGTAAAACTACAAATTGTTGCAAACCCTATAGAAAAGAGTATGGAGTTTCCTTAAAACATTAAAAACAGGAATACTGTATAACCTAGTAATTCCACTTATGGGTATTTATCTGAATAAAAAAAACCCACTAATATAAAAAAATATATATGTACCTCTATGTTTATTGCAACATTATTTACAACAGCCAAGAAATGGAAGCAACCTAAGTGTCCATCAATAGATGGTATACATAAAGATGTGGTACACACACATGCACATACACACACACACAGTGGAATATTACTCAGCCAATGAAAAATGAAATCTTGAGGGGAACCTGGGTGGCTCAATCAGTTAAGCTTCTGACTTCAGCTCAGGCCATGATATCAAGGCTCCTGAGTTTGAGCCTTGTGTTGGGCTCTGTGCTGACAGCTCACACAGAGCTTGCTCAGAGCCTGGAGCCTGTTTCCGATTCTTTGTCTCTCTCTCTCTCTCACTGCCCCTTCTGCTCACATTCTGTCTCTTTCTCTCAAAAATAAAATAAAACATTAAAAAGTTTTTTAAATGAAATCTTGCTATTTGCAACAACATAGTTGGGCCTACAGTGTATTATGCTAAGTGAAATAAGTCAGACAGAAAAAGTCTATTGCCATATGGTTTCACTTATATGTAGAATCTAAAAAGCAAAACAAACAAATGGACAAAATAAAATAAAATAAAATAAAAACAAAGCAGAACAAACTGTGTTTGCCAAAGGAGAAAGGGTGGGAAAATGGGCAAAATAGGTGACAGGGATTAAAAGGTACAAACTTCCAGTTATAACATAAGTAAGTCATAGGGATGAAAAATATAGCATAGGGATTTGGTCAATAATATTGTAGTAGTTTTGTATGCATGTAGGCGACAGATGGTAATACACATCTCATTGTGAGCACTCTGTAATGTATAAAATTGTCAAATCACTATGTTGTACATGTGAAGCTAATGCAATATTTATGTCAACTATACTTCAATTAAGAAGAAAGTCATGGGGTGCCCAGCTGGCTCAGATGGAAGAGCATGTGACTTTCGATCTCTGGGTTATGAGTTTGAGCCTCACAATGGGTGTAGAGAGTACTTAAATATAAATAAATAAATAAATTTAAAAAACCCAAACTTTAAAAAGTCATTTTGTGTCACATATATGCCCTACATTCTGCTTATTCATTACAGTTTAGTCATGTTTGTCTTCTTCCTGTTAATGTAAATAGATCATGTCTTTGTCCTTGATGTTTCTTTTGCCTAGAAGGCCCCTTCTGCTCCATTCCACATTCTGGTCCTTTCCCCCTGTTTGTGAGATTAACTATCACCTTCTAAAAGTACCCTTCTAGGGGAAATGGTGGGGGAAAGGGGGAGAGGCAAACCATGAAAGACTCTTGAATGCCGACAAAAACTGAGGACTGATGAATGTGGTGGGGAGGAGGGATGGGCATGGAGGAGGGCACTTGTGGGGATGAGCACTGAGTGTTATGTGGAAACTAATTTCACAATAAACTATTTGTAAAAAAATAAAAATAAAATAAAATAAAATAAAAGTACCCTTCTAAAGTAATTCTTTCATTTCTATGTCCATGCTCTTTCTTTTTCCTGTGTAGATTATTTACAATTTACAATGAGTTATTCACTGTTTTTATCTTTCCTACCCACCAGAATATAAACTCTAAAGAGCAAGACTATTTCCTTCATATTCACTCATTCTTCCCCAGCACCCTAGCAGAGTGTCTGGAACAAGCATGGGAAATAATAAACTCTGGTGTGGGAGGAATAGAAAAAGGGGAGAGGGAGAAAGCCAGTTAGCAAAGGTATGGGATCAATTTCAAGATCAATATGAGTACCAAAAGCATTTAGGCCAATACCTCAATAGATAGCAGACGTGAAATTTTTTTTGCACCATAGAAGTCATAATTCTTTAATAATGTAGAGGGTTAGTCACATTTGCAAAGATGTTTTTGTTTATGTTTGATTTTGCCTGTGTTAGTTTTTGCCTTTTTTTAAAAAGTAAATTAGAAGCGTGTAACACTGGTATTGATGAGGAAGTGGATAATTATAGCTGAATGAAAGAATGAATGAGAGGATGTATGATTCATCACACTTTAATTTGGAGACACACTTCTGCTTTTGGACTTGCCCACCCTTCTATAATACTCAGGAAAGTACAACCTCAATGGGTAACCTATCCATAAAATGAGAAGATAGGTGTGTTAATAATGTGAGACTTCCTAAATCTAAAATACTCTTTAAAATTTTATTTCAGTTTCAATATTATTCTTTTATTCAATTTTATACATTATAAATTATACTGCATTGTTACTTCAGGACTGTGGCCACCTGAAATCGTCTGTCAGTGAGTTTACTGGGAGAAAGTGTTTGACAGATCGTAAAAATGTTCTAATTTATCACTATGTCCCATATGCAGTCACTTGGATTTATCACTCTGCAGTCCAGTCTGGCTCTGGGCTTGACCATGTGACATACTTTGGCCAATGCTATGTTAATAGATGTGGCCCAGCAAAGCCTTCAAATGGCCCCACTTAGCTCTTGCTCTTATTGTGAGGACATTGCCACCACCGTAAGAAGAAATATCAAAGGCTGATCTGCTATTCTGAGAAAGAAAATGAGAGACATATGAAGCACGGCAACTGGCCAGCCCACATGTGCATGTGCAGCTTAAGAGATGCACAGAAACTTGAGACTAGGAACCATTGGGTGCCCCATGGCTGTTCCAGCTTAACCTCAAAGATGCATGAGGAAAAAAAAAAGGCGCATGCTACTGAATGTTGGAGAGGCTTGTTACACAGCAGTTCCTGAGTGAAAGAACAGGAAACATGTATTGCAAAGAGGAATGATATACCTTGTCATGTGATAAATTACAAAATCGTCACATCAGTTAGGCAGTCAGCTTCCGACTCTAAAAATATTCTGTTTGGATCAAAATTTTTATTTTTGATGTTGTATTACATGGAAATAGATTAAAGACAAACTCCCTGACCTATATTTTCAAAAGCACCTATATTTATACCAATTAGAAATAAGTAATCCTTCTGATTCTTAAGTGATATAAGATATGAGGAAGTCACAAAGGTAGCATGTTTAAAGTAAAATGAGATAAATGAATTAATGAAAATTATAATTTGGGAAGGTATTGATTTTTGGAAACTGCCTCATCTGTAAGTAGTTTGTTTTGTTAAGGAATATGTTTGCTATTATCTTTTTATCATATCTTTTAAATATTTGTGGAAGCTTATAAGCCATGAGAAAAAAGAACATATGTGCTAGTGTTCTTGTGTTTGACTTATTTGACATTTCTATCAGACAGCACAAATCAGCTCAGATAATTTATTTATTCATATCTATATTTATCTCCATCAGTTTTCAGTAAATTCATTGAAGGCAACAAGTGTGTCCCGTTCATTTTACTACTTTCTCCCCCCACCCCCAATAATAGCTGGTTCATAAGCAGGGCACAATAACAGTCTGGCAAACTGAACTACATTAAATTTAAATTTAAATTTACTGAAGCAGACAGCTATATAGAGAAGTGCAGAAAATCATGACCTAAGATCACGATATGGTACAACAAGAACTTCTCCTCCAAATATGGCCATTGTCTGTCATGTCTCCTCAGAAAACTTGAAGAAACAAGAAAACCAAACCAAACAAAACAAACCATTTCGGCATCTGATAAGAATACTTTGTTGATGATAACTTAATTAGAAACATTTTGGGGTGCCTGGGTGGCTCAGTAGGTTGAGCATCCGACTTCAGCTCAGGTCATGATCTCATGGTTCATAGGGTCAAGCCCCACGTTGGCTCTATGCTAACAGCTCAGAGCCTGGAGCCTGTCTTCAGATTCTGTCTCCCTCTTTCTGACCCTCCCCTGCTCATGCTGTCTCTCTCTTTCTCAAAAATAAACTTAAAAAATTAGAAACATTTTATAATAAAACATATATTGATATTTTAGGACAGATTAATTTAAGACTCAAGAATTAAAAAAATTGCAAATAAGCATGAGGAATTCTTTCATTTACCACTAGTCCTCAAAATATTTCAATTGAAGAGTGTAGAGTGTTCTAGTATACTGTAATCATTATTACATAGGTTAAAGCTTTATCTCATCTTTCAAAAAAAAAGTCATCCTAATTTTCTCTATAGCTCTACAGCTCATATTAGTGCAGGCACATTTATAGGAAGTAAGAATTGTTACATTGATATATGGGTGGATAGATGAATCAACCAATATCAGTTTGATGGAGGTAAAGATGAGAATGCCTTCAATTTTAATATCATATATCACACATATAAAATAATTAAACTGTGTATTAGAGAAACTGATAGTTTCTCTAAGACATAGAACCACTAAATCGTCAAGGTCTCACATCTATTTCTCATTGCATTTTTGTCTGCCTGTTATTTTTAACTCTCAATTCTTGTATCAATAGATAGTTATTTTTCACTATTTTTCCTTTTTTTCAGCTTTATGGAGATATAATTAACAAATAAACTATCATATATTTAAAGTGTATAATGTGATGATTTAGACTGTTTCTTTGCAATAAAACTGCAATCTGTTTACATGGGCCAGGCACTATTCCTAGGTTTACAGGATATAGGAAGACAAAAACGAGTATAACTGTCCCATTGGAAGTTACAAACAATGATAAGACATGAGACAGGGGAATCCTGAGTGCTGAATCAATTCTGCGTTTTCAAACAAGTTCTTAGGAATCTAGTTATTTTTAAACTGAAATTTAAAGAATTGGGAATTGAATTAAACAAGCAAAGCATGGAATTAAGAGGATTCCACACTGAAGAGCATGTGCTAACAGAGTGCCTTTAAGAAAACATTGCGCACACCTATATGGTCAGCTGATGTTTGGGAAGGCAGAAAAGAATATCTGATGGAATAAAAACAGTCACTTCAACAAATGGTGTTGGTGAGATTGGATGGTGACATAGAGAAGAACAAAACTGGATCACTTTCTTACACTATACATAAAAATAAATTCAAAATGGATGAAAGACCTAAATGTGAGACAAGAAATCATCAAAATCCTGGAGGAGAACGCAGAAAGCAATCTTTGACTTGTCTGGAACAACTTCTTACCAGACATGCCTCCAGAGCCAAGGGAAACAAAAGGAAACATGAACTATTGGTACTTCATCAAGACCAAAAGCTTCTGCACAGTGAAGGAAACAATCAACAAAACTAAAAGGCAGCCTATGGAATGGGAGAAGATATTTGCAAATAACAAATTTGATAAAGGGTTAGTATCCAAAATGTGTAAAGAACTTATCAAACTCAACACTCAAAAAACAACGCAGTTAAGAAATAGGCAGAAGACATGAGCAGACCTATTTCAGAGAAAATATCCACATGGCTAACAGACACACAAGAAGATCATCAGGAAATACAAATCAGAACCATGATGAGATACCACTTCATACTTGTCAGAATGGCTAAACTTAACAACACAAGAAACAAGAGCTGTTGGCAAGGATACAGAGACAGAGGGACCCTCTTGAACCGTTGGTGGGAATGAAAATTGGTGCAGGCACTCTGGAGAACAGTAGAGGTTCCTCAAAAGACTAAAAATAGAACTAACCTATGATCCATCAATTGCACTATTAGGTATCTATCCAAAGAATACAAAAATACAGAACCGAAGGGGTACATGCACTTCAATGTCTAGAGCAGAATTATCAACAATAGCCAAACTATGGAGGCCCCAAATGTCCATCCATTGATGAGTGGATAAAGAAGATGTGGTGTGTATATATATATATATATATATATATATGTAACATTCCATTGTGTGTGTATATATATACATACCATATATATATACACCATATATATATATATACACACACCATATATATATACACCATATATATATATACACACACCATATATATATATATATACATGTGTATATATATATATATATATATACACACAATGGTATGTTACTCAGCTATCAAAAAGAAGGAAACTTGCCATTTGCAAGGATGTGGATGGAGTCAGAATGCATTATGCTAAGTGAAATAAATTGATCAGAGAAAGACAAATACCATATGATTTCACTCATGTGTGGAATTAATTTAAGAAACAACAAAAAAAAAACATATGGTAAGGGGTGGGGGACATAGAGGGAAACAAACCACAAGAGACTTTCAATGATAGAAAACTTACTATTGGAGGTGGGTGGGAGATGGGCTAGGTGGGTAATGGGTACTAAAGAGGGCACTTGTTGTGATGAGCACTGGGTGTTGTATGTAAGCAATGAATCACTGATTTCTACTCCTGAAACCAATATTGCAATGTATGTTAACCAAATGAAATTTAAATAATAAAAAAGAGAATATTACATAATAGAAAAAGAACATGATTTTTTAGAGAGAAGGTAGGATGGCATCATGAGAAATGAATGCTTATCCATTGCCAGGCACAGTGACAAACATTTTAAATGAAAATTTCTCTTTCACTAATTCAACTATTCAATGGAAAATGCTGTGCTATTCTTGACCAAGCTCGAAGTTATAAAATCCGAATTTAAGTTTTCACGTTCAAATACTGCTTTTCAAAAACCAATTTGGGGGGCGCCTGGGTGGCTTAGTCGGTTAAGCGTCCAACTTTCCGACTTTCGTTTAGGTCATGNAAAAACCAATTTGGAAGATAATGATACTTTATAAAGTGATTTTTAAAAAATAGCTTGTTTGGTTCTAGACATTTTACTGAACTATTAAAATTTACCTATGATAGTAGGTAAATACAAAAATAATGATTTTTTTTAAATTTTTAAAAATGTTTTATTTATTTCTAGGAGAGAGAGTGAGGCAGCGTGAGCAGGGGAGGGTCAGAGAGAGAGGGAGTGAGAGACTCCGAAACAGGCTCCAGGCTCCGAGCTGGCAGTCAGCACAGAGCCCGACGCGGGGCTCGAACCCACGAACCGCGAGATCATGACCTAAGCGAAAGCCGGACGCTTAACCGACTAAGCCATCCAGGCGCCCCCAAAAACAATGATTTCATAAAGCTTATCAGGGATAAGCAACTTGTTCAAGTTTAGAAACTATTTAAGTGTTGAATTTTGAACCTGTGTATCCAGTTTCAAAGTTAATGTCCTTAAGCAATGAGTTTTAGAAAAAAAATTGGATCACACCAAACATGTTAAGAGAGCTTATAACTTTACTGTCTTCAATCTACAAAAAAGATGACTGTATGTTTTATTTTGATAACATCTGCCCAATAAAATAATATCTTCTCTATATAATTCAAAAGGCCAATGCGAAGGTTAAAAACACTGATCTTATTATACATAAAGTCTAAGTGTTAATGTGATACACACAGCTCTTCACAGTCTCACCTCCATTTATGACTTTTGAATCATTACCCACCAGCTTGCCTCTTGAACCCAACGCTTTTGTCACACAGAACTTCTCAAATCATATCCCTTTTCCCTGTACAATCTCCTATGCACTTGCTGAAATTAGCTAGCGTACCTAGGATTTCAAATCAATCTATTAATATTATAACTTGTTATTTTGATTTGATCAGTGACAAGATCTTAAAAAAAGGATACAAAGTATTAACAAATACCAGTATGTGTCAGATGAATTTGTTATGCATTTGCATACATGTGCACTCATTAAATTTTTATAACACTAAGAAATATATTATTTTCCCCACTATAAAGATTAAAAAGTTGATGTCTCAAAAGATAAGGGCTTTTCCCATGGTTAAAAACAAAGTAGTAAGGGCGGAATCATGAAGTGAACCCAGGTCAGTTGAATTCCAAAGTCCATTTACATTCCATTAAGCCAGATTGTCTTGGTTATTTTTAAAGCAAAGTAAATTTTCAGAACTAGTTTTAAATAAGTTTGAAACTTATCTTAAAGCTTGCATACACTCACGATTGCCAAAGCATTTCCATCTTTGTGTAAAAAAAGATGTAATAATGCATATAAATCATCTTGCACTCAATAGAGCTAGTTCCTCTCCCATTTTTTTCTCTAGCATCTGTGATACGGTTGGTGATGGATGTTTGGAAGGTCAGATGACAGATGGGGGCCAACATGTCTAGTTTCAGATTAAGAATTTAGAATTGGAGATACAAATCAAGTGTCTCCAAAGGAGGAACTGGAAATCTTAGAGTCTGGTTGATGCTCTGATTCTCATCAAGTTTCAATTAAAAAAAAAAAAAGTCTTTCCATTTTAATTTGCACCTTTTTCAAGAGAAATGCCACTACACCATTCACATAAATGAAGAGTGGAAGATGGAATGAGTTCTTGGCCATCAGTGTGGCCTCCAAGAGCCATCTGTTCTCAGAACCAGTTAGCAGCAGGGATTTATGAGCTATTCCCAGCAAATTCCATGTGTATGGCAGGGAAGGGCAAATACAGATGCTTTTTATTTTCATCAAATATCTTGATCTGTTCTTCAAACATTGCAAATTTCATGAAGCCCCAAATACAGTTTGTCAAACACTTTTCTTCTCTAATTAGGAAAATGATTTGAATGTTAAGAGAACTTGCAAAGGATGATTCTGATTCATTCATATTTACATAAAGTCATCAATGTTGTACATCTTATCAATACCCCAGATTCCCAGTGTGTGCCAAAACAAACAAGAATATACACAAATTCTCACACAGTATTCCAAACATACAAATAGATCTTTCTCCTTAATCTATCTGAAGTTAAACAGAGGTTTGAACTTTGGGAAAGTGTGTTTTGTTCCCCTTAATAAATGCATTCATTTCAAAACTACTGAATGAATACCATCATGATTGCTAATAATTATCCTTAATATGTATTCAGCATTTTTAAGCTTTTTAAGTGCTTTCTCACATATTATTGCTTTTTGTAGTAGAACCAAATGATGGAGCAGAAAGCTATCTAGAGCTCGTAGAGTCCAATCTTTTCATTTTTTAAAAAATCAACTCTATGGAGGTATAATTTACATATAATAACATGCATTCAATTTTACTATAGTAAGAGTTGTATGAATTTTGACAAAAGTATATACTGTGTAAGTATCAAAATCAAGCTACAGGATATTACTGTCACTATATCAGTGTCCCTTGTGTCCCGTCCCTACTCCTGGCCAAATACCACCCACTCCTGGCCAAAGGAACCGTTGATTTTTTTTCTTTTCACTTTAAATTAGATTGGTCTTTTCTAAGGTTTCATATAAATAGTATCTAGCACCACAGTTTCTATTGTATTTGACTTGCTTAACATAATATTTTTGAGATTCATTCATGTTCTGGACTATATTAAAAACTCAGTAGCTTTGGGGCACATGAGTGACTCACTCAGTAGAGCATGCAACCCTTGATTTACAGGTTGTGAGTTTGAGCCCTGCATGAGTATAGAAATTACTTAAAAATAAAATATTTTTTACAAAGCTTATTAGCTTTTTATTATGGAGTAACATTTCTATTGTATGGCTACTTCATAGTTTATTCATTTACCTTTGTGTTATCTTCTGTTTGTTTGTCCCCCCACCCCACCCCAGTTTTTAACTATTGTGAATAAAGTTGTTATGAACATTTCTTTACAGGTCTTTATATGGACATATGATTTCATTTCTCTTGCATATCTCAGTGTAAAAGGACACGCATAGTAAAACCTGTGTTATTAAAAGCTCTCAATTTAGTATGAGTCTACATCCAATAACAACACCAGGAGATCTTAAATAGTAGGGAGTATGTTCCCACTGCCCGTAGATTAGAGTAAACCATTCAAAGTTCATGAATGTAGTCCTCTTCACTGTGAAGCTTGTTTGAGTCTTTCTGAGGTGAAAGGTATTACACAAGGAGTATGCACTATGATGGAGAACAAAACAGACATAGCCATAATTACAGAACTGAATTAAAAATCCAGCAATATGTGCATATGTGCATATATAATTTCAAAATGTATAGATTTATTGAAGAATTCATACTGATTTCCATAATGCTATTTTTTTCTGATTGGAAAAGAACTCTATGGAATGGTGAAAGTTAATCTTAACGTGGAAGAATGGAAAAGACACAGCAATCTGAACAGTTGTCCTAAGAGTATCCAAAAGAAAGATGAGCATGTGTAAAAGTCCTGAAAGAAGAGAGGCTAAAGGTACAGGAGTTGAAGGGAGAAGTAGATTGAGATGAGACTGAATCAAGGAAAGGTTTCTTATATTTAATTACCTATTAACAAATACATAGATATATATTAATCTATATAAAGTCTATATGGAGAATTACAATCTATCCATAGCAATGATACATAAATCTTAATAAGTTTTGAGAAATGTATACACCCATGTAATTAAACACCAAATCAATATGTGAAGATATAAAACACTTCTATCATCCAAGAATATTCCTTCATATCCACTTCTTTTCAACTGACACTCCTATGCTTCCCCCTGTTCCCACTATGGATACAAATCAGCCTAGATGAACCTTGTCTGTTGCTGAAAAACATAGGAATTCTACTATATGTATACATTTGTGTCTAGATTCTCTTGCTCAAAGTGATATTTCTAGATTTATCCATGTGTTGAGTTTATTTTTATTGTTGAATATTCATCTACTAAGTAAAAAATATCACTATTCTTAAAAAGTTTATCAACCTATTGATGACCATTTGGGGTTGTTCTAATTTTGAGCTAAGGCTTTTATGAACATTCATGTGTAAGTCTTTTGGACAAATGTATTTGATTCCTCGATTCAGAATGCTAGGCTGTAGTATAACAGTATGTTTAACTTCACAAGAATCGCAGTTTTCTGAGTCATATTACTACTTTATATTCCGAGCAGAAATGCATGGGTCTCTATTCTTGACAAAATGGCCAGCATTTGACATTTAAAAATTTTCCTGTTTTCTATTTTTGACTTTTTAGCTATAAATCTTTTTAAAAATTTGTTTAGTTATTATTTTTAGTGCTTTGCAGCAGGGACTACAAAGTGTATCCCCCTAAATTAACACAGTAAAATGTCAGTTAAACTATATTATTCCATGTGTGAAGTAAGAAATTTATGATGGTATTTTTATATGTACTATCTCCTTTATGTTATTATAATGTCTATTTTATATATAATATAAACCCCAAAATACAGTGCATTTAGTTTTGCATCAACCAAGTAATTTCCCTTAAAGTAAAATAAGAAAAAAAGACATGTTTTTAGATATTTAGCCACATACTTAAAATGTCCACTCTTCTTCATTCTTTCCTGAGTAAATTGAGTTTATATCTGGTATCAGTTTCCTTTCAAGTAAAGTTCTTGCTTTGGCATTTCTTGTTGCAAAGGTCTATGAATGGCCCATCCCTCTCTGGAATTTATTCCATTAAGAGTTCTTTGCATCCACTCTTCTTAGATAGCTTTGTAAAAAAAAAAAAAAAAAAAAAGTATGATTGCATGTTTATCTATTTTTTTCCCTTGATGAGATCAAGAGAGTGATGGTCTTTTGTGACTTTCTACTAAGTGAAAAGCTAGCTCTCTCTAAGGTGTAAAACTCTCCAGATCTTATATGCATTTGAGTTTAGTGAACCATGGCATTAGCTATAGCGAGGGAAGGAAATATTTCATACACATAAGTCTTCAAAATAGAGTCAACAGTTTTTGTTAACGGTTTGGAAAGAATCAACTATATGGGAGGGGAATATATGTAGTTTTAAGGATGCAGTGAGACATGACAATGATGTGTTCTTATGTGAAAGCACTGAGCATAGTGTCTTACACCTGGAAGACCCTTTTGGATTCTGAGTTAAATCTGAATTGGCCTTCAATAGTTGACCTTATAGGAGGCTCTACTTATAAAGCCTATAAAGCCTAGTTATGTAAAAATATATTGAAATAAGCTATTACCAAAAAGCCAAAAAAAGGTGCATGCTGTTAAACTTTCAGGTAGACAAAATGATAAAGTATATTTAGTTTATTATCAAATTTTATTGGGGTAATTGAAATCTGCTCTAAATTCTGAAAGGGGTAAGGACTTGGGAAAGGTGCCTACATAGGTCATTTGAGATGTAGCTAGATTTGTTTAAAAGATTAGAAGCCAATTGAATTCTAAACTATCTGTCACAAAAGATATGTAGAACATTAGTTAGGCACAGCACTTAAAATATATTTGGCATAATATGGGCTTACCAGATCAACTCTCTTAACAGTGCTTACCCTGCACATGAAGGTATTTGTGTGCAAATTTACACATATACACACAGAGACACATATACATGCATGCATATGACTTAAGTAGGGTCAAAATGTTTGCCTAAGACTTGATATAAGTACATGGAATCATACCCTTCCTATGGTATCAACAAAGGCTGAGAAAGGAACCTGAACTTTTATTCCTACCTGGCATGTCCCCTCTTCTGAGGCCATAGTGGCATCAGACAAAACCAGCTAAAAATGTTTAAGAAGATTCAGAGTCTAATAACAACTTTTTTATTTTTAAGTTTATTTATTTATTTTGAGAAAGACAGAGACAACACAAGCAGGGGAGGGGCAGAGAAAGAAGGAGACAGAAAATCCCAAGCAGGCTCTGTGCTGTCAGTGCAGAGCTGGATGTAGGGCTTGAACTTATAAAACCATGAGATCATGACCAGAGCCAAAACCAAGAATTGGACCTTTAACTGAGCAACCCAGGTACCCCCAGAGTCTGATAGCTTAATACCCCCAAAGTGAGTATTTCAACAGAAAACCATTCATTATTCCGAAAACCAAAGAAAGTCTCAATCTAAATGAAAAAGATAATCTTTAGAGATCAACACCAATGAGAACAGAATATTAAACTATCTAGAAATGTAAGTATTTCAATAGATAATTATGCCACTTAAACATGGAAAAAATACTGTCTCATCAGAGAAACAAACTATCTCAGGAAAAAAAAAACCCTCACAAAGTATACAGAATAATTAAATGGAAATTCTATAACTGAAAGAAAAAACAACTAATAAAAGAATTTAAAAATTCAATGAATGAGCTCAAAAGCAGAATTAAAGGGACAGAGGAAAGATTTGGTAAATTGGAAGACAGACAACCAATCTGAAAGAACGAAAAGAAATAAGATTAAAAAGAAAAGAAAAAAATAGCAGAGACTTGGGGACGAGTAACAATACAACAAGAGATCTGACATTCATGTTACCAGAGTTCCAGAAAGAATGAAGAAATAGCATAAAGCTAAAAAAAAAAAAGGACTCATAGAAATATTCTGAAAACTTCTGAAGTTTTCTGAAGGACATAACCCTATAGATTTAAGACCATGAATTAGCCCCAAACTGGATACACCTCAAAAGCTCCACACCAAGAATACTCTAGTCAAACTTTTGAAAACTAAAGACAGGTTTTTCCAAGATGGTAGAACAGCATAGAAGTTGTCAGCTTGTCTCATCACTGAAACACAGCTAGATCAGCACCAAACCATCTTGCACACCTAGGAAATTGATCAGAGGATTAACACAACAATCTGCATAACTTAAGCCATAGAACTCAGCAGGTACACGTTGCAGAAAGGTGAGGTGGGGGGGGAAAAACCATGGTTGGTAGGAAGCTGATTTTGCAGAGAGAGGAGAGAGAAAGGGAAACAGGGAGAGTGCAGCAGGGATCTTGTAGGAAAAACACTCCCCCTGAAAGTACCTGGAGAGGGAAAGAAAGAGAAAGAGTGAAAACACTTACCAAGGACTGAACAAGAAATCTCTTCCCCAAAATCATTGATGGGGAGAAAGGAGAGGTTTCAACACCATTAGGATACTATAAACAGTGGTGTGCAGAGTGAGAAATTCCATAACTCAATGCCTGGCAGTGCTCTGGTGAGGAGTGAATCCCCAGGAGCAGGCAGCAAGGTCCAAGGGGCCTGTGGATCACACAGGGAGTAGTGGCTCCCCTGGTTGGAATGTATTTGGTAGAGGCCATGCAGCCTCCCCACAGGCAAAGGTCCCAGCAGATCCTGGAGAGCAGCCACATTTGCTAATATTGGGACAAAGATGCCAGCATGCATTGAGACCTGGCACCAGCTATGTGTTACAATTTGTCATAATCTCTGAATCTTTGCCAGTACACAACTGCATGAACATTTTCTGGGGCAAGCTGGCACCTGGCCATTGCTCAGCAAGACCTTCCCCCAAAGGGTCAGAGACCGTCAAAGCTTCAGGTTTCTCTGATGTGAGGGGTATGGAAACACAGCCCCAAATGGGGTAAAACTTGGAAAGGAGGTGCTGCCTGGCAGGCTGATGGCTTGGACAGGGACAGCGTAGAAGCAGGGAGTGGACAGAAGCCTGAGACAAAGGAGAAGTGCTTGATTGTGGATTGATGAGAGTGCAAAGTTCCTGTGCCAGAGATTAGGAAGCTGGGTGAAGCCATTTCCACTACTGCCAAGCAGGCACATGTGTGTCACAGTGCACCACAGGGATCCACCCCAGTGAGCTAAGCAGCACCATCTAGTGGAGAACAGAGAGATTACACTAAGCCCTTCCCAACTGCACCGTGCAAGCACATCCCTCTGGAAGAACACCAGAAGTCACTCCACCTGCTTAGTGTAAGGACTATAGAGTGTTTCATAGTTTGAGTTCTAGGCGAAACTGTATGTAACTTCATTCAGGTTTCATTCTGTTTGCTGGTTCATCTATTCACATTTCGTGGGTTTTTTTTTCTCTTTTTTTCCTTTTTCTTAGATACAGAAAGAGAAAATTTTTATTTGCTTTGTAAAAATTCTATTTACTATGTTTTATTTTTTGTAAAATTTTTAATTCTATTTCACTATTTTATTTAATTTTATTCTATTTTATTATATACTGTTTTGTAATTTTTAAACTTTTTCTTTCTCTTCATTTCTTTCTTTTCTTTTCTGTTTTTTTTTTTCTAATTCTATCAAGCTTCTTTCAACAACCAGATCAAAGCACACCAAGGATCTAGCTTCCTTTATTTCATTTTTTGTTCAGTTTTTAATTTTTTAAGTTTAATTTTTTAATTTATTAACTCTCCTTCTTACTCTGAAATGACAAAATGAAGGAATTTGCCAAAGAAGAAATGACAGACAGGGACTTAATCAACACAGATATAAGCAAGATGTCTGAACTAGAATTGAGAATTATAATAATAGGAACACTATATGTGGTTGAAAAAAACATCGAATCGCTTTCTGTAGAGAAAAATAATTAAAATCTAGTCAGGACGAAATTTAAAATGCCATAACTGAGATGCAATCTCAAAAGGATGCCATGGTGACAAGGATGGATGAAGTAGAGCAGAGAATCAGCAATAAAGAAGACAAAATAATGGTGAATAATGAAGCAGAAAAAAGAGGGAAACTAAGGCAAAAGAGCATGATGCAAGAATCAGAGACCTCAGTGACTGATTAAGAGGAATAATATCTGAATCATAGGAGTCCCAGAAGATGAAGAGAGAGAAAAGGGGGTAGAAAGTTTCTGTGAGCAAATTATAGCAGAAAACTTTCCTAATTTGTGGAAAGATAAATACCTTAAAATCTGAAAAGCACAGAGAAGTCCCATTAGATTCAACAAAAACCGACCATCAACAAGGTATATCATATGCAAATTCACAAAATACACAGACAAGGGAAGAATTTTGAAAGCAGCAAAGGAAAAAAGTTCCTAACCTATAAGGGAAGACAAATAAGGTTCACAGCAGACCTGTTCACAGAAACTTAGCAGGCCAGAAAGGAATGGCAGGATATATTCAATGCACTGAATTGGAAAATATGCAGCCAAGAATTCTTTATCCAACAACGCTGTCATTCAAAATAGAAGTAGAGATAAAGAGTTTCCTAGATGAACAGAAACTAAAGGAGTTTTTGACCACTAAAACAGCCCTTCAAGAAACTATAAGGGGGATTTTCTGAGGGGAGAAAAGACAAAATAAAACAACAAAAAAAAAGCAACAAAGACTAGAAAGGACCAGAGAACACCACCAGAAACTCCAAATCTACAGACAACACAATGGCAATAAATTCATACCTTTCAGTACTCACTCTAAATGTAAATGGACTAAACTCTCTAATCAAAAGACACAGGGAGACAGAATGAATAAGAAAACAAAATCTATCTATATGGTGTTTACAAGAGACCCCTTTTAGACCTAAAGTTACCTTCAGATTGAAAGTAAGGGGATGGAGAACAATCTATCATGCTAATGGACACCAAAGAAAGTCAGAGTAGCCATACATATATCAGACAATCTAGATTTTAAAATAAAGGCTGCAACAAGAGATGAAGAAGAGCATTATATCATAACTAAGAGATCTATCCACCAAGAAAATCTAACAATTCTAAACATTTATGCTCCAAATGTGGAAGTACCCAAATACATAAATCAATTAATCATAAACATACAGAAACTCTTTGATAATAATATCATAATAGTAGGAGACTTTAACACCCCACTTACAGCAATGGACAGATCATCTAAGCAGAAAACCAGTGAAGAAGCAATGGCTTTGAATGACAGACTGGACCAGATGGATTTAACAGATATATTCAGAACATTTCATCCTAAAGCAGCAGGATACACATTCTTCTCAAGTGCACAGGGAAGACTGTCCAGAATAGATCACATACTAGCACACAGATTAGCCTTCAACAAATAAAAAAAAGATCTAGAACATTGTGTGCACACTTTCAGACCACAACACTGGGATACATGAAATCAATCACAAGAAAAAAATTTGGAAACACAACAAATATTTGGAGATTAAATATCAGCCTACTAAACAATGATTGGGTTAACCAAGAAATTAAGGAAATTAAAAAGTACATGGAGCCAATGAACATAAAAAAACCACAGTCCAAAACCTCTGGAATGCAGCAAAGGCAGTCATAAGAGGGAAATGTATAGCAATCCAGGCCTTCTTAAAGAAGGAAGAAAAATCTCAGACACACAACCTAACCTTACACCTTAAAGAGCTAGAAAAAGAACAGGAAATATAACCCAAAACCAGCAGAAGATGTGAAATAATAAAGATTAGAGCAGAAATCAATGCTATTGAAATAATTAAAAACAATAACAACAGTAGAACAGATCAGTGAAATCAGGAGCTTTTTCTTCGAAGGAATTAACAAAATGATAAACACCTGGCCAGTTTGATAAAGAAGAAAAGGGAAAGACCCAAATAAATAAAATCAAGAATGAAAGAGGAGATATCACAACCAACACTACAGTAATACAAATAATAATAGGAGAATATTATGAGTAATTATATGCCAATAAATTGGAGAATCTGGAACTAATGGACAAATTCCTAGAAACATAAAAACTACAAAAACTGAAACAGGAAGAAATAGAAAATATGAACAGACCTAGAGCCAGTAAAGAAATTGAATCAGTAATGAAAAATCTCCCAAAAAACAAGAGTCTGGGGTTGGATGGCTTTCCAGGGGAATTCTATGAAACATTTAAAGAAGAGTTGACACCTATCCTTTTGAAACTGTTCCCAAAAATAAAAATGGAGGGTAAACCTCCAAACTCTTTCTACAAGGCCAGCATTACCTTGATTCCAAAACCAGACAAAGATCCCACTTAAAAGGAAAACTACAGACCAATTTCCATGATGAACACAGATACAAAAATTCTAAACAAGATACTAGCCAATTAGATTCAACAATACTTTTAAAATAATTATTCACCATGATCAAGTGGGATTTATTCTTGGGATGGAGGGCTGGTTCAATAAATGTGATAAATCATATTAATAAAAGAAAGAATAAGAACCCCATGATTCTCTCAATAGATGCATAAAAAAGCATTTGACAAAATACAGCATCCTTTCTTGATTAAGAAAAATCTTAAGAGAGTATGGGTACAAAGCTCATTCCTCCAGATTATAAAAGCCATATATGAAAGACCCACCACTAATATCATACTCATTGGGGAAAACTGAGTGCTTTCCCCCTAAGGTCAGGAACACAACAAGGATGTCTACTCTCACAACTGTTATTCAACATACTGTTGGAAGTCCCAGCCTCAGGAGTCAGACAACACAAAGAAGTAAAAGACATCCAAATTGCCAAGGAGAAAGTCAAACTTTCACTATTTGCAGATAACATGATACCCTATGTGGAAAACCCAAAAGATTCCACAAAATACTGCTAGAACTCATCCATGAGTTCAGCAAAGTCACAGATATAAAATCAATGCACAGAAATTGGTTGCATTTCTATAAATGCAATTGCACCAAAACCCATAAAATACCTAGGAATAAACCTAATCAAAGAAGTGAAAAATCTATACACTGAAAATTGTAGAAAGTTTATGAAAGAAATTGAAGAAGACACAAAAAATGGAAAAATATTCCATGCTCCTGGATAGATAGAGCAAATATTGTTAAAATGACAAAAACTCCAAAGAAATCTACATATTCAGTGCAAAACCTATCAAAATAACACCACCCTTCTTCACAGAACTAGAACAAACAATCCTAAAATTTGTGTGGAACAAGAAAAGACTTCAAATAGCCAAAGCAATCCTGAAAAAGAAAACTAAAGCAAGAGGTGTCAAAATCCCGGACTTCAAGCTGTATTACAAAGCTGTAATCATCAAGACAGTATGGTACTGGAACAAGAACAGACACAGAGATCAATGGAACAGAATAGAGAACCCAGAAATGGATTCACAAATGTATGGCCAACGAATCTTTGACAAAGCAGAAAAGAATATCCAATGGAATAAAAACAGTGTCTTCAGCAAATGATGTTGAGAAAACTAGACAGCAACATGCAGAAGAATGAACCTGGACCACTTTCTTACACCATATACAAAAATAATCTCAAAATGGATGAAAGACCTGAACCTAAGACAGGAAGCCATCAAAATACTAGAGGAGAGGAGAAAGCAGGCAAAAACCTCTTTGACTTCAGCCACAGCAACTTCTTACTTGACATGTCTCCAGAGACAAGGGAAACAAAAGCAAAAATGAACTACTGGGACCTCATCAAGATAAAAACCTCTGCATGGCAAAGGAAATAATCAGTAAAACTAAAAGGCAACCAATGGAATGGGAGAAGATATTTGCAAATGACAAATCAGATAAAGGCTTAGTATCCAAAAACTATAAAGAACTTATCAAACTCAAAACCCAGAAAACATATAATTCAGTGAAGAAATGGGCAGAAGATATGAATAGACACTTTTCCAAAGACATCCAGATGGCTAACAGACACATGAAAAATGCTCAACATCATTCTTCATCAGGGAAATACAAATTAAAACGCCAATGAGATACCATATCACAGCTGTCAGAATGGCCAAAATTAACAATTCAGGCAACAACAGATGTTGTTGAGGATTCATAGAAAGAGGAACCTTTTTACACTACTGGTGGGAATGCAAACTGGTGCAGCTACTCTGGAAAACAGTATGGAGTTTCTACAAAAAATTAAAAATAGAACTACCCTATGACCCAGCAATTATACTACTTGACATTTATCCAAAGGATACAAGCATGCTGCTTCTAAGGGCCACATGCACCTCAATGTTTATAGCAGGACTATCAACAATAGCCAAAGTATGGAAAGAGCCCAAATATCCATTGACTGATGAATGAATAAAGAAGATGTGGTGTGTATATATATATACAACGGAATATTACTCAGCAATCAGATATAATGAAATCTTGCCATTTGCAACAACATGGATGCAACTAGAGAGTATTATGCTAAGCGAAAGCAGTCAGCCAGAGAAAGAGAAATATCATATGACTTCACTTGCATGAGGACTTTAAGATAGAAAACAGATGAACATAAGGGAAGGGAAGCAAAATTAATATAAAAACAGGGAAGGAGACAAACCATAAGAGACTCTTAATACAGAGAACAAAATGAGGGTTGCTGGAGGGGTTTTGAGTTGAGAGATGGGCTAAATGGGTAAAGGGGCATTAAAGGGGACACTTGTTCGGATGAACACTGGGTGTTAATCGGTAGGTGATGAATCACGGGATTCTACTCCTGAAATCATTATTGCACTATATGTTAACTAATGTAGATATAAATTAAAAAAAAATAAATAGAGGTGCCTGGGTGGCTCAGTCAGTTAAGCATTTCACTCAGGCTCAGGTCATGATCTCACCGTCTGAGTTCGAACCCCACATCTGGCTCTGTGCTGACAGCTCAGAGCCTAAAGCCTGCTCAGATTCTGTGTTTCCTTCTCTGTCTGCCCTGTATATACGTATCCTGCTCTGTACACACACACACACACACACACACACACACACACACATTCATCTTACATATATACATATTCATGACACTTGTTGAAAATGATAAGGGAGACTTTATTCAAAGGGGACATGGCAATACATTGTAGAGACCACTGCAATGGGGTTTTGAGGTGGGAGAGAGAAATTAGACTCAGCTCTGAATGCAGCATGGGCAAGTAGGAATTTAGAGTGAATAAATAGGCTGGGAATCAGTGGATGGAAGATTGTTAAGAAGATTCTTGCTGAAGACAGGCCAGGGTGATCAGACGTCACCTGGGGAGTGTTGTAGATTAAGGAACCTGATCAGATACCAAACCCAACCAGATATTAAAGTTGGGGGTATGGGTGGGGCAGTCAGGTTAAGCAGACTTTGCAGGATTCATGCTAAAATTGAGAAATGCAGAGACACATACAAAGTTAAAAAGTCAGGCATAACGGAAAGAGTTCAGGGAGGCCTGAGTACAGTTTCGCCAATGAGGAATCTTTGTCAAACGAATATATATATATATGTATATATATATAAATTCAGGGAGATAATAAATAACTAGAAAAANGAATTAAAGAAGCAGAGTAGAGATGATTCTCACTCTGCCAGGGAATATAAGGGAAGGTTTACTTGATGTTAGCTTTGAAAAATTTGGATATGCTCCAGGCAACAATGATGAGAATCAAGGGTGGAGTGTGTACAAAGCATCAGATATATAAATAATAAACAAAAATCCTCAATGACACTAATTTAATTAGCTTGATATTTTAAGAACATTGGTTACATTCTGACACACAAGTTGATACATTTTTTAATTTGGAAAGAAAAAAATCATCTTTAGTAGCTACAAATTCTAATTTAACTGGAAATTAAAAATTTTGAATTTAACTTTATTCAACATCAATACATCCTAATTTATGTCTGCAAAAATAACTTTTCTTCTAAGTATATGATTTGAAGCTCTTAAGTTTTACATATATCTTTTTCTAATATTTTATGGATTTATTTCTGAAAAGTTGAATTATTTTTATTTATAACTTAAAGGAGAGAGGAGTCTTCTAGTTCGTTGCAATTCAAAGTATGGTCTGTGGATCAGCACAATCAACCTCACTTGGGTGCTTGGTAGAAATGCAGTAACTCAGGTCATACCTCAGGCCTCATGATAAATCAGAATCTGTTTTTACAAGATTCTCACATAATCCTTTGCACATTAAAATCTGAGAAATGCTTTTCTAGTTAAATAAAATAGAAAATTAGTTCAGTCAACTCAGTCTTTGCTATATCATCTATGATATCATAAATCTGACTCTTCCCTCAATAGCCATTAAGAAAATAATGCCTAAATGTTGGCAAGTTAAGAGAACTCACTCTTAGTACTCATCTCAAATGAGAATAAATTTTATTTTTATTAAGTGAGTATTCATTCATTTATTCAAAGGAGACAGAAGTTTATGGAATACACCACATGGGAGCAGTGGGCAGGACAGCAGAAGAGAGACTATGTCTGCCAAGCTAGTGTTTAAATTCAAGTTTTAGGTGAAGGTGTTTGAAGTCCCATCATTCTCTCATTTAAAAAAAAAATGAATGCTTGGTGTATATTTCTGAATCTATATATTGTCAAATCTTTTCTTCATCAATTATTTTTTTTGCTTCCTATGTGCCTAAGTGTTATTCTGTTTTATGTTCTGATTTGAATCTAGTTTCATACACAAAAACAGATATACACCACCTGGGATTAAATACGGAGACCATAATTTCATCAAAATGAATGAGCCTACTGATTTTTGTCCATAAATACATAAATTTATAGAGAATGAGAATTCCCCTTTGTTTCAAAGCAAATTGCCACCAGGAATTTCTGTTATTTTCTTGGATGTTAACATAATGCTTCTATAATTCATGTGAAAATGAACTGTACCTTAATATGTTTTCCTTCGGTGACTTTAGGTAGATTCTTGGCCATTTGGCCTCACTTGTAACAAAATGCAAGAGTATTTTTTGTCCCATGGAGCACCTTCCTTCTGGCCTTAGTTTTTCTAGAAAGACCCCGTTCTTCCTGAGAGGACCCCAGCTGTAGCTTTGATTGAGGCATTCATTCTACAGCTGGGGCAAGCTTTCTCTGAATTGCAGCTGGAGTAGGCATTTCACAGGCCTACATTGTTATACAAATGCTTCTATTCTTCATATTGGAGGCAGAAACCCAGTCAAGTTCCCAGACACAGGCTGTCAGAATGGGACAGAAATGAATTTCTCAAGACTATCATCATTTTTCAGTCCATCTTTCATCTAGAAAAATTCAGTAAAAACACATAGAACAACCTAATCATTGGGTGTTATGGCAAAATTGTCAAACCAAAGGCATTATTCACATGTCTTTGACTCACACCATGATGAGACTAAAAGATACACAAGGAATTGCCTTGGGAAGATGGCAAATGAACAAGAAAGAAAGCCACAATTATAATCGCTGGTTTGCCCCATAAAACTGTGACTGTTTAGAGAATGAAAGCTTCAGGTTATCATAACCTGTTCTCTTTAAACATTAAAATCGTAGAACTATTTTTGCATGCAAATTTTATGCTCACCAAGCAACTTTGATAATTTTGCTTCCCACGTATTTTTCCTGAGGTGAGACTTACATGATTGGCAAATACACTGCATGCGAAGAGTATCTCATGCTTTATTATAGGGAAGAGGATAGATAGGTGCTCAATAGCTTTTACTTGAATAAAAATTGAATGGGTACATTTGCATTTCTGTTTGTATAGGTCAATCTGTAGTGACTTTTGTTATGGTGAAATGACCTCCCCAGATCCAGTCAACCCTAGAGCAATGAGAAGATTGGATTTCTAACTCAAGATTAAAGGCCAGTCATTTGACCTCCAAAGTAAGGTTACCTAATGAGGACCCTTGGCCTAAATCCATATTAAAATAATATAAAATATTCTACAAAAGTCAGATTTTACACTAAGTCTAGTACATTACAAATTACATCTTCCTTAGCCAAGAGGAGTTGAATAAATTGAGCATACATGAATTATGTTTAACTGTTATAGAATCAAAATTATTATCAATTGCTATCTTCGAATGCCACTGACCAGTACATTTATCACTTCTATATGCAAGATGTATCCTGTCTTATCTGTCATAATTTAAGTTTGCTTAGAAGATTTTTCTGTCTTATCTCCCTCATCAGTACAGCACTGACAGAACTTTATTGCTTCTCAAATCACAGTTCTAAACTTCTGATAGCATTATATTTTGCTTACTGATTGTTCCCATGGTGGTTTTCTGAATAAAAGAATAATGCCCTTGATCAGAAAACCCTGGTTTTCATTTTAGGAGGTTAGGTTAATGGTGTTGTACACTACATTTGAAGCCATTTCATTTTAGAGACACAGCTTGACTTTCAGCCACAAAACTTAAAAATGAAAAGACTTTTTTTGGTTATATTTGATCATTTCTATCTGAATACTATGTCTGTTGCCTACCTATTTAAGGAATCTGACATCACACTTTTTGAATAGTTGCACAGTTGTCTCTTTTTCTCATCCAACCTGCTTTATTGAAGTCCAAATAGGGCCAAGAACAGATTTCAACTTCCCTGTGTCTTCTGAAGAGGCAGTAAGATACAGAGGAGAGAGTGGGGACTGGGAGTCAGGGGGTCTTTAAAATCACAGGATTGGTAGGGACATTGATGTCATCTGCTCCAACAGCTCGTGATGCTGACACTGTCCTCCATCATTCCCCTCAGTAACTCATGTACAGATTAGATTTTTAGAATTCTGTTAAATAGCTTTTTTTAACTATAAAAAATTTGGAACAAATAAAAAAGAGAGGAAAGGTTGGAGGAAGGGAAGAGAGAGAGGAAAAGAAAGAAAAGAAGAAAGGAAGAAAGAAACAGAGAGACGAAGAGAGAACGGGAAATAGCTGCTCTCACTTTCCATGACCCAGAAGTAATCATGTTAACTCTAGGCTTTCTTGAAATTTCACAGAAATGAAGAATTCAGTTTCTAAACACTGTGGTCTACATTTTGGACTCTGATTATTTCTTGAAAGGCCCACCTTTCTCATTTTATAGCTTTCACCATTGTATCATGTGTAATTTTGATCACCTGATATTGAAAGAAGACACCATACCCCGTCTGAGTCTCCTTTCCTCCTAAGAGAACTATGACAGCATTTTTTTAAAAATGTTTTATTTATTTCTAGGAGACAGAGAGAGACACACAGCATGAGCAGGGGAGGGTCAGAGAGAGGGAGTCACAGACTCTGAAACAGGCTCCAGGCTCCGAGCTGGCAGTCAGCACAGGGCCCGACGCGGGGCTCGAACCCACGAACCGCGACATCATGACCTAAGTGAAAGTCGGACGCTTAACTGACTAAGCCACCCAGGCGCCCCAATGACAGCATTTTTTAAAAGCTGTCTACAATTCAAGTTTGGATTTCTGTTGTCCTTCCAAAGCTTGGAATTATTGCCTTCAAAGAAAAGATGAGTAAGAAAACAAAAAGATGAAAAATCCTTTTTATGACTGAAGGGATAAAAGACAGTGACTGACAGCAAGAGGAAATTTAGTGCTTTTTTTTTTTAATAGGCTGATTTTTCAAAGCAATTTTAGATTTACAACAAAACTGAACAGAAGGTACAGGGATTTCTGGGGCACCTAAGTGGCTCAGTTAGTTAATTGTCTGACTCTTGATTTGGGCTCAGGTCACTATTTCATGGTTTGTGGGTTCAAGCCCCATATCTGGCTCTGTGCTGACAGCAAGGAGCCTAATTGGGTTTTCTCCCTCTCTCTCTCCCTCTCTCTGCCTCTCCCCCTGTCTGCACACTCTCTCTCTCAAAATAAATAAATATTTTTTAAAAAGAAGGTACAGGAATTTCCTATATACCCACTGCCCTCACATGCACACCGCTTCCCCCAATATGATCATCCCTCATCAGAGTCATATGTTTGCTACAATTGATGAATCCACATTAACATGTTATTATTCATCCAAAGTCAATAGTTTACATCAGGGTTCAGTCTTAGTGATATATATGCTATGGGTTTGGACATATGACATGACATATACAAAATGACATGTATCAACCATTATAGTATTATACAGATTATTTTCACTGACCTAAAAATGTTCTGTGTGCCCTACTTATTCATCCTTTCATTTCCCTTCCCCCTAAAGCCTGGCAAGCACTGATCTTATTCCTGTCTCCATAGGTTTGCCTTTTTCAGAATGTGATGTAGTTGGAATCATACAATATGTAGACTTTCCAGATTGGCTTCTTTCACTTAGCAATATGCATTTAAGTTTCCTCCATGTCTTTTCATGATTTGATAGCTCATTTCTTTTTAGCACTGAATACTAGTCCATTGCCTGGATGTAACATACATTATTTATCCGTTCACTTACTAAAGGACATCTTGGCTGCTTCCAAGTTTTGGTTATTATGAATAAAACCTCTATAAGCATCTGTGTGCATGTATTTGTATGCATATAAGTTTACAACTCCTTTAGGTAAATACCAGCATGTTTGCTGCATTATAGGGTAAGAACATGCTTAGTTTTGTAGGAAACTGCCAAATTGTATTCCAAAGTGGCCGCACCATTTTGCATTACCACCAGCAATGAATGTAAATTCTTGTTGGGATACATATTCATAAGTATTTGATGTTCTGCATTTTGGCCATTCCAATCAGTGGGTACTGGTATCCCATTGTTTTAATTTGCATTTTCCTGATGACATAAGATGTGTAATATCTTTTCATGTGTTTATTTGCCATCTGTATATCTTATTTGGTGAGGTATCTGTTATAGTCTTTGGCCCAATTTTTAGTTGGCATAAGAGAAAACAAAATAAAAACTTTTGTTTCTCCTTTACTCACACTCACAACATGCTGACATGAGATGTGTGAATTTTTTTCACATACCAACCAATTCTCTGACAGTAGTCATTGGACTTCAATTCAGCTCAATTCAATTCGATTCAATTCTTACAGTAACTAAAGTTAAGACAGACCCCACAGGTTAAGAGTGCAGTCCAACCAGACCGCTCCCCACTTTAGACATCTAACCCAAGTAGTGGGTCCCCATGTTACCTACACCCTTCTGTCCAACTTGGCTACTTCTTATGTTTGGTAATTTGCTAAAATAATTCACAACACTCAGGAAAACCGTTCCTTACTAGATAGAAGTTTATTATAAAAAGAACAACTAGACAAAAGGGATGCCTGAAGCCAACCATGTGAGAAGGAGGCAGAGCTCCCATGCCCTCTCCAGCACTCCAAGTGCTCACCAACCTGGAAGTGATTCAAATCCCTTAGTCCAGAAATTTTTATAGAGGTTTCTTCATGCAGGCATGGTTAGTTACTCACTCAATCTCCAGCTTCTCTCCTTTCTCTGGAGAATGAAGGGTGGAGCTAACAGCTAAAGCTCTAATCATGATTGGTCTTTCTGGTAAATAGCCCCACCCTGAATGAAACTATCTAGGCCACAAGAGAGTTGCCTCATTTGAATAAAAGATGCCCCTATCACTCAAGAAACTCCAAGGGATTTAAGAGCTCATGACACTTAGCTCTGTGTTAAGAGCTAGGATCAAATTTAAAATAGAACAAAAGATGTTCCTAGCACCTTTATTTCTTAAAAAAATTACAGCTGTTTTACTAATTTATTAGATCACAATATCACAGTCCCATGTTCATTGACTTTTTACTGCTGAGGGTTTTTAAAAAATGTTTATTTTTGAGAGATAGAATGGGAGTAGGGGAGGGGCAGAGAGAGAGACAGGGAGAGAGGATCCAAAGTAGGCTCTTCACTGACAGCAGAGAGACTGATGTGGGGCTTGAACTCAAACCAGAAGATCGTGACCTGAGCCAAAGTTGGACGCTTAACTGACTGAGCCACCCAGGTGTCCCTTTATTGTTGACTTTTAAGAGTTCTTAAAATGATGAATTGTGGGCTGACTCTGAACTATATATGTATAATTTAAATAAAGACCTGTCAGCATAATATGCAGAATATGGCTTCAACTAAGAAAAATAAATAAATGAAGGAATATATACACACATTTACATGTGACTCTATTTGAGAACATCAAAAAGGCTGATCCATCAGATGGACACCCATCCACATCTCCAAGCTGAGAAATGCTAATAAGATTAAAGTCCAAGGATGGAAATGGCAGGAGGGTTTGCCAACTTTGTAAATCAATCACTGACGAACACAGGCTCAAGTTTTTTCAACTATTTGTATTCGCTCTTTCAATTGAAATTAATCTAATGACAATAATAGCAACAGTAATGACATTAATAAGCATTTACTGGGTGGTAAACACCATGCTAAAGCATTTTGCATGTAGTACCTCATTCAATCTTTGTAACACCGACATGAAATAGTACAGAATGGAAAATGTAGGGTTATAGTTCAGTAGTCTCCTTAAGATATATGAACTAGTAAATAGGAACCTAAAATTACAAATGAAAGAACATCTGAATTCTAAATAATAAATCTAAAAAATACTCTTGGACTTTGACTCTCCTGGCATCTTTCCAGATGCACAGAATATAGTCCAGGGCATCCATCAGCTATTGGCTATCCTCCTACTATATCTGCTTCTTTTTTTAAAGCATTTTTTAAATGTTTATTTATTTTTGAGAGACAGAGAGATGCACAGCATGAGCAGGGGAGTGGTAGACAGAGACGGAGACACAGAATCTGAAGCAGGCTCCAGGCTCTGAGCTGTCAGCACAGAGCCCGATGCAGGGCTCAAATTTAAGGAACGCGAGATCATGACCTGAACTGAAGTCGGCCACTTAACCAACTGAGCCACCCAGGTGCCCCTGGTATCTGCTTCTTGCCAAAATGTACCAAAAACATCTCTTAATGAAAGTTTTATATGGATTCTCTATTGTTTCACTTAAATGCACATAGTACTTCCTAATATTTTAAGTAGTAATGACCCATATGCTCAACAGGACTTTGTTAATTTTAAATACTGTATGAACCATAAGAATACTATGCAGCTATTCATTGCTTCTTAACAACATCACTTCAAGAAAAAATTATATTGTCATGGTTTATACTACTGAGAATCATTCATATTCATTCCATCTTCCCAATTGCCTCTAATCTTATTTCCACCCAATCCTCTGATCTTTTCTTGTTTGAAATATGTTAAGATAAAGCATGCATATCTTTAAAATTATTACTGTATGAATTGCATAGAAGTTTAAATAACATAACTTGTTGGAAAGCAAAGTTTGATGAGAAGATGAAGAATTTGGGGTCCTTAAAACTTAACCATGCCATCAAAAATGAAAGAAGGCTGGCACAATTATTCAGATATTGCTTTGTGTCATAAAAATATTACCAGAATAATACACAGAATATAGTCTTTGCCAATAATTAGGGAGTTATCTTATTCTGGGCTTCACTCATCCCATCTGTAAAACGAATATCTTTGATTATATCAGTAGTTCTATAACCTGTCAGGGCATCTGAATCACCAGAAAGGCTTGTTAAAAATAGTCTCCTGGTCCCACTTTCCAGCACAGCTGAGATAATGATGTGTCTTAGGATACATACATGTGTCTGAATGTAGATAGGTAAGTACTCATTTATTTTACAGCCTCTCCAAGTGAATCTAATATAGCTCATCTTTCAGAATAGATTACATCTGATAGTCCTCCCAGTTTTTGGATTATTTTACCCATAAAAATCACTATCATGCTGTGAATCTTAAACTGTTTTATAGAGGTGTTGAATTAATTAACAAGGAGGTCATTAAAGGTGATTCTAATATCTTAGTTGCCTACATAAGCAATCAAAAACCTAAACCTGAAAATGCCTCAAGGTTAAGACATCAAAACCTAAGGGCAACCAATCATAGCCAACTAGGTTTTCCCAAATATGGCAAACACTTAAGTCATATCCAATGAAATAATTCCCTTGCTTTGCTTCCACCTTTTCATCCAGCTGCTGTTGATGGAGCAGTGCTAACTACTCCTCGTATGGTGGTGCCTCCCAGTTCAAACTGATTTTTGCTCAGATAAACTCAAAATTTGTACTATGCATCAGTTCTTCTTTAACAATGGCAATGAGATGATTTCAGGGTTCAATGGTGTGTATCACAGCAGTAATTTTATAGTAAAAAAAAGAGGAAAGACGGTCTGACAAGGAAGAAGAAGTAATGGCTTTCCTGGTGACATGTACTACCAGATTCTCAGTACCTTTCCTATCCTGAAGCTATGATTCATTTTCTGGACCAGAAAATTAATGTTCCATCTCTCAAATTCAAGTTTCTTCCTAAGGTGGCCTTCCCAAGGAGTGCATTTTGAGTAAGAGAATTCTTTTGCCATGTAACAGAACCTGCCTAGGAGAGTTCCCAGGAAGGGGAAGAGAAGCCCACCAGGTAGGGAGGGAGTGGCAGCAGCCTTATTGGGGTTACACTGACAATTGATGCTCTGTTGAGTCTCTGTTTGGTCAAGTACCTAGGGAAATCACTTGATTCTGCTCTTGCTGAACCAAAAGAAGGTGGAGTTTGAATATTTAACATGACTTAATTGTCAGCCTTAATGACTCTGATTTTAATCTATTGTACAATAAGTCACTATAGTAAGATGATGCACAGGAGTGGATGATCCTTTAGCTCTGTTATTTCACAGATGCTGTATTTATTTAGCATCTCCTATTTGCCACTTTAGGAGACATTGGGAGTAGAGTAATAAGGAGGAAAATTAAGTTCCTTATCTGGTAGGTTCTTATACATGGGTGGAAAATAATCATGGCTATAATATTATATATTATCATAGTAACTGTAGATGCTATTTATTGAGTGTGTACCAGGAAGTGTGCTGAATACTTTAGTTTCCTATAATCTATAACATCCTGGAGCAGTTTGATTTTTACCTTGATTTTACAGGATCTTGAGAAAGAGGGTCACTTAGTAGAGTGTGAAAACAGATACAAATTCAGGTCTGTGATCTCAATATGTTCTATGATGTTTTGGCTTATGAACTGGATTTCGAAGTCTTCATCATTCTTAGCTGTGTGACCTCAAACAAGTGACTTAATTTTTCTGACTATGACCTCTGAATGTCAGATTCTTTGATATTTGGAAATATTTTTTGATATTTAGATATTCTTTGATATTTGAAAATTTGAAAGTGGGATTAAAAGCATCTACCATGGTAGTGAAGTTGTGAGAAGCAAGCAAGTAAGCAAGAAGAAAGAAAGAAAGAAAGAAAGAAAGAAAGAAAGAAAGAAAGAAAGAAAGAAAGAAAGAAGAAAAATGTTCCTACTTCAAAATCTGTCAGCAATTTATTAATACCTGTTCTCTTTATGAAGAGACTCACAACCTAATTTTTTCCTTTCTCTGTAAAACAAGCAAAAGGTAAATTACTGAAACACAAAGTCGTCATAAGCATTTGAAATAGAGCATTCAGTCAGGCAGATGGTGGGGCTTACTTTTCTCTTAACAGCTTTCCTTCATGTAGGTTCCCCATCAGGTGAGGTAACAAGGTTCTCCCTATGTCAGTATAGCGAACCAGAAAACCTGGCCACAGATGAAAAGAAGTCACATGTGTCTCCAGAGTTTAGGTGAAGTGTTTGGAATCTGTGTACTTAGAACCCAAAGTTATTTAAGGATGCTGTTTCTAAAAACCCTACTGAATACAAACTGAATACAAATCCTGATTTCTAGTATTGCTTCCACAGTAAGATATGATGAGTACCATCTTGAAAGACTGAGAATTCCTTTTGATTTGGCAATGACAATTTCCTTAGCGGTGATATCTGGAAATAGTGCCTCTGTAAGGAGAAAAAGTGATGGAATTCCTGAGGGATTTTATCATTAAACTCAGTTTTTCCTGTCCTTAATCTTCAGAAGATATTTCCCAGGCTCCTAGGTGAGCGTCTGAGTTGTGGTTTTGGTTCGGGTCATGATCTCACAGTTTCATGAGTTCAAGCCCTGTGTCAGGCTCTGTGCTGACAGTGTGGAGACTGCTTGACTCTGTCTTCTCTCTCTGCCCCTTCCCCATTTGAGCTATCTCTGTCTCCCTCAAAATAAATATACAAATTTAAGAAAGAAAGAAGATACTTTTCAGATGTAGATGTTAAGATGGGTCTCCAGTTTAAGTGGGTACAAAGATAATTCTTACAGTCTCTTTGCTGGGCTTGGTTTGATTCAGCAGTTCTCACTTATAATCTCAATTTTTTCTTTCTTTTTTCTTTTGTTGGTTTGATTTCTTTCTTTCTTTCTTCCTTTTTTTTTTTTTTTTTAAAGTGAGCTCTTCCACATAATGCTCTTGTGGTCAGTGTAGAGACTTTTTTAAAATACTGCACTAAAGACAAGGAAAAAGTGCCTATTAATTATTCAGTCATTAAATAAAGTTAAGAGTGCATTTGAAATGTAATCTTGATCCCCAGGGTAACACTTAAAGTCTGTATCACTCACCTGCAATTTGGTGTGCATCAAGGAATCTGGAATTGAGTTTAGAAAAAGTGAAAGAAAGTTTGAATTTCGGAATCTAGGCAAGAAACTTGAGAAAGGAAGATAAGGCCAGAGGCTAGGGTGTTCAGCAGGAGTGAGTAAATTAACATTTATTTAGTCCTAAGCACTTTACAATTTTTTTCTCACTTAATTCTCACAATAAAGCAAAGAGATAAGCATCATTAGCATCCATTTTAAACTCAATCAAAGTGAAGCTCAAAGAGGTTAAGGAATTCCTTCCAAGTGACCCAGCTGGTAACCACATAGCATGTTAAGATTCAAAACTCATTTTTTTTTACCATTGAAAACTTAGCAAAAGTACAACTTTGCATACAGGGTGGGTAGTGTTTACATACTCTCCAGCCTTCGTTTACTATATTGCGTCTCAAACTCTTCAAATATTAATTCACTTAGAAAGCCCAGCATAGTGTCTTTTATTCAGTAGGCAATCAATAACGATGAGTTATAGTAATGTTTCTGAGTGAGGCTGAATAGAATTCTACTTCATCATTCATCCTACACCTTTGAGAGATCTAGTGTTTCTGTTTTAATGGTTTATATGCTTGAGGGCAAACGACTTACTTTGCTTAGTGCAGGAGGAGGGAGGAAAAGAAGTGAGGCTGCAGAGAAGGGAGGGGAAATTAGGAAATTTTAGACTAATATCATCTAAAGCTAGACATATAATTAGATCATTTAAAGTCAAATTCTAAATTATCTTATCAGCTATTTCACTGAAATGACTGAGAGTAATTGGACAGGGTTTGTGATGGAGCTTATTTATTTGAGTATTGTTGCAGTATGGCAGTTGCAGGGCAAAAGAAGAAATACATAAAATACTCAGTTTGTGGCAAGCAAAATGCAATTGCACATATATTTTCAAATATAATGCACTTCTTAAATTTTAGCATTAGCTCATGTGATCATGGGTTAATTGGTGGTGTAAGGCCACAAGTCTAAACGTCTAAACCAAACTGACTCCATGACAGGCTTTACGTTTCCCCTCTAAACTAGAAGGCCTGAGTTTCGACTTCCCCCCACCCCCCCCCAAACTATCAGGTAGTTACACATTGCCCAAGGCAAGAGAAACCACCCTTGCAACACCCAATCAGGAAAGGCCAGCGACCACCCTCCACATTGTTAAGGGTGAGGCCTGGAGATAGAAACTATAGATAGGACCCTGTTACCTAATGTTAAAGTTAACCTGTTAGTTGCTGAACAAGACCCTAGGCTCGCTCTGTGATTGGTTGAATTTAAAGGTACTCTAAATGTTGTAATTGGATCCCGCCAAAAGTAACGAATACTCTAGACAATGTGTATGGTCAAACCCGCTGTCAATGATGTTGAATAATTATGATTGGATCACTGTTCCCATGTCACAACTTCTGTAACTCCCCTGTCTCAAACCCCATAAAAACCCTACTCTGCCCTTGTTCGGGGCTCTCAGCACGGATCCATGCGCTGGTGAAGTATGTAAGCCCGAGCTCGAGCCCGTAACAAAGCCCTTTGCCTTTGCATGCGTGACTCGGTCTCCCTGGTGGTCTCTGGTCGGTGAGGATACTGCGATCTGGGTATAACAGTGGCATTTGGTAATGCTTTTCATTCTTATCTTTTCTCTTCCTTCCTTCCTGTCTGCCTGTCTGCTTTTCTTTCTTCCTTTTTTTTTTCTTTCCTTTTCCTCTCTTTATTAAGGTTCCTTTCTGAAAAATCTCATGTCAGTGTCTTATGTCCTTATTACTTTTTTTTTTTTTTCAAATTTCTATTTGTGTAAGAAGTACAGAAGCTTTTGGAACTAATGCCAGATCTGCTGGTTTAGTGGAATAACCTATTCAAATATTGTCTAATTTTGATGATCAACTGGATGTATGAATTTACGAATGTCAGTTAACTATTTAAAAACAAGGGCATACTGGGGCACCTGGGTGGCTCAGTCAGTTAGGTATCTGACTCTTGATTTCAGATCAGGTCATGAACTGTGAGATCTCTGAGCTCATGTCAGGCTTGGTGCTGTCACACAGCCTGCTTGGGGTTCTCCTTCTCTCTCTGCTCCTCCCTCTCCCTCAAAGTAAAAAAAGTAAACACTAAAGAAAAAAAGAACCAAAAGTATACATTACTCTCATCAGTAGAAACTATATTCTCATGAAAGACTGGAGATTCAAAGACTGGAGCATTATTATTTTTTAAAGACATGCTGCCAATTTAGACACTTTCAGGGGCAGAAGGAAATAATGATGTCCAAAGTACACATTGACTTTAAAACAAATAGTAATTGTAGAGACATTAAAATGTAAAGTCTGAGTTTTAGATTTAAGAAAATGTTAAGATCAAACCCACAGAGTTGTGAGATAGCTATTATTTTTAATCATAATTCTTTTTAGTTTTTCTTTGTGTTTACAAACACTATTACTCATTGAACATTTAGTGCTAGGTACATGCTAAGAACACTGAAGAGTGTGGCATTTAATTATCACAGCAAATAAAATATTAATAATATTATATCAAGTTCTACTAAATGACAAATCTACTAAGTGGCAGATTTATAGCACAATGTGATTATGTCAAGATCCATGATCGTTGCTATTATGTTATAAAAATTCAACCAACATCGTGACTTCGAAATAGCTAGGTTCTCTCCCAGGGGCTTAGAAGGGCCCATGCAAGTAAAGGACCATGATGCACAATTTCATAGTAACATTTCTTTTTGTCTTTAAACGATTGATGGAGAGACTCATTGTGTACTAGTTCTAACTCTTGATTGAGACTAAACTCCAAGCTACAACTAAAGAGGCACATTCAGTCCCACAGGGGAAGTGAAAAGACGTGCTGCTGTTGACTATAATGTCACCAGTGGCTGCCATACAGTCGGGGTAGTCAGGGTAGAGTAGAGTATCATTTATAATGCAAAAGGCAGCAAATACAATCAGAGGCAGACCAGATCTCACCAGCTTGCTCTGTGTGACATGAGAACATGTGGAGGAATGAAGTGTTCATAATTATGAATAGAGGCTATATTACCATAACTACATTATTCATGGCTTCAAATGGAAATGCTGTCTTGAAATTCCATGCCACTGATTTTATTTTTTCATTTTTAACAGTGATAATTTATCTTGCTTATTGTTTAACCACTCGACAAAGCTTCAAAATGTCAGGGTGGGGGGTGGCTCTTCTTTTAAAATTTCTAAATATGGCACATCGTTTTGGTCATAAACAACAGGTATAATGAAAAGAGCCTTTGGAGAGAGGATCTGGGCAGAGTGGGAAGGACTGTCAGGCAATTAGTATCTCCAGTCCACTGAGAAGTGAGGAAATGGGCTGCTGATTGCTGTTCTCAAGTGCTCTCTAACCCCCTGGGTTCCAGGGCAAGAATGGGTCAGCAGAAATTCTGTCTGTCAACAAGATTTTACCACATTGCCTGGATTGTAATTTCAATTTCTTGCCTTTAAAGTAACTTAAGGAAAGTAGTCCTCTCAAAAGCCCTGATTTTTTTTTTTGACAAGAACCAAAAAGACATACATACATACATATACCCACCACTTAATTAACAAAAAGAAATAAGAAAGGATAAAAGGAAGAAGAGTAAAAAAGGAAAGGATATATCCATCCTCTCCTGTAGTTCAATCTGTAGTAAACAAGTGGTAAGCATTATTTCCTTTCATTAGAAACACAATGATGGCAACATATGAGGTAGGTGTTATGCCCATAAAAATAAAATAGAGAATCTACAGATTCTGTAGTGTTGCCCAAGGGCAGACAGGGAAAGAAAAAAAAAAGAAGGTTAGAGAGTTAATATTCAATCTCAGGACAGAAAGACAGGAGCTCTCTACTTCAGGCTTTTTCTTCACAAGACCTTATGAAAAGTCAAGTATTTTATTAATAAATTCCTGGGTAGAAACAGATCTAACCTTTACTAGCAATGCAATAAGAAGTTACTTTATCCATGTAAATCTCATCTACAATACAGAAAGACATAAACTAACAACTACCTTGCAGGAGTACTGATTGGACTAAATAAGATGATGGCAGTAAAATATTTCCTACAGGGACCAGCACAGGGGAAATGCTCAATAAGTCATTATTTATGATCATAAAGACGATGAAAGATATTATTTATAGCTATATGTAGCTAGATGGTGTTAAATGATATACTGAGGCATATTAAGATTTTAAGAGTTTATTTGAGCAAACATTGATTTGAATCAGGCACCTAAATCAAAAGTGGATGGGGGAACACCACTGGAAAGAGCTAAGAAAAGGCTTTAGAGAGCAGATTGGAAGCAAAGCAACAGAATTTACTTGACTGGGTATAGCTTAAGCCTTACATGGAAATGCCTAGTTGACTATTTTGATTGGTTGTTCTTAAATTTTGATTTCTTAACCTTAAGGCATTTGCACGCCTGAGTCTGGCTTAATTTTTGCTTTGCTTACATAAGCTGCCAAGGCATTAGAGATATCTCAGTCTAAAGACATTTTTCTTTAATTACTTTAGTTAGACAGATAGGTGTAGACACAGATGCAAATCTATGAACACACACACACACACACACACATTTGGTTTTACCCTTAAAATATATGCTAATTCTCTTTCTGTATTGATGTTTATATAGTTAGAACCAGAGGCCTGAGAGAGAGAGAGAGAGAGAGAGAGAGCGCTAGACAAGACTACATCATTATAATTAGTGGTATATACTTCCATCCGAAGACTCATTATATATACTTATCTCTGTTTTGTGATGTTGGCAACTGTTCATCATCTTTGTCTGGATTTCTTACTATATAAGTTATTCAACTCCTCTTATGACCAAAAGTTATGCTTAGTCTAGAGAAGAGAAGCTTTGGAAAGATGCCATCTTGCATAGGCAACTTCACTTAATCTTGGGATGATGACCAAACAGAACTTAGACCACTCATAACCACAAAATAACAGTCTCCATTGATTGAGACATCTGGAACAATTTCCACTAAAGTAATGACAGCTCCTGGTCTTGCATGTTAGGACATCTGGGAACCTATAAATAACTTAGCCAATTTCTTACAATTTAATGATTTCCATCCCAACATTGGGCAAAATTATCAGTATCATAAAATTAAGGTTTTTACATATTCTAAACTTACAAAGAAATTTATCATCCAAAGAATTCTTTTTTAAAAAGGAAAAAAATGTTTTTCTCATATATAATGTTAGAGGTTGTTTCTTCTGATAATAAAAATGAGAAGTATGGACTCTATAGAAAAAAATAATAAGGATAACTAAGGGTGCCTGAGTGGCTCAGTCAGTTGAGCACTGGACTTCAGCTCTGGTCATGATCTCAGTTCGAGCCCCACATCAGGCTACTGCTGTTAGCACAGAGCCAGGTCTGAATCCTCTGTCTCTTCTCTCTTTGCCCCTCCCCTGCTTAACTTTCTCTCTCTCTCTCTCTCTCTCAAAAATAAGTAAAAATTAAAAAAAATAAGCAAATAATAATAAACTTTTTTATTATTATTCAAAAATTTTATCCAGAGATAACTGTAGTTAGTTTTCTTTCAGATATTTCCCATGCAAATAAATAAATATAGAGAAAAATAATTTAATCTTGTTCTACACGAGATACAAAGATAGATAGATTGACACTACTCCTTTGACCTTTCAATAAAGAAGATCACCAGCCCTTCTTTGAAGATGTAGGTTTAGAAATTCACCCTGGAGCATATCTTGAGGGTCCTACTTACTTATGCAGATTTATGCTAGGCAGACCTCTGCCTTAGAAAAAGTGTCTAAAGGAAATCTTTGTTTGGCTTATCAAAGTCCAACCTTCCCCTTTGTGGCTCATTGAAATCTGAGAAGAGAGAACACTTTGCATAAGAATTATGGAGGTTTTTTTGTTTGTATTTTTAAGAGAGGTGGACAGTAAATGTCCAACCCTCTCACAGTTAAGGAAATAATAGACCAAGCAGGGCAAATATAATCCCAAACATGGCCCAGTTAGCAGGTTAAGGCCAAAAAGCTCCTCAAATGGTCACCATGAGTTATTGAGAACAAGGGTGGCTTCATGGGATGGTGACCAGAACAGTCACACAGGGACACCTCCCATAAGGGACCCACACTTACTTTAAAGCTCTGTTGTTGTCCTCTTGAAATTCTTAATTATTTCTAAACAAGTGATTCTGCCTTTTTATTTTATAGTTGGCCTTCAAATGGGCTAAGGGCAGGCTGCCCAACATGGGCCACTTTGGCATGAACATTATTTTGAGTCAAGCAATCAAAACCCATAAGATACAGACAAGTTCCTTACCTTCACCACACCTGCCTAAAAGAATTTAGAGGACTTGCCCTAGGAAGAGAGCTATCACCATAGATAATCACATTACCATATGAACTTGGATGTATGGCGGACAGGAAGGAACCTAGCAAGGTCTGTTTGATCAACATGCTCTCTTTGTCCCTTTGTTCTTGCTTTCATTTTTTTAAATGTTTTATTTATTTCTGAGAGAGAAAAAGAGAGAGGGAGACAGCGTGAGCAGGGGAACATCAGAGAGAGAGGGAGATAGGGAATCTGAAACAGGCTCCAGGCTCTGAGCTGGCTGTCAGCACAGAGCCTGACATGGGGCTCGAACCCAGGAACCGTGAGATCATGACCTGAGCCGAAGTCAGACACTTAACCAACCTAGCCACTCAGGCACCCCGACCCTTTGTTTTTGAATGGACCAACCATTTACACTTCATCATTTCCCCTGAAAATTATATTCTTTCCCTCTGAAGATCCAAGCCCCTACCTCATTCTCCTTAGTTCAAAATGGCATATATACCTCATTTTGCCTGACTGTCTTTGGAATTTCATGTCTGTATGGATTCTCCATATGTGTGATATTAAATTTAACATTCTGTTAATCTATCTGTCCCATGTCAGTCTGATTCTTAGTCCAGCTAGAAGGACCTTGGCAACAGGATATTCTTGTTCTCCTGGTAGAAAAAGATGGCACTAGGGCACTGGAGCCAGCCATTAGATATATAAAGGGACTGTATTATTCTGAGCCACTGAGCAGGTTATAGGCAAAGTACTCTTTCTGCTAAAAACTAGCTCCTTCAGAGGTGACTATGTGTGTATAATGAAAGGATTGGTCTCTAAAATGAAGTAATGCTTATATATAAAAAAGGTATTAAAAAAGACATGGCACAAACTTGACTCAGAGTAACACACTAAGTTATTGCAAAAGTAAGATGGCAGAAGATGCTATCTTTTTGTCCTGGAACCAGGGCACTTGGCTCACTCACTCTACAATAAATAATAGTAGATAGCTCATGCTGATTTCTAGACTCTTCCCTCTGATTTTATTTTGGATTTCTGCACATAAGTCTAAGACCCATCTCTCCTTTACTGGACATCCATGAAGCTTCAAGTCTTTGAAGCTTCAAAATCTATTATGGCCATAACAGTGGCTTTGGGCTCCATGGAAATATAGAAACATAAGAAAGAGAAAGAGAGAAAGAAACAATCTGATTCTTTAGAACCTATTCTAGCATTCAGGATTCTTATATCCATAGCCTGCACACTCTGATAAATGTGAGCAAGAAAAATGGATTTCTTCCCTCTTCACAGACAGAAGCAACAAAGCAGGACCTCTTGTGAAATCACAAGAAGGGCTTGGAGACATAACTAGGGTTATATTGGATTTCAATTATAATTACAAGATGGATCCTGAGCTTGGCCCTCCGGTTTAGCTGAGAATGTGTAATTTATACCGCACACTTTGCAAGCATTAATGAAGGAATCTCTTGACACAAAAATAAAATCTACGTTAGTAATATTATAATAGTCACACTATTCTATAATCTGGTTAAGAATAACTTAAGAATATATTGTAATTTTTTCCATATTAATATAGGCCTCGATATTTTTTAAAATAGATATATAGTTTTCCATAGCATGGTGGTGCCTTAACTGTTACAACTATTTCCTCTGTCAACTGTGTACCTTGTGTCTATTTTCTCCCACTCAGTTAACAAATATTTACTGAGAGCAAGACCCTGACATATTGAGGATAAGATAATGGAGAAATAACCACACCACCATAAAACACCTGCATGTGATCCATCAGTTTTGAGGCACTTAAAATAATAATAAAATACATTCTGACTGGGTCAACAAAATTTAAAATGCTTAAGGGCATAACAACAGTATATTCTAATGAAAACAAGTTTTTCCTACACAAATATGTTTTTAGTCACTGAACTTTATTTAATGAAATAGGTAGTTTTTGCTATTGCTCTAGACATTTAGATTGCTTCATATTTTTCCTTATTGTAAATAAATCTGACTTAGGAAGTAAGTTAGAGGGGATATGATAAAGTTTACTTTATTCCCATCTTCCTAGCAACGAGGGCAAAGAAAGAAACAGTTTTATGTCTGTCTTATTTATTGGGGAAAAAAGGATGGAGAGAGAGAGAGAGGTCACCCATCAGTCAAGAATGAGTAATTTTCCCCAGACTTGAATATTTAAAGAGACTATGTATCAACGGTAGTTCCGCATTAAAAGGAAGAGCCATGTCTAGATGATGTCTGTGGAAGAAGGTTCATTGTTGAAGACATCAAGAAAACTTAAATGCCTATCTTTTTTTCTATTCTTGTCTTGATCATAGTGTTGGAAGGGCCATAACAATGGGATCAACTGTCCTTTTCAAAAGCAAGTTTTCAATAACTGCACAGTATTTGAATGCAGTATTCGGTACTACAGAACTCTTTACAGAAGAGCTTAGAGTTATGCTTTTAAGATGTAAAAGATGACAAATGTGTGATGATAGCCTTGGAATAAGTCTTGGCTAGAACACTGGATTTTGAGTCTTTGGCCAACACCCTCCTAAACCTGGAGTCTGTGAGTCATATTCCTTGTGTTTTCATATGGTGACAAGACTAAGGCAGGGACTGAGCCCATGTAAGTTGAATGAACTGGTAGAAAACAGTCTTTTCTCTCCTTTGCTGTAGTAACATTGTTTTTGAAGACACAATACACTTGGTATTTGTTGCACACAAAAGTTTCCTGAAACCATTTTTATCACAGAAGAAAAACAAGCTGAATGTGGAGTAAGAAAATTAAGGAGACATCTTTGAATTATAATATCCACTTTGGTAGTTAGGGTTTTGGTTGAAAATAGTTGACTCTGATTAACTTAGGGTGAAACTGCCAGAGTCCAGCTCCAGCCAGGTTCAGGGGTCCCTGAAGGATGGATGGTGACAGCAAGAGAGAGTGAGATAGGCCCAAGATTCTTTCTGATCACTAGGCAGGCATCTCTGCCCTGTCGGTCTTGGTGTCTTTATTTATAGGTCAAACGTTAACATGGCATCAGAAAATGAAATTTTTACAATGGATAGTTCTCTGTGATGAGATGTTTTTGGAAAATGTACAGAAACAGGTTTTACAGAGATATTCTTGCAGAGCTGCTCCAATTATAGTGAGGTTGAGTAACTAAGAAAATAACAGGGTGTTCTTAGTGAAAAACAGGAAAACATACACATTTTAATAACGCTAAGATTAAGTCATAGGTTAAGTTGTAGATACTTTTATCCATCCTCATCACAGCTGCCAGTGTAAGGGAAGGTGTTTGTGGAATGTAGGCCTTAGGGAAGGGACTGCTATCCATCATCAGTTAGCAAAGGTATATGTGGTAACTTATGTTCTGCCCTTATCTGTTCCTTCTCTCTAAGTTAGGCTCTTTGTCTCTGGGCAAGACTTAATTGTTCAGTTATATTCATTATGACACCGGAGAGCCAACCATACCTTTAAAGAGTTTAGCTCATTTCCAATACATAGAATAGCCTCTTCGAGTGTTTACCTTTGTGTCTAGTTTTTTGTCTACCTTTGTGTCTAGTTTTTTGTCTATGATTTCTTTAATAGCTAGGGCATGAGAAACATTTTCGGTTAGTTGATTTGAGCTGTATGAACCTCTTGGACTAACATAATGGTAGAAACAGAATTGCACACATAAAGGTCAGTCTTTTATGAGTAAGGATCATTAGCCTGTTCATAGGTCAAGGGAAAGTATGGAGGGAATCAGGACCTGCCGGAGACATGATGTCTGTTCCCATAATCAAAAGAAGAAGTTCCCACAATAAGTTCCTTCACAAGGTGCAATCATCATACCAGGGCCAGAATAAGGGGACAAGTTACTTCTGACACCAATCGACAAGGTACCTTGGGGGTTGGTGTTCAGGCAGAAATAATTGAGTGGGGGTGGATATCGTCGTCGTCTGATGGCAAGAGACCGTGCAACTTGCTTTAACCTCACCAGGAGCTTTCTCGACTACTGGGCTCAGAATGGCTCCCAATGTGAAATGAAATTTACGAGGTGGGTACAGGATAGATCATGCAATCTAGAAGGCCAGAGGGCAAGGCTTGGGAAATATGCCAGAGCCAAAAGGGCTTGATCATCAGATTACAGCGAGAATCATGTTTTCAGGAGAAGACTCCTTGCCGTCATCTCCGGGGCCAGCGTGCTATTACTGAACCTAACTGCCACTGAAAAGTGAGGCTATTTCTACCTCTTTCACAATTATTTGTGAACAGTATATGAACCTCCTTCAAATTTGAAATCTGCTATTGTGGTTCCTTATTTTATTTTCAGTTCTGTGGTTTATTCCTTAAAATGAATTCCGTTTCTACTTAAAGTTAATCAAAACTGACTTCTTTTTTTGTTTATCTGCAATCAAGCTACCAAAACCAACGTACCCCTATCCCCCTCACTGACTAATGAAAAGCAAACCATCTTTGAAGACGGCTTTTTCATACCTTTTCATGAAGCCCCTTCTCTTTCAGATACAATTATCGAGATCTCACATTTGTTTGCTTTATGTCTTATTCAAATATATGTCACAATAACTTTAATACCTCTTTGTACTCCAGTTATTTATATTTCTATTCCCTCTCTTGGAGCTCTTTGAGGGTAGAAACTCATTCTGGCCTTTTTTTTTTTTTTTTTTTTTTTTTTTTTTTTTTTCCTCTTTTNCTTGCTGAACCACTGCAACGCTATGAATATCTATGTCACTGGTGCCCAGCGTGGTGCTTGGCATCGAAGCCCTGTCACTGACTGACTTCTGGATTGAAAAGGAGAAAACTCTGCTTACTTAAGTTGATAGTCATCTTCACCTTTCTGCCTGGAACATCCATAGATAATTGCAAAGCAAAGCAGTCCTTTATGTAGCTGGCTATACTATGTGTTTGCTAATCTATTATGTCTTCACAAACTTCCATAGTTCTTGAAGACGGAGAATACGTTTTAAGCTATGATTCTACCCTGAAATGCATAACACATCCTGTGGCATTGCTATAAATGTTAATTGACTCTAATTTGATAAACTGTCGGAATTTGAACCACATGTATATTCTATCCTAGGGAATTAAACATACACTACAGAAGAAATTAAAGCCTCTGCATTGTGAACCCACAGCTCCTGCCTTGTACTGTAAGTGTAAGATTTGGCAATTACAAGGCATCACATTGTTGCAGGGTCCTTTTTTCCCCCCACTAATGCAAATGTCTTATCACTACTGAAATGCTTAAAATTACTTTTAAAATGAGCATCTTCAAGAAAATACCGCACTAAGTTGACAGGGGAAAAAAAAGGAATAGATACCATAGATTTTCACAAATATGTTCAACATAATTTTAACCAGACATTTAAAGTAATTGAGTTGTGAAGTTTTGTTATTTTTCTTATCAAGCCCACATTTCAGAAAATAAAGTTACCAATTAAAAAAAAAAACACTTATGATTATACAGAGATAATATAAGTTATGTTTTCACATATCCTAAGAAAGTTTCAACAAAGGAAAGCTGAAAAAAAATCATTTTCACAGAAATAATTTTCAGAAATTGCTTTAGTCTCACGTTGTTAAGCACACACAGAGAAGAATGAAGACGTATAATACATTCAGACCTCAAAGGTGGATACTTGTGTTTCACATACAAGCAGTTCATTTAGAATTGATCTGAAATCACTGAATATACATCATATTTGATGTTTCAATTGTTCCCTTAAAATAAAAATTGGAAAATATAATAATTCTCTGACTTAGTTCACCCCTGCTATTACTGTGTGACATTTCAAATTATATATTTGTCATTCTTTTCCTTGCCTTTTGTAGCACAAATAGATTGAGCAAAGTAAAGAGAATATATTTTAAATCTTAGGTATTCCCTTTCAGAGGATTTTCATAATATTTGTCATTGCATTTTAATATGTAGCAATAGCAGAATAAAGCATTTGCAAAGATGCATAGGACATACATTTACAATTCTGCCTCAACCACCCCCCTTTTCCTCCTCCCAACATAGTCATTTTCTAGGTAGTCAAAAGACAGATGGACTCCAGGGCTAGTTTGTCATAAAAGGTAAGATCAAACCAATAGGAAGAAAAGAAAAAAGAAAAAAAGAAAAATCATTACAATGAGCATGTGTACCGACCCAGACAGGGCAAGAGTCACCAGCAGTTTCTCCAAGACAATCTGACAGACTCTGTTTGACTCCTTGTTGAGCTGCTCACGGGATCACGTGTCATGACTTCCTCTGGTGCTCCTGCCATATTCTTGCCTTGGAACTTCTGTTTTGGGTGCCGCCTGCTGGGGGCACCACTGAGGCCAGAGAATATTCAGAGAATTTCTGAAATGAATTTGACTTTTAGGAGCTTCTAAAAAGGAATGCATCTCTGCTCATCTCTCTGCCAAAGAGCTGTCACTCTCTTGAAAAGTTAAATTTGTCACAAGGAAAGAAAATTTCACCATAGCCTGTTTAAATAAGTTAGGGAGTAGAATCTTCTCCCCAATGCTTTTTCCACAGCAAGCAAATGTATCAATCATTTTATTCTCTGAAATAACAATTTATTATCCATGCAGGAGGCCTTAGATTCAATCTGCACAGTGTTCTGAGTGTCGCATCAGATACTAAGACCTGCCATCAGTCTTTATCAGGGTGATCACTCTGCTCTTGTCATTAGTTTTTAATAATAAAACTATTTATTACTTCAATAATTATTTATGACAAGAAATCTGCCATTGGCATCGTGAATAAATATTGATAAATTGCTTGGTTAATATATCGGTACTGTTTAAGTGTCTTGGAGAATGTGAAAATGAAAGTATTATTATTATAAAGAGTTATTGTAAAAAAAAAGTGAAATGTTTATCTCTTATTGAAAAGATTATATTTGCCCAACAGGAATCCCATGAAAAGAAAGTGAGAAATCTAATTTGTAAAAGGACAAAGATTTAGCATGAAAGACTGAAAAAGCAATATTAAACCATAAAAAAACACATAATTTTCAGGCATCTTATCTAGATGCCAAATTAAACTAAATGAATTGGATTCAGTTTGAGGCATTGTTTATATATATATACCCCCCACACACATATATGCATACACATATATACATACATACGCACATACACATATATATTTAAAAGGGAGATCAAAGATTTAGAAACTATGTTAAAAAACACATTCTTAAAGCTGTGATCAGCTCCCAAGAGCCACAGATTTTTTTTTTTTAATGTCTTTTATGACAGGCTGGAAACACGAATTTGAAATGGGAGTCTGAAATAGCATTAAATCTCATCCTCTGATGAGCTGCTGGGAACACATGGATATAATCTTTACATACAGAGACTCTTTCCCTTGGGCCAATTTTCTGGAAATCACAAAGGACTCAAAGCATGACTAACAGTTACCTGGTCAGTGATGCTGGATAATAGGATATTCAACTTAAAAGTCAGGGCTGCTTCCACAAGAGGGCTGGTACAGACCTCTTAGCCATCTTGACTGCATAGCATCGTGGATACAAAATCAAAATAGAAGCCAGGGGAGAGGCATTTAAGAGCAGTTAGGAGATACTCCGTATTTTAAAAATGCAAGTAAATCTCCAGCCCACTATATGAATCTGCTGAACAGAAATTGTAAATTCCATCCAAATCAGGTCCAAATTAGACTGCTGGAGTTGAAGTTAAATAAAGAGTGGCCCTCCATGAAGGCAAGGAGATCTTAGGGGCAGTTGCACCCCAAATAGACTCTGAAACAAGGATTTGAATGCAAATACTGGATTTGAGAGGTGATCCTAGGAAGGATCGTGACAGGAATGGGAGATTTTGTACAGGGTCAGTACAAATTCTTTTACTGAGCTGGTTACTGCTGTGAGGAATTTGGTTCACCTTCAGCAGAGAACTCTAGGAGGCAGTTTAGAACATGAATCACCTGTCATGCAAGGGTTAGGAAGGAAGCTGGGCTGTTTAGATTTCAAATTCCAGACACATGTGCCAAGGAAACATGTGCAGTGTACCAATAGCTTCTTTTACAGTGAGGTGACTGGAAATTAGAATATTGGATTTTTCCAAGAGTTGGGTGGGATCAAGGAACAGGTTCGTGCAAATAAGAGGGAGAAGGTGAAGGAAATAATGAAAAGAATTATCATGGATAGGGCTTTCTCTTGAGTGCATTGGAAGGAAATGGAGTAGTTTGAGCACACAAAGAATCAGTAAAATGTATGTATGAGGAATGACTAGCAGCAGACAATTCAGAAGTCGTTAAGCACTCAGACTAAGGCATCAACCTGTCTGGATTTGAATCCCAGCTCCAAGATTTACTTTCTGTAAACTTGGGGAAGTTGTCACTTCTCACACAGGTAATGTAGAGAATTAAATGAAGCAAATTATAGAAAATGATTAGGACTGTACCTGGTCCTGGGTAGGTACTCAGTAATGTTAGCAATTATTAGTGTTACTATTATGAAACATGCCCTGGTAAATCTAAACTTAGTCACAAGACTGATATGATTAATTAGAAACAACTGTTTGAGTTCTGAGGTTGCCTGGACTTCCAATGGCCTACTGGATGATTTGCACAAATGATTTTCAGGAGAGAACCAGTTCATGTATTCAGCAGACCCCAACGATATTTGGGACAGACAAGCTTGAGGGACACTTTTTGAAAGCCAGAATGATTGACTTAATAACTAGAGGAATTGAATAGATTATTTAAAGTTGGATTGACTCAAAGCTATAGGTGAGGAAACATAGTCACCGTAGTTCTGTATGTAATTACTCCAGTGACACCTGTTTTTCAATTGTGTCTCACATACTGGCTATTATGTAGGACACTGTGAATACAGCAGGGTACTCTGCCCTCAAAAATCTTACATTGCAGTGGTTTAAAACAAACAATGAACCAGTGATTATAGGAATGAAAAAAGAAGGACAAAGCACAGAGATGCAGAGAACCAAGATATCCAATCACACCTAGGGAAAAAAGGCGGTCATCTTAATTAGTTCTTCCCCTAAGTATTTGTTCTGCACCTAACGTGCATCATACACTGGGCCAGGCAGTGGCATACACCTGAGGAGGGAAAGGAGGAAATTTCAGCTGTAATACGTGACACTATGAGAAGATCAGTCTAGAAAAATGTTAGAGAAAACAGCATCGCTGAAGAAATCATGACAGAGCTAGGTGTTCAAGGGCCATGGGATCTTTCCAGGCACAATCAGAGGGTAGTGGTTCACGCAGAGGGAGGAGCGAGTGTAATCACCCTGCAGCAGAAGCAAGCAAGGGTGGCCCTAAATCTTCAGAAATGTAGCTGAAGCAGGGCAAGCAACGCAGGGAACATAATAGGAAGAGGGCTGGCAGAGAACAGAGCAGTAAAGGGCCTTGAAGGCCAGGTTCAGGTTGTGGTTCTATCCTGAGAACAATGGGAGACACTTGGAGGTTCTGGAGCCCAATGTGCATGATGGGATCTGCTTTGGGAGACACGTCCCAGTGGCTGCAGTTAAGAGACCACTTCTCAAGGGTGGAGGAGAAGACCCATCATTAGCTGTGGCAGTCATTCAGGTGAAGGCTGATGGAAGAGACTCCACGCTGGAAAGAGAGGTGGGAAAGTTGGATGAAGAGCTGTGGAAGCAGACTCGACAGAAGGAACCAAGCTAAACAGGAGAGTGTGATCATTTTGAGAAATGCAAAGATAACCCATTATTGCTGGAGAACTGAACTAAAAGAAGAGATAGTGGGTGGATGATGAAGCCTCAGCCAGATTCCAGGGGACCTAATGAAAAGATTTTAAGGGCACAGCCTTTATTCTAAACTCTATTAAAATATCTTAGGAAAGATTTTTGAAAGATCACTGGGTGAAGGAACAAACAAAAATCAACAAGTAATTCCATGGGTGGAAAAGACTACTGCTCTATGGAAAAGTGTCTTAGTAATTTTCATGTGTCAAAAGTCCTCTGGAAAATGCTATCAGCCAAAGAGGAGTACTCAGGAATCCATCTGATATCATAGTCCCTGACAGAGCGCAAGTTTCAGTGAAAAAATATTTGTTAAGCTTATACTGACTGACACAGATCTGATGATACCCAAATTGGTCCTGCCAACCCTTTATGGTTCAGTGAATTCACCCATCGTGAGATCCAGGCCAGGGCTAGGTGATTGATTACAGCTGGTCAAGTGTGAGGCTAAGGCTGAAGCTTGGTTCTGTCACAGTTGGAGCTGCATTTTGAGTAAGAACTTCCAATTGCAGAGATTGAATATATTCACACATAAGCCGCTTTAAGGCAATCAGAGAATTATATACTTGCAGAGAAATCATGGTATTCTACATGTCTATTAAACAGTTTCCCTGTTTTCCTGGTTGTTTACCTAGTTCGTTGTTGTTGTTGTTAATGAAGATTTTTTGCTTCTCCCTCCCAATCATCCTCAAGATTTTGATTTTAGAGATGTGGGAATGGCTTAAGTATCTGCATTAAAGCAAAACTCCCCAGATAACTGTGACACCCATATAGGTTTGTCAGCTTCACCCACTATACATTAAGCATTTAATTAAATTGAAATAACATGAAGGAGAGTAACTTAGCAGTTTGCTCATTCAACCAGCATGTATTAAGCATCTGCTCTCTTGCTATCTGTAGCTATGATAGTGGGTGAGATGAACCAGAAATAATTTGTATATGAAAAAGAGAAGAAAATGGAATGCAGAACCCAGAGGAAGACGTGTCTTTTGAGAGTGGACAAAGGCAGCAATGGAGGAGGCAAAGTCAGAGAGATGGGAGGGAAACCAGGCAAGAGTGAATCTGTCAAATACTTCATAATAATTATGGTGCTTTAATAATTCTTCATTTCTGCTTTTATCACTATTCAGCAAAATGTTCATAAACATTGTGAGATGGGACCTAATTTACATATTCTGCCAATTATCTGTATTTATGGATAACCACTTGGAGGTTTTCCCCCATTACCCCGAATAATTGAGAATTGGCTATAGAAGCAGTTTCCCTTCCCTGCTGAATAAATGTGCTGTATTTATATTATCCATTACCAGGTGGCAGACGTAATGTTCAGTGATGTGTGTTACTTATCTGAAACTTGAAACTCCTTTCAAGGTTCAAGCTCACCAGTTAATAGAAGATAATCTGTATGGAGCATAAATTTCAAGGAGATGTCTACAATATATCTTTTGTGACCCTCCCGCTTGCCAAGATACCTCTTGCTGGAGTTGACTTTATTAGTAGTAACCATTTGCACTACGAAGCCTGTGACAATGATAAAGCTTTTACATTATATGAATTATATTGGACATATTCTATTTTTTCACATTCATTTGTTTACTAACAGACCTTAAGATAGAAAGCTTTCAAATCATCTGGCAAAATATAATTAAGAATCACTCAGACATGTAATTTAATCAGGAGAATAGGAAATACATAAAGGTTATAAATGACTTCACAAATGACTTTAGAATTCTTATTCATACTAATTCTTTTATGATGCAGATTAGGGAAGTGAGTTAGATGGATTTTAAATGTTTGGTTTTCATAGTATTTTAATTAATTAAAATAAAATCCACGTGGCTAACCTAAGTATACAAAGAAAACAATTATAACTTAATCTCTTTAATGTCCAAGCTTTTAAATTGTGTCTTAGTGTTTTGAACATAAGGAGGTTTCACACCAAGATGATAATAATATTAGTGGATATGGAATGTCATTTGTGGAACTATGTTTTAACATTGTATTTATTCCCCTAGATCTAATTTTGAATGATTCTTCTGTTATGTAGACTTTTAGATTATAGACATTCTTGTTTATTTCTTTGTCATCCTTTCAAAGCATGTGAAACCACAGATTATTTTATATTAATTCTAATTCTACTTTTCAGAGAAAGGTAAGCTATATTCCTGCTCCCTTCTTTCTATGACACAAAATTGCTTTTCACATCCAATTCTTCTTTGTTAAATCAATCACATTTGATCAGTGAAGCATAAAAAAACAGACATATAGTTCAAATTTGTATTGGAAACATTATCTTGTTCTAATTTTAAATATGCAATCAGAGGAGGAACAATATCTTGAGAAACCAAACCTTAAGTCATGGGCTGTGAGTATGGTTGTGATGGGGAAACATTCAGCAAACATTTCAAAATCCATCAGCTCAGACTCAGTCAAACATATCCATACCATCTGTCTACATGGTTTATGGATGCAATCCAAAATGACAAAAGGAATCGTCTAGACACCACGATGCTCAATATGACCCACATTTTTGGTTGAAGACATTCTGCAATGATTCTGTAGTAGTAATTCACTGTAGCTTAGAGGTGGTTTGGGCCCCTTTCATGACATACTTCTCTTTCCTTGTTTTATTGGTGCTGAAGTATTTGTCTATCTCTATCTACTAGAAGTATGGGGACCTAATGGAAAAAACATCTTCTTTGGAGGCAAACAGGCTTAAGTTTGATTCCAGGTTCTGCCACTGACCAGTCATAAGATACAGGTCATTTCTATCATTTTTTTTAAAAACATCACTGAGCCATTGTTAATCATTGGGAAGATTTACAAAACAGATGAAAGATAGGGGTTAGGTGGTAAAAGACTTTGGTGATAGAACTTAGGATTCATACTCCATTGTTAAAATCTTCAATTTGACATTTAAAGGCTGTGTGGGGGCGCCTGGATGGCTCAGTAGGTTAAGTGTCCGACTTCGGCTCAGGTCATGATCTCACGGTCCATGGGTTCGAGCCCCACGCTGGGCTCTATGCTGACAGCTCAGAGCCTGAAGCCTGCTTCAGATCTAGTGTCTCCCTCTCTCTCTGCCCCTCCCCTGCTCACTCTCTGTCTCTGTCTCTCAAAATAAAATAAAGACATAAAAAAAATTAAAGGCTGTGTGACTTTTGATGAATTTCTGAAACTCTCTCTGGCTTGTTGCCCATGTATAAAATAGAATTATTTTAAAATCTATCTCCTTTGGCTGAGATGAGGATTCAGTAATTAGTACATACAACATGCCTAAAAATATATCTAGAACATTGAACATTAGTATATGTTTAAAAAATGTGAAGGTTTTGGTGAGATAGTAATGCCTCATCAAATGCCTGGCTGATAGAAACTTATTAATTTTCCTTCCCTGACAACACCAATTTTGTCATTCTCTACTTTGTGAACATAGAAATTAGAAAGATATTTTGCAAGAAGCTGTGCATAACAAATACAGAAATAAATTCACATACATAAACCTAAAGGTTAAATACAGAAAAACAGAAAAACAAAACAGAATAATAACTTTAAAGTTAGGAGATATCACCTAACCTGAAGAGTTATTAAGAAACTGCCTAATATCACCTGAAACTATTATTAACTATGTATTAAGTAACTGGAATTTAAAAAACTTGGAAGAAAAAAAGAAACTACTTAATATACTTTGTTGAGCTGTTTGTCTCTCCTTCTTCCTAATGCCTCCTTGCTTAAATTGACAGCTTCTGACTATCCTATAAAATGTGTATTATCTCAAGACTCACTTCACTTTTTATACACGATATGCAGGTAAGTGCAATATATTGTGATTACAAACAAAACAACAAATTCAATTATCTAGTTACTAACATACAGTCTAAATAAACACATATAATATCAAAATATCAAGCAAAACAGGAGACACAAATCCCATGTGCTTTATTCTGAAGTAAAGTATCGGAACCACTCTCACGAACACAGTTTAAAGCCTACTGACTTAATATTAACTGATAATAAATGCTGTTCATTTTGCAAAGACTATACAGTTTTTAAAGTAAAACTGAACTGTACTGGAAGAAATAGCTAGCATATAGAGGTTTCCCATTAAAACTTCATATCAGCTAGCTTATATTTAGAAAATTACAATCATTCCAAATCCTTTTGTATCATTTATGATATTGTAATAATTCCAAATATATTTTAGAGATAACAAAAACTTGCAATAATTTTGTATTGTATTGAATAATACGTAGGTTTGATACCTAAGGTACAAACTCTAGGGATTTGTAAAACTGTATCACACAATCATCTTTTTTTTTTAACTTTAAAAAATGTTTTCTTATTTTTGAGAGAGAGAGCANATCCAGGCACCCCCCAGTAATCATCTTTTTAAAAAGATTTTATTTTTAATTAATTTCAACACCCAACATGGAGTTTCAACCTACAACCTCGAGATCAAGAGTCACATGATCTATTGATTGAGCCAACCAGACACCCCTGAAAAACAATCTTTTGAAATTTCTGAAAATGAGGAATTAAGTCGATTTCTTTTCAGAAAGGCAGAATAATGGTCTCCCCAAGACGTCCATATCTTGACCCTGGAGGATGTGACTGTTACTTTGTATGGAAAAAAAAAAAAATAGAGATGCCCATGGAATTAAGGGTGTTAACCAGCTGACTTTAAGAGAGGGACATTTTCCTGGAATTTCTGAATGGCCCTCAATCTAATCATGTAAACTCTTTAAAGAGGAAAAGGGAGTTAGAAGACTGAAGGAAAGATGTGACTTGAAAAAGGCCCAAACTATCAGATATGCTATTACTGGATTTGGAGATAGAGGAAGAGGACCACTAGTTAAGAAATACAGCAACCTATCTACAGGCTGGGAATAGCCCTTACTTTATAGCCAGCAAGAAAAGGAGACCTCAGCCTTACAACAAAAAGGATCTGAATTGTGTTAACAACCTCGATGAACAGAAAACAGACTCTACTGTGGTTTTCAGGAAAGAATGTAACCAGCCAGCTGTTATGCCGGTTTTAGTCCTGAGCCCCATAGCAGAGTCCTAACCCACAGAAATTTAAGATTACAGATTTATGTTATTTAAAATAATACACTTGCAGTAAAACGAAATGATACAGTACTAGTTTATACTAATACCAGTATGAACTAGAGAGTCATAAGATTGTATCACACTTTATATAAAAATCTCATGAGATTTCTAAAAATGAAGCAAAAGAAAACTCTTTATTTATTTGAAGTCTTCTTTTATAGGTAAAAAGAATGCCTTCTGGTTCAAAGACCTATTTTTTCTGTTTATTTAGTAAATGTTTATTGACTATCTGTAAGGTTTAAAGACCTCAAATGTGTTAAAACAATACCAGCATTTGGAATATAGAGTTTGACAGGAGGCCTGTGGTCATACCACATCTCCAATGCAAAGTAGCTAAACTAATTCCTACCAGGGAAGTAGCAGCATAGAAGAGGAAAGGACCTTTCTGTTTTGGATTATCAGGGAGTCCTTGATTAATTGGGTGGATTTTAGATGAATATTGGAGAATTATTGGGGTTTTATCATATAGAGTTAGATTAAAAATGTTGTAAGGAGTAAGAATAAATGAACTATGACATCACCTTGGAATATACAGACCTATATCAATGATTTAGCTATATCCATGTCTAAATTACATCATAAACATCAGTGAAAGATTTATGTTTAAATACTGCTTGTGAGAGGATGCTCCCAAAAGGCGGCTGACTCTACTGTCCAACAGTTCATATAACAATTCACATCTTCCTTAGTATTAACCGAAATCTGCCCTATTCTAAATCGCTAGCCATTGGCTTTGATCTGACTAACTAGAACATCAGAATATATATATTATCCACCTTTCTCAAAATTATCCTCCAGAGTTTTGAAAATATTTCTCAGTTTCTTTTTGTGTCTATTCTCTCAAATTAAGTGCCCCTAAATCCATTTGCCAACGTTTAACATAACAATGATGGGAACATCCACCGCCATGTTCATCCTTCCCTGGATATTCTCCAGTTTGGAGCATTCCCTCTTATTATTGTAGAATCAAATTATTTTGGAAAATATTAAGAAAATATTAAGAAAACAGTTTGCTTCCTCAGGTGTGTATATAGGCATTTCCAGGAACTGAAATGTAGAGCCCTTGTTAACCCATCAGATCAACATGAAATCCAGTCATTTAGGCTTCAGTGTTCCTTAGCAGGGTTCCTTAGCTACCATCTGATAGCAGGGTCCTCTTGGGATTTCTAGGGATACATTAGAACCATTTTTTCCCTAATAATTGAAGTTGGTTTTCTCTAAACACATTCATTTTGCTTTTTTAAAACCACTATACACTAGTAAAAGAGGATAACATATACCAAAGTATTCTTAAGGTAAATTAGAGACATTTGTGTCTACTTAAGAGGCAACAAGGTGGGGAGCCTGGGTGGCTCAGTCGGTTCATCGACAGACTTCGGCTCAGGTCACGATCTCATGGTTCATAGGTATGAGCCCCACGAGCCGCACAAGCCCTGTGTCAGGCTCTGTGCTGACAGCTCAGAGCCTGGAGCCTTCTTCAGATTCTGTGTCCCCCTTTCTCCCTGCCTCCTCAACAGGAGTTGTTAGCTCCTCAACAACTTGGTGTCCTACAAATCATGTTGCAGTCCCCTAGTCCTTTTCTCTTTGATGCTCTTTTTGGTAAGTGGCACATGGACCATGAGGAGCTGGTTCATTTGCTTTTTTCTCCCTTGACTGTTTATGAAAATAATGATAACCTAAGAGTGGGCCATTGTAACTTTCCTGGTCAAATTAGTCTGCCCTTGGCCTTATCTTGTCTTGTATGTGCTTGGCAGTTTGCAGGTAGAAGGCTAAGAAAATGAAAACGTAAATAGCCCTCTTGCCCCCTCTCCAAAGATTCTTCAGAGTCACTGCTGTCTAGGATAACTAAAGGGATTTAATTGTTAAATATAAAAATTTCATTCAGAAAAATATAATTTTGAAAATAGACACAACTACTGCTGGAACATAAACAATTTTTATGCTGTGTTAAAATAAATAGAAAGTTACTTATTAGTCTCTCATTGCATCTACTTTTTCACTGTTAGTTGACACTTCTCACTTCTACAAAGCCCTTCACTTTCTTTCCAGTTACTTTGTTGGGATTCTATTGGATGGGGAAACCAAATAAACAAGATTGATAAGTTTTAAAAGTTAGATAATGTCAGAATCAGAATGTTACTGCCAAAGCAGAACCACATGAATTCTGCCTTCTGTTGTCAGACACAAGATTCTGGAAAGAGGGTTAGGGATCTTTCCATGAGTATAGGTTCTAAGTTGATTCTCACACTAGATTTTCACTTATTTTTGATATTTGAATTGTTCCCTAAAAATATTTTTGAAACTCATTGTTTCCCCCACCTTCCCAGAATACGTTTTTTTCCCCAAATAACTATTTCCTAGAAAAAATAGATTAATATAGTTTAACAAAAAGGCCGTGTAACACATGAATGAAAAGCACTGACTTTGAATTCAGAATCCTGAGTTCAAATTGTACTTCTGCTCAGAGCTTAGTTATAATCCATGCTACATAACCACTTAGCATCTGTTCTGCTGTCTGTTAAGTGAGACTATGTGATGATACCAGCTTCAGGAAGCTATTGTTAAGAATGAAATGAAACATTTCCAAAAAGTGATTTGCAGAATTGGTAGATCTTATAAATTCATACTTACTAACCATAATGATAATAATTATTCAAGCATTCATTCATTTAGAAAAAAAAAAAGCATTGCTTGAGCACATAGTAGGACAGGTTTTGTTCTGGGCATAGGAAACATAAAGATTTGAAAGTCCATTTCAAGAGAGAGAGACAAGTATGTAGACAAAGTGAAAATTTCTTTCTAGTATCTACCTTTTTCTCCACACAATTTAGACTCAGCTTTCTCTGCTTTGCTAAGTTACTAATCTCCCATTTAATTTCCATTTTCCCAAAAGGTGTCATCTTCTGTTTGCTGTTTTTTACTTCCCTGATTGTTTGTTTGTCTTTTGGGGTTCACATCTATTTCAGGGATGGGGATGTCAATATAAATGTAGTATTAAATTGATGATGTTGAAGTACAAGGTTAATAAATACTATTAAAGAAACCTCAAAGGTGCCATTGGAAATTACAGAGAAAGGGATAACAGTCTGCCTGGTTGAGTCTAGGAATATTTTAGTAAATCAGAATCATTTGTGTTGAGTCTTGTGGGATAAACTGGGGTTAGACAGACTGAAAAGAAGGGGATAGACAGAGCAATCGCATAATCATTTGGGAAGTGAGGCTTCAGGGAGACAAGTGCTACCTGCATGGAGTGTTCATGGGAAGTTCTAAAGGATCTCGGAAATTCACACTACTCTTTATCAGAGGACTTGGGGTGATACCGATGGATTAAATTTTAAAATAACAATTCTTAAAAAGTTTGAATAAGAAATTAATGAGAGAGCAAATGCAGGTGCAGAGAATAGGTGAGAGGCTGTTGAGAAAGACCAGGCCAGGAATGAAGAGGGCTCAAGTACAACAGTCTATCTGATTAGCATCACAAATTTGATTGTGGGTGAACTCATTTTGTAATTTTAGGAGTCTTTTAGAGCAATGTGTTGCTCTGTTAGACTTAATTCATTTCTCTCGTATTTTTTCATCCCTCTCCTTCTACCACTCCCATCCTCAAGCCATCTCCCCTATAAACCCTTGGCAATGGTATAAGAGGACGCTGATGCCAACTTATCTTGGCCTCGTGCTCACAATGTTATTTCATAGTGTTAAACAAATTTTCAGCTCTTACTGCCATGAGCATGAGGTGATATGCACAAATCTTACAGATTTGCTTTTTTCCACTATTCCCTTCAAAACACTTGCCTCTAAAACTGGCACCGCATTGCTGATGCAGTCAGTGAAACCTTGTCCCTGTCCAGAATTCCAGATGGTGCTCACAGCTTTTTATCTCCTATTGGAAAATGGTATATTCAGGGCAAGTTATACGTACATTAAATTTCATTGGCAAATTATTTGACATTCAGATAACTGATTAAATTAATTGAGCTTTTAATCTACATTGTTTTATGCAAAACAGGCTGTTTAATCTCTTTTTAAATCTGGATATTTAAAATTAAGGCATTTTTTCTTTTCCTCATAAAAACCATTAATTTCTCAAACATAACTAATTAGCCAGCAAGGTATCATAAGAGATGAATGCCAGTTTTATGGAAGTTTACACACTTGTATGTTGAAATTACTTTGACATTTATGATTCCCAATAAGCCACACACTTTGAATCTTAGGCCAATGGGGTATAATGTTTATGGCATATATATTTTTAAGATTTCCTGAAATAATAGAGGGCTTACCCATTGTATGTATTTATAAGCCAAATCTCAATCATTTTTGGATTCATATACACTCAAAAGTAGGGATTCAATTAGCTGATAGAACTCATGAGGCAGATATATATTCCCTTAATAATTAAAAAAAAATCAAACAATTCACAATGGGTGCTTTAGACATCTGGTAAACCTCATCCCAGATTTAAAAAAAATTCTTCCTAACATCTGTGATACTTTGCTCTAATTATGTCAAAGCAATACAGAAATAATAGATGAAAATAAAAGCCTCCCAGGAATTGAGGTCAAAAGGGAAAATATTTTAAGGTGTTTGGGATTTTTTTTTAATTAAAAGTATTTGATTGCTTCACAATAGTTGTTCTCCTGGTAGGCAACCTTTCCTAAGAGGATATCTTCCTGGAAAAATGGCTTTTTTGAAGTCATGCTCTAAGGAAAAATCACAGCTGTGCATAGACATGAGGTTTCCCTTATCTATGAAATGCTATTTTTTTTAAGAGCACATGCTAGAGAGAAGAGGTCCAAAGTAGAGTTTTAAAATGAAAGGTATTGCACAGTCAGATCTCTCATTTCACAATGGAAGGTCTCAAATATAATGCGATGTTCACAATTTGAGATATATGAATGGGTAATGAAGCTGGGAGACTGGAAATCTTCACTGATGATTGTTATAAGTTTGAGTAGCTTGGGTGGAGTCATGACCACTGGGGGAAATGAGAAAGAATTAATTAAATGGCTTTAGTGAAACTGCCACTGCTTTGGTGTTTTAAGTAATGGACTGAATTTAGGGTTGGTTTGGGAGAAGTTACATATTGGCAATCATTCTGTCAAGTAAGTTTAGGCCAGGTAGTCAGGCCTGTGATCCAATCATGAGGCACTGATCCTTTTGGTGTTAACACATGTCAGGTCTTTTGTAATCAGATCACTATATTAGATGTTTTTGTATGTTTCCTTTTACTGTCTAATGCCATAGTTTCAAATATGAGATACTGTATGGCATCATCATTTGATGATCTCCTTATTGCCTAATCATTTGTAATGATATTTGCTAAGAGGCATATACTTATTTTATTTGTAAACTGGTTTTTAAATATACTTAAATAACAGAATGCTTCTGTTCAGGATCTTCAACCAGATTTATAATCTTGGTAATATAAGTATTTGCAAAAGTAGAATGTTATTCAATATATAAACACTGTTTTGTTTTAGGAATAGCTGTACTATAGAAATCCCCTAAAATGAATGTATAGTGAAACGGATGCTTTGTAAATATAAACTTAAGTACTCTTTTCTGGTAAGTTCATGCAAACTAATTGAAGTAACATGAAGAATTACATGGTTTATGTTACAAAGATTAAGGTTAGTGATGACAATCTATATATGTCATATGTAAGGTATTAATAAAAACTAAGTAGTTCTTTTGTTTGTTTGTTTAAAGGAATGCCACCTTTCACGACCTAGAGAGATTTAATTTCCTCTAGTGATCAAGTGGCTGTCATCTGCTACACTTTGAGCAGCAGGGTCTTTATTGGTCTGTGGGCTTTATTGGAATGGCATTGATAAATGCTGAATTACACGGGTCCAATTGTAAACAGAATTCAACTGACTGAAATTCTACAACCCTAGGATTTTGTCAGTACTGGATGGGACAACAAACACATCCAGGCAAGAAATTGCCACACAGGCTATTTTCTTTGCCTATTAATAGATATTGCCATAAAGAAACACAAGACAGCATGTGACCAAGTAAGTTAGGTATATTTAAGCACAGTTAAATCTATTTCACTGTAGAATCTCTCAGTGTTTATAGGATGATCAAGGTCCTTGTGCAGATTTGAATGAGTACATAGTATTCAGTGATGTGGAAGTTTGCCTTCTCTCTCTTCCTTCTTCCACCTGCTTTTACCTTTTATGAAATATTTCATGGGACAAGTGTTTTCTGGAAGGAACCTAGGGAAAGGCTGATTTTCTCTGTGTTTGTTATTACAGATAATAAAACATGACATGCCTGCTAAGGGAGGAGGAAGGGAAACATGTATGTAGAACAAACTTGTGTTCTTATGAAGAACATAAGACTTGAGATGTAAAGATCATCCTGTAATGATTCAGTCAACCCAAGGGCTTGGGGGTTGTGGTGGAGGACAAACCAAGAGCATGCCCTGTGGGTCACTGAGATAAGTACCAAATTCAGGAGGGTAAGATAAGAAACAAGAGTGGTCTGGTAGAGCCAAGAGCTTGAAGCTACAATGAGACACAGAACGGGGACAGAATATTGGGTATGACCAAAGTTTAAGGGGAGGGCAGAATATGATGATCTCAAACTCTGCTTATGCAGCAATAATGAGAACAACTTAAGTTTAATATAGAGGGGGACTGGGTAGCTCAATTGGTTAAGTGTGTGACTTTTGATTTTGATTCTAGTCATGATCTCACAGTTTGCAAGATCCAGCCCCATAGCAGGCTCTGTGCTGACAGAATGGACCCTGCTTGGGATTCTCTCTCTCGCTCTCTCTCTGCCATTCTCCTACTCTCACATGCTCTCTCCCTATAAATAAATAAATAAACTTAAAAAAAACCCATTTAATATAGAAACCCTTTTCAGGTTCTAATTATTCTAAAAACTAGCTTTTCCTACCTGACTGTCAGGAAGATGGTTGTTGAGTTGGAGAGAGGTACTAAGATTTTTAGGAAGGACCCATACCATTGGAGAGAAGTCTTCAATTTTAGATAAAAGCTTATCTCAGTGTAAATCTCTTCTGCGAGGGACAGGGACTGTCCATACTCTTACAGGATAGGGCTTCCTTTCTGATTTCTACTAATGTAATCATGTTGATTATTTTAACGTTTTCTTTTATTTTTTTCCTTTTCTCCTTTTTTTCCTCTTCTTTTTTCCTTCTTCATTTCCTTCTTCCTTCCTGCACACCTTTCTCTTAAACAGGTATTTAAATCACTACCTTATTGACCCATGTATATGTGAAATTTGTTTTTCCATTTGTTTTCTGTGTGTTTGCTTGTCCTGGTGCTTATCAGCATTGGGACTAATTCTTCAGGAGTAATTCTAAATTTTCATGGAAATGTGTCCAAATGCTTACAGCAAAAGAGAAAGTCCAAATGACTACAAATTTGGAAAGCTTCCTAAATTTTGCTTAGGAAACTCTGGAAGTCAGATAGACTTTCCAGATGTAAGTGAATTTAGCACTTTCTCACAGCCAAGTGTACTTGTGATGTGTGTTGTTCTATATTTTGTTTGCAACACTCCAGCCAAATACAACAGTAAAACAATACAAACCAAATAAATAACATTAAAAATCCTTCCAGGGCCTTTTTTTTGTCAACTGGAAAAGTTGGAAACAATATTATACCTTCCTTCTTCTTAACCTTTTTACAAAATCTCATTCTTTCTAATACACATATTGTTTTTACTCTCAGTAGGCAAGAGTGTAACATGTAGCAAGTCTGGAGAAACAAGCCTATCTAAGTCCTCATTCTAAAAGGATTTGCTGGTATCCACCTTTTCTCATTCCGGACATTTGGTCCTGGGCTCAGCAAGTCATCAACACACATTGAAAAAATATATATGAAATTACTTAGTCAACATTAGGTTATAAAGCAACTTTGTATGCTGGTGTTATTCCTCTTCTCACAGAGAGTGTTCTCTAGAGCAGAGGAGACAACAGGCAAAGAGAGATATGAGATAGTTTCACATGTTGATGAGGGTTGTGAGAATAATAACAAAAAGGGGGCCTTGGTCCACAGAGGATTGATGAGAATGATGTGCCAAGGGTGCTTTGGGTGGTTAAGAAATGCCTTATAGAGGTTAGAGTGTCACCTAAAAGGCAGAAGGATGTAACTAACAATAAGTATCCCAGGCAGAGAAAACACAAGTACAAGGACCCTAAGGAAGGATTCAGTCTTGTGTTGGAAAGAGGAAGTCAAGTAAGCATGGACCAAATCAGGCACACATTGGTGAGCTACTTAAAGCAGCTGATTTAATCTTATGTGCAGCAGAAATCCCTGGAAGGGATTTAAAAAGTTGAGGGACATAATATAATTTATGTTTTCAAAAGATTTTATTCAGTTTTAGATATATGTCTCATAATTTCTGGAAACACATTTAAATTTGGAATACATGAGGAAAATATAAATGATTATTTAAAATTTTTTTAATGTTTCTTATTTATTTCTGAGAGACAGAGAGAGAGAGAGACAGAGACAGAGTGAGCAGGGGAGGGTTAGAGAAAGAGGGAGACACAGAATCTGAAATAGGCTCCAGGCTCTGAGATGTCAGCACAGAGCCCGACGTGGTGCTCGAACCCACTAACTGTGAGATCAGGACCTGAGTCAAAGTCGGACGCTTAACTGACTGAGCCAGCCAGGTGCCCCATAAATGATTATTTAAGAATGAAAAAATGCATGCAATAGAGGGAGAACTGTATATATGGGTTAATTCTTTGCGGTGGAGACATATATAAGGATATATATTTAAAATTTTTGAATCTAATATGCACATATTATTCACATTTTACTATCACTGAAATCCAAATGTATTAAAATTGTTAGCATGTCAAAGTTAAATTTGTAGCATATGCTCCTTAGAGTTAAGTAAAAAAAAAAAAAAAGTCATTGCTTTCACAATGGATATTAACCTTACATTTGATGAATTTGGGGAACAAATGTGTACATTAATATTGAGTGTTTATCATTCTATTCAAAGTGCTTTGTATGTATTAATTTGGAGGCTGTCAGCTCTTTACATGGAACACATCTCCACGTATTTCCGGGGTGCTGTTGTATCATTCACTCTCCATTCAGGGGTGCTCAAGACCCAGGGCAGCGGACTTTCAGTGTTAAAACTGGGATAGCCATAGGAAACTAGGATAACTGGTCCTCCTGTCCATTCCTGTCTACCGTAATTGTTTCTTGAGATAGGCAAGCAATCCAGCTTGAGCCAATAAGAGTCCTCTCTGGGAGTTTTACCATCAAAATACATATACTTTCTTTTTAAACCAATAGGTATTCAATAACATCACTATATGTTCAGAGTACTTGATCACCATCAATGCAGATCCCAAATTAAGACCTTGCTTAGAATAGAAACCAAAGGAAGACCCTTGTAGAAGTTGTGCAGATGATACAATGTGAGTTTCTGCATGAAGGTAGACCTGTAGCTATTTTTTATGTCTCGCTCATTAGAAAATAAATTTCACTCTCCGAGATGGGCTTCTGTGCCTTCTGATCATAATTACACTGCACATTAAGCATTTTGTCCAATAAGCTTATTTTCTCTTTCTAATTCATGAGAATTAATGGAGAAAAAGCAGTGGGAAGTTTCTCATAAGAAATATATTGATGTGAAGGGTACCTGGGTGGCACAATTTGCTAAGTACCCAATTTCAGCTCAGATCAAGATCTCACAGGTTTGTGAGTTCAAGCCCCACATCAGGCTCTCTCTGCCAGCACAGAGCCTGCTTCAGATCCTCTGTTCCCCCCTCTCTCTCTGTTCCTACCCCACTTGCACTTCCCTCTCTCAAAACTAAACATTAAAAAAATGAAAAAAAAGAAATATATCAATGTAGAGGGAGAGAAGAAAGTATGGCATACAGGGGCGCCTGGGTGGCTTAGTCGGTTAAGCGTCCGACTTTCGCTTAGGTCATGATCTCGCGGTTCGTGGGTTCGAGCCCCGCGTCGGGCCCTGTGCTGACTGCCAGCTCGGAGCCTGGAGGCTGTTTCAGTCTGTGACTCCCTCTCTCTCTGACCCTCCCCTGCTCACGCTGTCTCTCTCTCTCTCCTAGAAATAAATAAAACATTAAAAAAAAATTAAAAAAAAAAAAGAAAGTATGGCATGCAGGAATCATAGACATGTATATAGCTTTAAAATGTTTCCAAAGACGTCCTCTTTTAACTATTATTACGCAGTTGATAATTTCAATGTAGCATTTAAAGTTTTTGTTTGTTTTGCCTGTTCTTTGCTTATTTCAATATAATAAAAAACTAAGCTAAGGGCTTTATCTTTGAGGAAGAAGCTCTTGGAAAAAAGTGTTATGTATGAAAATTGTGGAACTTAATGCTTTGAATATTATTTTCTCCTTCACCACTTCTATTTTAAGAAGCAGCAAAGGGATAGACTGATATTTTCATCTGTGCCCCTAGTTAAAAATGTAGTGAAACTTCAGGTAGTTTCAAAATTTCAAAAGGCAGAATGAGTAGCATGAGGATCAGGAACACATCGGTGGGAAAACAAGACTGGGTAGGCTGAAGCCATTAAGTGTGAGACAGATATCAGAGGGAAAGGGCATCATTCCAAGGTCAAATATCAGATCTCTTGTGGCGAGTCAAGAGTGGCCAGTGGACAGAGACCAAGTTAAGGGGGACAACTATAGGAGATAAAGAAACGGATGTGAATCCAGGTCAAGAAGATGTAGAATAAAATGTATTGGTTAGAAACAGAAAGGGAACTGAGTCAGGATGAGATGGGAGACTCCAATACATATTCTTTCAATTGTTTATGGGCTTCTTTTCTAAAAAAAAATACTTTCTTTTAAAATTTAAGAAGAGGGGGACCTGGGTGGCTCAGTTGGTTAAGCGTTCAACTTAAGCTCAGGTCATGATCTCATGGTTCGTGGGTTCAAGCCCTGCGTCGGGCTCTGTGCTGACGGCTAGCTCAGAGCCTGGAGCCTGCTTCAGATTCTGTATCTCCCTTTCTCTCTGACCCTCCCCTGCTCACGCTGTCTCTGTCTCTCAGAAATAAGTAAAAACATTTAAAAAGAAATACAATTTAAGAAGAGTATGGGATTTACAGAAAAACTGCAAAGATACTAGTACACAGAGTTCCCATATACGTACTCTATGCCAGATTCTCTATTATTAACATTCCTTTTTTCTTTTTAATCTCAGTGTAGGGTTGGAAAACCGATGACCAGGCTGCTGTATACTACATATGCTAGGGATATAACAAAACAAACTAAAAGAGGTTGAGTCATCTAAGTCTTAACTAACAGCATTGTAAAGGAAAACTAGTAGAGCTGCGGCTTTCACTTAATACAGCATCTGAGCAAAAATCTCAGGCTGAATTTGAGCCAGGGCACATCTGATTGCAAAGAGTTGCAGATAGCAGGTCAAATAATTGACAGGCCCTTTTGGAAAACCAAACTCTTTGATTTTTAGGGTTGTTCTTTTTTCTAATAATTTTTGTTCTGATTAAATTATTATCAGGGAGTAATATGTGTAATATTTATGGAATTATTGAGTTTATGTATGTTGATTACAAATAACGAACCATAGTGATACATTATCATTAATTAAACTTCCTACCTTGTTCAGCTTTCTTTAGTTTTCACCTCATGTCCCTCCTCTGCTCCAGGATCCCACCCATGGTACCAACTGGATTTAGTCATTATGTATCATTTGGCTCCACTTGCTGTGACAATTTCTCAGACTTTCTTCGTTTTCGATGATCGTGACAGTTTGCAGAAGCATTGCAGGTATTTTGTAGACTGTCCTTCTATTGGGATTTGTCTGATGTTACCTTATGATTAGACTGGGGTCTGTGTTTTTCATGGGAAGACTACAAAGGTGAAATGTCATTTTCAGCAGACCATATAAAGGGTATATACTATCAACCCCCCTGCTGGTGTGAATCTTGGTTGCCTGGCTGAGGCAGAATTTCACAAATTTCTCCAGTACAAAGTTAGTCTTTTTTTCCCCTTTCTACACTATACTTCTTGGAAGAAAATTACTATGTGCAGCCCACACTTAAGAAGTGGGGAGTTATGTTCCACCTCGTTGAGAGTAGATTGTCTTGGTAAATTATTTAAATCCTTCTGCATGAGATATTTGTCTGTCTTTACCAATTTGCTCACTCAAGCATTTATTTATTTCAGTATGGACTCATGTATATTTATTTTACACTTTGGTTCATAACCCAATATCAATGCATATTTTTGCTCAAAGTCTTCTAGCTTTGACCATAAGGAACCCTTTCAGTTGGTTCCTGTGTCTTCCTGGCGTGTCTTCAAGATTGTGATTTTTTAAATATTTAATATTTTAAATACCTCCTTATTTCTGGCACTAGAAGATACTCCCAGCTTAACTTCTGTATCTCTTGTCTCCGCCCTAGAGGCAGCTATGTCTCCAAGGATCTATGGACCTGCTTTTAAGGGCTTTTTCCATTGTCAGGTATTTTTCCAGCAATGTCCTGAATCCTTTCAGAGATACAGCTCAGTCCATGGGACTGTTGCATTGGACACAATAAATTCAAAGATAAAATAGGGAAGACACATTTTGATGAAGTTTTTCTAGTCTGCATTAATTCATGTTAAGATAATTGGAGCCTTCGAAAAAAAAACCCTTGTGTTTCACAGGAGTTATCTAAATAAATCATATAACTCTAAAGGAATCTCACTGTGACTGATGCTAATAGAATCTAAATTGTGGGGATTTCGAGTGCCTGGGTGACTCAGTTGGTTGAGTGTCCAATTCTTGATTTCGGCTCAGGTCATGATCTCATGATTTGTGGGTTTGATTCCCATATTGGGCTCTGCACTGGCAGCGTGGAAACTGTTTGGGATTCTCTCTCTCTCTGCTCATGCTCTCTCTTTCAAGACAAATAAACATTAAATTTTTTTTTGTAAAAAAATGTGGGGTTTCCTTTCTCTTGATTTCTAAAAACAGTTGTGGATACAAGCATGGTAAATCCGTACTCACTACCAAAACTTCTCTTCACCAGATCAATATATTATAAAACTGTGCTAGTTAATAAAGATATTTTTCATCTATTTGAAAAATATCCAGGACCTAGCTCTACTGAGGTGCTGAATGGAGCACTTTGTAACTATTTGTGAAAAAGGATAGTGAGGTCACTCTGTACCAAACATTCAGTTAGAAACTGGATGTTCAGCAGTGATGACAGACACATAAGCCAGCATTTTTTCCCCATAGTGGCACAGTGCAAATCTTTTGGAAATGAATACAGAGAAGGCCTAACCCAGTCTAGACAGGTGGGTCTCTTATTTCCCATCTGGGAGGAGAAAAGCCTCAGCAGTTCACCTTCATGCGTTTGAGGGTGGTGTTCCACTTTCAACCTTCTCATTCAAATGCGAGCCCACTAACCAATCACTCTTGCCTTGATCCCCTAAGTCAAAGAACTGTGTCTGAACCTGTTTTCTAGCAATAACTCTACTGTTTTCATGGGAAATTTGAGGTTTCTGTTTTCCTTTTCTGAGCGGGAATCAAGTCTTCACCTACTGTATTTACCCCCACTCTGCCGAAAGCACTGCACTACAAATACCAAGTTTCAATGAACCTTTGTCAAACACAAGGGGGAATGACATTAGGCAACATTAAAGTGTCAGTTTGAGGGGATGTGCTTTTCAGTTCTAAGGATCAAAGAATCAGTTCCAATCAGAGCAACCAATGATTGTTTAAAAAAAAAGGTTAATTAAATCATTGACAGTTGACAACAGAGTTCTGAAGAGAATAGATGACTAGATGAAGGTGAAACAGCTAATACATTTGTTGAACAGGGGACTAAATCCAGCTCTTGCTTCTCAGTTGTTTGGAGGTCATGCTGTATACAATGACCCTGAACAACATAGATTTGAATAGTTCAGGTCCACCTGCACACAGAGTTTTAAAAAATGTTTATTTATTTTTGAGACAGACAGAGCATGGGCAGGGGATGGGCAGAGAGAGAGGGAGATACAGAATCTGAAGTAGGGTCCAGGCTCCGAGCTGTCAGCACAGAGCCCAACGTGGGGCTTGAACTCACAAACCACGAGACTGTGACTTGAGCAGAAGTCAGATGCTCAATTGATTGAGCCACCCAGGAGACTTACACATGGGTTTTTCATAGTACAGTACTATAAATGTATTTTCTCTTCCTTATGATTTTCTTAACATTTTTCTTTAGCATACTTTATTATAAGAATACAGTAATATACTATGTATAACATCCAAAATATGTGCTAATTGCTTGTTTATATTATCAGTATGATATCCAGCCAACAGTATGCTATTTGTAGTTAAATTTTGGGAGACACAAGTTATGTGCAAATTTTCCACTGCACGGGGCACTGTGCCTCTAGTCTCTGCATTGTTCAGAGGAACTGTATATGATCACATACTGCAGTATAGTTATGTACTCATTTTTCTGACCCAATATATAGCTCTGATATGTAGTTCCCACATAAGGATAATTCTTGAAATCATTTCCAAGGGTTTGTAAAAGCTATGCAAAACAATAATCAACATGGAGAGTGAACACACAGATTTGTGTTTCTGGAGGGAATCTCAACTTTTTTAAAGGGATGCTGCATGCTTTTGACTCTAAGTATCTCACAGAGTGCAGGTGGCTGCTCCTAGTGCTCAGTGGTAAGTATGTGGGAGGCTAGAAGCATTGTTATTATAATATTTACAGCAGTTCTCTGCTGATCCCTAAATATGGGCTGCAGATCAGCCCAGCAAACTTTTCAACATTAAGCATTCAAGGACAGCAGGAAGCCCTCAGTCATTGTTGGAAAGATCATTTATCACTCAGTTGTAATAGCTTTTAGTCCTTAGTGTGGTAGGCAGGACAATGAATTGGCTATGGGATCAAAAGAAGTAAGTTCGAAATTTTCCACTGCTGCTTACTAACTATGTAAACTTGGGAAAGTGACTTTTTAAGCCTTTATCACTTTATACGTAAAATGGGGATAATAATTCTATGCCACTGGTTCCTGCAAATGCATTGCTGTATTTTGTTTTTCTACCATCCTTACACAATCTCTGAACCTCCCTGAAGTTTTATACTGCTGATTTTCTACGTACTTTTCATTACCCACACTTTCATTTCCTCTCTACTGGACTGTATTTCTATATGTCTAAGCACATAAGCTTATGCAATCTTCCTCCATTAACTAATACACAGCTTTGCAATCTTGATCCTATTGATCTTTGGGAGTGGGTAATTCTTTGTTGCTGTGTGGGTGTCGGTCCTGTGCCTTGGGGGTTCTGTCCTTCGTGCCATTTTTGGACTCTCATTTAGATGCTATTAGCAGCCCCCTCACTCTCCCAGTTGAATAACAACAACAACAAACACCCCAAAAAGATGAACAAAGACAAAGAAAAAGAAGAAGAAAAGAAAAAAAGTTTCCAAACTTAGCAGAATGTTCCCTGGGTAGAGTAGGGGGGCAAAATTGCTTCCGGGAGAGAACAAGAGACCCCGTACAGGTCAGCTCAGGATGCAAAGCATACGGGCTCTATGCCAAGAAGCCCATTTTAGATGTCCTGCAAGAACCTCAAACCCAGTGCAGCTCAAACTGGATGCATCTTCTTCCTTTCTCTCAAAACTTTTCTTGTCCCTTCTGATTCTTACTCCTGCCACAGTTGTCCAGGGATCAGTCTAGACAGAAACTTGAGATACATCCTTGGCTATAGTTTTGCTACTTTATTTTATGTATACTAAAAAACAAGGAAAACAAAACAAAAACAAATCTGTCTCAAATCAATCCTCTCCTTTTTGCCTCTGATCCTTTCTTTATAAATACAAGTTTACAGGATGAAGGTTGCATTTAACAGGTATTACTTTGGTTTGTCCTATCTACATATGCATTGAATAAGCAAAGATTATAATTTAAGTCATTAGACACCAAGAATATTTCCAAAGACAGTTCGTAAGTAAATGTTGATCAATAATAAGAATTTTAAAAAAAGATTTCCTCTCCTTATCTTCTCTGTCATCTCTCTGCCACCAGAATTCAATATCATGTCTCATCATAGTGAGTAACTGCAGTAATATTACTTTATGATATCTCACAGTAGTGCTGGGCCAGAAACACATGGATCAGTCTTACAACAGGCGGATATAGATCCTGTAGTGATTTGACAAAGCTGGTGGCAATTGCTCTGAATGAGATCAAAAGATATCACCTTTATGATTTTCTTTAATTGAGATAGATTCTAAATAGGCTTTAATATGATTCAATTAAAATCCATGTATTAACATAGGTAATTTCTGGATGCGCATGTGTGTGTGCATGTGTTTGAGAGAGGGGCAGAGGGACGGGGAGGGGGGCACCAATCATTAGTTAAACGATATCCTCACATCCTCATCATTTTTCCCTACATACAAAGCCTCTTTTTTTCTTTGAACTCAGTCACTTTGTTTATTTTTTAAATTGAAATAAAACTAAAATAACTGCCCTTTAGAAATTAAAAATTAAAGCTCGTCACAGATGGTGAGTGTCTCCTCTTATCCAGTCATCTGGCTGATTTTGAACAAATCTCTATTTAATTCCTTTCTTCTGCAAAATTTCTAATCAAACCTTGGAAAATCAACTCCATCAAATATCAAGCACACCCCCCCCCACTTCGAAGGGTATTAAAAGATGAAGGTAGAGTAATTCATGACCTTGAAATGTGAGCAAAGCATCATTCAATCACTACTGTGGGGAACAGAACCTTCACTTCTATAGAACAGGTGGCAGAACAATTACAGATGTGCAGCTGTTTTATGGCATCAAATTCTCCATGGAAAAGCCGGAGGTGATTGTTATGTAAAAAATGTGTTTTATCTCCACAGAATATATTTAATGAAACTGTGAGGTATGTAAATTCGTGAGCCAGAGGTAGAAGCGTTTTGAAATTTGACTATAGTTTTGTTTATATTAAGAAATTACACATATTAGCGTAAATCATCTAAATCATAAATTAGCATAATAGAAACATCTCTGTAATAAAAAGCTGCCATTCTATTACCATATAGCTTTATTTCTATGAGACTTTATTAGCAATGAATATCAAGCAGGCCAGGAGATGTAATATATTGCCTAATGTGGTATTGTGGAATGGAAAACATACTCCATGAATATTTAAACTCTATTTCCATACATAAAAAAAATAGCTCTATAAATATATATGTCCAGCAATACCAACATGGTGGCCATTATATTATTTTCTTAGCATACCTCATACTGCATATACCTGTAATTATAATATATTCAAGATAAATCTTTGCTATTCAGGAAATGAAATAATAAATGAAGAAATGAATGCTAGGAGCCTACCATTGACATTGCATTATGAAAGTCATCATCAAAAGGGGTGGATGGAAAAAATGGGAGAAAGGGAAAAAGAAAACAGGGACTGAAGAAAGGATAGGAAAGAACTAAAAGAAGGAAGGAAAACATTTCTGATAGTCTATTTCCATGAGGCCTTGATACAACCGTTTAGGTTGTCATAGTATTGCCAATGCAGATAAGGAACGGAGGCCCAGAGAAGTGGAAAGTCCTCTGTGGTCACACAGTACATGTGAATTTGAATGCAGTTCTGATTATGAGCTCCCCTGCTCCTATCTCACAGTAGGATAGCTTGGAGAAAGAAAGAACTGGAGAGGGTAGGAAAACTGGGTAAAAAGACTTGAAGGTCAATGCTTCTGATTCTTCTCGACATGTCCCACTTCTCTATTGGATAGAGACAATGGATGTAGAGATTGGCAGTGTTTGTTTATACACAGAATGCTGTAGGCTGAATGTTTATGTCCCCTTAAAATTCATATTCTGAAACCTAATCTTCAAGGGATGGTATTTGGAGATGGGGCCTTTGGGAGATGATTAGGTCATAAGGGTGGAGCCCACATGAATGGAATCAATGCCTTTATAAAAGAGGTTATGGAGAACTCCCTCACTCCTTCTGCCATGTGAGAACACAGCAAGAAGACGGCAATCCATGAACCAGGAAGCAGTTTCCCACTGGTCATGGAATCTTCCAGAACCTTGGAGTTACAGCCTCCAGAATTGTGAGAAATAAATTTCTGTTGTTTATAAACCATGGTGTTCTGTTACTGCAAACTGAATGGCTAACAGATTACAAGCGTGCTATAACAACACTTTCTGTGAATGGATTGATACTTGGAACAGATCATTCAGGGTCATCCACTACTGAGAAAATGTCTGAGGAAAGGGCTTACTACTGTGCAAGTAAGCCATATTGAATAGTTCTAAGATGACTATATTGATGTAATGTAACTTAAAAAGTACTTTGTGTTATAATAAGGCTTCTACATATGAAACCAGTTGAAGGCTCCTAGGTCTATAAAGGAATGGGTGACACTTTTTTGCTCCAACCCCACTCTCCAAATTTTCCATTCCCCTGGAATGATACTGCCCTTTCTGCTTCCACCCTACCCCCCACCCTGATGATACATTTCTGTTGGTAGATTATAGGGGCCAATAGGGATTAAATTGTCTGGATACACATCTCACCTTCCAAAATAATCCTATGACTTTGGGTACTTGCTTAATCATGGGCGCCCGTATTTCCTCATATAATCACAGGTGTCTCAGCAGGTGGTAGCCAGGAGTGAGTGAGATGGTGCAGGTAAGGCTTTATACAAACATCACAAATATGTGTTGAATGTTAGTTGTTGTTTCCATTAAAAATGGCACGAGAACTCTCATATTACGGAGGATTTAAAACTTCTTGTTTTCTCTTATGCCACTGACTTCTGACAAATCAACACAGTGTTTTCCTCCCCTCGTTCTTTCTAAAGACCAAAAAGGAGAAAGAAGGGGCTAATTTCTCTGGAAATAAAATCAAGCAGCTTTCCCTGCACCTAATGCGCAAGTGCCCTTTCAGCCTAATCACTGCACTGCTTAATGTAGGAAATTAGAGAGCAGATGACATGTCACAAGCTTTCATATTTTCTCTTGCTGCACATATAGCTATGTGTCCACTATCAATCAGGTAATATGAGGTAAGCTGTATTCAGAATTCAACAAGATTCCATAAGTAAAGCTCTATATGCCAACTCTATCAGAATTATCCTAAAAATAAGTTAGCAGAAATACTCATGTACTCTATCAATGGCCTCTATTTTTTATGCTTCTTTGTTAACTTTAATTGTCAAAGATTAGTTATACCTACCTGGTGTAAAAGCCAGGGTAGTGATGGGATTAAGAGATGTGTACTGGGATTGTATTGCAAGATACATATCTTGTCTACTTCCCTCATTAACGGGAGACCTGAGCAATATTATATAATCCTAGGATCCATAATTTGCCACATCTGGAAATTTTAATAACATCTACTTTGAGAAATGTTGAAAAGCTTAAATAAGATAATACAAAAATGTTTAATAACATATCTGACACATAAAACATGCACTCATATACAAACACAATTCATTTAGTAAATGTTGGTTACTGTTAATACGGCTGTATTCTTGGCACTGTGAAGGCACAAAGATCCTGAACTCCTGGAGGACACAAAGACCTCTACCGAATCACAGTAAGATTGTTGATGTGCATATGATTTGTTAAGAGTACAGAAGACAAGGAGGGGCGCCCAGGTGGCTTAGTCTGTTAAGCGTCCGTCTTTCGCTCAGGTCATGATCTCGCGGTTCGTGGGTTTGAACCCCGCGTTGGGCTCTGTGCCGACTGCCAGCTCAGAGCCTGGAGCCTATTTTCAGAGTCTGTGTCTCCCTCTCTCTCTGACCCTCCCCTGCTCACGCTCTGTCTCTCTCTCTCTCTCTCTCTTTCCTAGAAGGAAATAAAACATTAAAAAATTAAAAAAAAAAAAGAGTACAGAAGACAAGGAAAGATGATACATTTACAGAAAATGTGCCGATGAAGCCATGAAAAGATATATGAAGGAGAGAGAAAGATGTTAAATACTGGACATAGGACAACACAGCATCAAGATTCAACAGGTCAGAATTCCAACACAAATCTAAGAGCTGGCTTTTTGATTGCAAAATGGCATAGGTGGGTCTTACTTAGTTTGTATTTTGCTAATATTAAACTTTAAATATATAGATTTCATCTAGATTAGCTCAGTAGTAGTAGTAGTCCAGGGTCCTTCCTTCCTTCCTTGCATTCTGCTTTCCTTCCTTTCTTCCTTCTTTCCTGCCTCCTTCCTTTTTTTTAACTTTTGCTCTCGCTTGCATGTGTGAGGTTTGCAAACTTGTACACTGTTATGCAAGGAGAAATGCACTTGCATTTGAAAAGCTTAACAGCTGTGGCATTTGGACTTCTCATACTGAGGGAGCCGCTCCTCATTTCCCAGGGCAATGTGATGCGGTGTCCCACATCTCATGGGAAAGCAACATTCCCTGGTGTGGCCCGAAATGGAACAACAGACCTTCCTAAGAGATAAAATGCTTTCCACACTGTTGCCCTGAGGAGGGAGCTGCCCTCTCCCTGAGTGGATGAGTGTGTTATGCCACTCGATCCAATTATGACAAAAACAGCAATTTAATTCATATTCAGTTAACCATTAGCTTCAATAACAATGATGGCACTGAATCTGAAGCGTGACTGGCGCTGACAATACCTGAAATGAAGTGCTGTAAATCTCACCGCTGGGAGACTCCCCCCACAACTGCCGGGTCATACTGTAAATGTCTCTTTCCTCAAGGGAAGGCCTCGTGTCTGACAGTTTTACACTGCTTCTATGTTCAGGGGTCAGGCACTAGACTTCCTTGGAAAATTGCACAAGAGACCATTGTGATTCTCTGGCAGAAGTCTAAGATGTATAGAAGCTTATAATTTCATATTACATTTGGAAATGAAAGGCTCACTTTCTCTTTGAAATGCATTATTTCAGTGGGAATCCTACCAAGTAAATAGTAAATGTTATTTTTCTATGAATAGACAGGATCCTGACACTTGGTTCAAATATGAGGCTCAGTGCTCTATCTTTGGGACAACCAAAGTCAGGCTCTGTATCTTTGATATTTAAGCAGCATCTTTTCTGAATTGTCCTTTATTCATTTCTACCAGTTTGCAGTTACTTCATTATGCTTTTTAATAATCTCTCCCGATATTAATAAGATACACTACTGTGTTTATGGAAACAAACTCCTTTATTTTCCAGTGATCTCCTCACAGCTGAGACCTGCTGAAGTCTCCCAGTGTGTGGCCCTACAACATGAGAGCATATATTTATAAGATTGCTAATGTTACAGTGAGTTAGATAGAAAACCACATGATAAGGTAAGCTATTATAGATGTTAAACAGAGCTATGGTAAGTAAGGACTCTGAATGGCAATGGGAAATAGGACTATATGCTACAGAAAAAAAATTATGGTGCAAACAAAACTCATTCTAAAATCCAACACTGTCTTAATTGCCCTTATTCTTTTGTAGGTGGCTTGGTAAGCACATTTTTGGTGTGGTCTCACCAGTCCAAAAACTGAGGTCATTTCTTTTCTGTAGATACTCAGCACTTGAATTTTTTCAACAGAAGTACTTTCCTGATGAGAAAACTTGTACTGGGTGTGCCCAACCTCGAGCCATAATACTCTGGAGTGTATTTGTTGAGTATGTTATACGATTTGATCCAATTATGACAAAAATAGCCAGGTAATTCATATTCAGCTAAGCATTAGCTTACAACCATTATGTCTTGCAATTTGGAATTAAGAAACAGGGAAAGTTATAGTCTCTGGCTATAAAGGTAAAGTATAAGCTTAAGGTAAGTATTATCATGCTCTTAAAATATCAAAAAACTCTGTTTATTTAATGAAATGGATCTTCAGTGTAAGCTCTTAAGATCCTTATAAGGGGCTTTGTCTTTCTGAAATGTTCTATGAAACATCACATTAGATCTATCTGAGGTCTTAAGCATAGGTCTTACTCATTTCCATCCTGGAATTGATCTTGGTCTGGAGGACCTTTCTTATTTTGAGAACTCACTGCTGTCTAAAAGACTGGTCTGGGTACTTTATAAATCCTTTAAATTATAGTTGAGAAATAAATAGTTTGTCCCTTAGTCCATCTCTGTCTCATCTTATTTTATTACAGAAGGCAGATGGCACCTTGTATATTCCATCTGGAAATACCCATCACTATTGCATCAAGTTAATTAAGTACATTTCATAATTTCCACATTACTCAAGGTGACAATTTTTAAACTAAATTTTCTTCACTTTTATAAAGTTGTTCCTTTCCTACAGCTTTTCAGCATTGTCTTTCCACTCTTCAAAGTCTTGACCAATCAATAACTTTCTAGCTTTCTTCCTCAGTTTCCTCAAGGTTTTGCCTCTTTCTGGCTTGGTCCACATGTTTTAGGTTTTTATTATGTATAGTATGGCTTGCTACAGAATAATACTAGAGACAATCACAATATTTTTATGGGATCTTTCTTCCAAGTTCGAAATTTTATATTTGTTTTCTCTTGCTATTTAACAACCTAGCTCAGTTCTTAGTGACAGAAAGCAACCACTTTACTATAATCATGGATTCTCCAGGTCAAGAATCTGAACTCAGCACAATGGTACGTCTTATTTCTGCTTTGTGATATCTGCACCCTCAGCTGGTAAGATTCAATGTTTGGGGTGTCTTGATTCACGTTATTTGGCTGTTGGCTGGGATCTCAGCTGAACCTATAAACCAGAGCACCTACAAATGGATTCTATGTGTGGCATGGACACCCAAGGAAAGGTGGACTTCTTAGCTGGCTCTGAAAGTGTTCTGGAAGCTTCATTGACTTTTATGACCAAAGCACAGAAGTTACACAACGTCATTTCCACCATGCTATATACAGGCCAAAGGAGACACAAACCCAAGCAGACTAAAGGGAAAATGATACATATCCAATCTCTGAGTGGGAAGTATGTCAAGATGACATTGTAGAACAGTGTGTGGAAGGGAAGATATAGTTGCATCCATCTTTGGAAAATACATTTAACTCATCCTAGCACCATGCCTTATTTAGATGATAGCATTCTTGTATTAACTAAAGTAGATAATCTGTTATCAATGAATATACCTTTTTCCTACTATTCTATATAAATACATTTTAATCATGAATGAAAAATATAACTTCTAACTTTAATTTTCATATGAATTATCACCAATGTTTCCACTAGTGTTTAGACTGATTTTCTCAGTCTGTAAGGTATACATCTGTAAGGTAAGTGGCAGAGAAGCAGAGACTTGATCCTGGTCCCATAGTATATATTATGTGGCACTAAGATTAAAATCCACAATTTAACTCTGTTCAATGGTCCTTCAATTAAGCTAAATAGCCTCTCATCTGAACTACTTATTAGAATATTTTGATGGTAAGAAGTATTTTCCAATCACTTTATAAATGACTCAATTCCAAAGTAATTTCATATGAATAACCAAAACAGAACTATAACAACTAAAAAATAGACTAATTTCACTTGAATGAACAACTTGTTAAGTCAATCCTCTTTTCAAAGAAAATCATGGCTTTGGTTTAAGTGTGATTCAGATACATGTTGATTTATTCTAAGGGCAATAAGGCATCAGAAGTCTCCATTCAGAAAGCCAAAGTGAAGTTAAAAATTAAATTGCCATTAAGATATTCAGACATCAAGAAAAACTTTAGCTAATGGTGAATCTCTTCTTAGTCATTTACTATAAAAAAAGGACATACGTCAAGATGCCAACTAGTCTTTCTCAGTCTTTTAAAATCTCAATACAGAAAAAGCTACCCAATGGGATCAGATCGTTCCTATGACTAGAGAGCTAAGTGAACAGGTCCCGAGTTAATGAAGAGGAAGACTGAGAGCATAAGATTATTTCTATTATTCTAATTGCTTTTTTCACCCTTGACCTTTCACAGTTAGCCAGACATAATGCCTGGACTTTTGAGTTAAAAGATGCGAGTGTAAGGAAAATTACTGAAAGGCTTTATTCTCATTCTACCTATAGTTGAAACAGCATCTGTATCATCTTCCTATCCGCTTTACCTATCTTAAATCTCTCATATCCTGCAAATATAATTTTTCTAACACAAAATAATGATAATAATTCATATTGCCCTCTTGCTTAGAGAGCATTGCTCCCTTCCCATAGCATTTCCACAAAAAATTCAAACCTTTCCTTAAATTTGTATACAAGAATTTAAAAATCTTTCTTAAAACTTTAGCTTCATTGCCTCAAACTCTTCCATGAAAATGCTTGTCCCGAACATGAGCAAGCAATAGTGCCCTTTGTGAGGATGACTTTTTAAAGTGAATTTTTCTTCTTGGGTCTTTACCAAACTAAATGTAGAATGTGGCAGCTTTGGTGTTTATGAAGAATAAAAAAAGTCGCTTTCTCTCAGGAAAGGTGATAACAGCTGAGGGTCCCCAGGTTGGTTTGAAGCTGACTGATGTCAAGGAAGGAAACTGTGCCTTCCTTGGGCCTCGGACAGGCAGGGAGACTTTCAGCATTGCACGTTCAGAGCCCAATGCTGCCTTCGTCTGACAGAGGCAAGAAGAGACTGTGGAACGGCTGCCAGGTTTGCAACAGAGGGGCTTTCAGATCCAGAGCGAGGACCCTTAAGGACCAGTGGGTCTAGTCCGCCAACTTCATGCCCAAGGACTTGGCAGGCATGGAACTGTCCTCATTAAAATCCAGTTTGGATCACAGCACCTTTTCATTCCCACCCAGCTGTTAGCCAAAAAAAAAGCAGATAACAGGAGATAATGCACACATCCAACACACATCCCAACACATGCACAAATACACACGCACTGTAAACAAAAATGTAAACTGGAAATAGGCAAAATATCAATCTCATTTTTCATAGTTGTCAATGAAATATTGGCCAGGTAGCTCTATGCCTCCAGATCCTTCCTTTAATCACCTTCCGGTTTCATTTTTCTTTTTCTTTCTGTCCTAATTATTCCCTACTTTTAATATCCCCCCACTGGCTTTAATTAAACTTTCTGTAGTTTCAGCTTATTTGCCACGCAGCTTTCCTTTCACTTTCAAAGCCCAGCCCGATCCTTGTGTCCAGACAGTCAAGGTTATCAGAAAAGTCTGTCAGACCCCTGCTTCCTCAGGAGTTTCTCTCATCCTTGCTCTGTGATTTCTGTGATTAGTCAATATGAGCTCAGCCGCAAGGAGAGGCTCTGTTTTCTGAGATTAGAGAGCCTGATGCCCTGCACACGTTTTCTCCCTTGTCACTTCCTCTCCTCATTCCCTCCTAATTGAAATGTACTTTCATCACATTTTGATTTCACAAAATCTGTTTAATCTTCTATTTAGTCTTCTGTGGTCTTTGTACTCTTGGAGGAAGTATCTGCCAATGAGCTCTGGGATGCTGGGTGAGCTACTGACGCCTTTGGGAAAGTGAGAGCTATTTTTATTATTGCCACAATGCTGTTTTGCTACCTGTTTACACTCATTATAATGCTACAATCACAAAGCTATTGCTAAGGTCATGAAAGGTGTTCCATTATGAAAACTACATTTTTAGGTTTTATGTTCTTCATCAAGTAAAATCTTCTAAGGCTAAATTCTAATGGGGATTGTCTCACGATGAACCTATCTTTCTTCAGGAGAGTTGAGGAATAATATCTTTAGGGTAAATGTTGACTGGCAAATGAGAATGAAAGAAAATGTCTTGCAGTTTTTTGAAGGAAACATTTATTCATTTATTAATTCAAAGTATATTTGTTAAGCATTCCAGTGGCAGACACAGTAATGGGCATTAAAATTAGAGGCTATGAAACCATTTCTCCATTCAATATGTTCACAGGAAGTTAAGAAACAGATATGTACACCTATAGCTACAACTTGGTGAGGCAGAAACTGAAAAAGATCTATGGAGTTGGAGACAACAGAATATTGGCCAGTAAGAAAGGTGATCAGAAATTTAGAGAGTATCTCTGAATGATAAAAAGTAATGTGAACTGATGGAGGTGAAGAAATCATAGTATCCAATATTTACCAGAGGAACCTGGTGCAGAATGAGACGCTGTGTGAAATAACTCTGAGCTTACAACTGAGAGACTGAAGTAGGGGTTGTTATAGATAATAGGTCCAAAATGGAGTCACTTGTGCTCAGTCCCATGTCACCAAACTGAGACTTAGGTAAAATTACAGTGTTGGTTCTTCTAGAAATGGCATCTTAAACCAGTCAATCAGGAATCTCCTTAAAAGTATTAGTTAGGTAATCTGCCTGATAAACTAGTGTCATCTCTTATAAAGAAAGTAATCTTGTATTTATAAAATCTGTTTTTTTTTTTTTTTTTTTTTGCCTAGTACAACNCCCTTCTGCCTATAAAATCTCTTGCCTTATATAGCTCTTTGAAGCTTCCTTTTATGTGGTAAGTTAGATGTTGCCTGATTCATGAATCAGAGAATAAAACCAATAAGATCTTTGAGATGTACTCAGTTAATTTATCTGTTCTTTGACAGAGGTAATGGGACATCTTCTGCATTATTAAAAGAGAGGCTCACTCAGAACATTCACCACAGCATTTTCCTATAACTTAGGAAGTGAGTGAGGACCCCAGGTCCAGAGGGCCAGCACAGTGTCCCAGAGAAATAATGATTCCAAGGCACAGTGAATCTTTTCACAAAGAAGAAAAACTCTTCAATCACAAGACAGACACCACTTATTAGAACACAGCAAATAACTTACAAAAGGATATTTTCAGTGAATATCCTTGAAAAAAAGAGAGGGATTAGAGAAGAATACTAGGAATATCTTAAAAAATAAATATTATAGATAATATTAGTATCAGACACAGAAAAAATATAAAAGGCATTAAGTGGAGATGTGGAGAATATTTTTTTTTTATTTATTTTTTATTTTTTTTAAACATTTTTTATTCATTTCTAGGAGAGAGAGAGAGAGAGCGTGAGCAGAGGAGGGTCAGAGAGAGAGGGAGTCACAGACTGAAACAGGCTCCAGGCTCCGAGCTGGCAGTCAGCACAGAGCCCGATGCGGGGCCCGAACCCACGAACCGCGAGATCATGACCCAAGCGAAAGTCGGACGCTTAACCGACTAAGCCACCCAGGCGCCCCGAGAATATTTTAAATTGATAAAAATTCAGTCCACAAATAAGATATAGTATCACTGAATTCATTTAAATTTAATGGCTTCAACACATCAGAAACAATTTAAAAAAATGTATATTTCTTTTTAACATACCTAAGAATTCAATAGTTCAGACAGAACAATAATTGAATAAGAAAATAAGATGTGTAAGACTCAAATGACCCAACAAGATTTACTTATATTTATGTACATGTGTATGTACTCATGCTAATATTTGTGCATAAAAATACATATGAAATAAATGTAATCATGTAGTATTTGTTCCCAAACTATAAAGAATGCAATATTTTTAAAAATATACATGAAACATTACCTGAAAAAAAAAAAACTGATCATGTAGATTAGCAAGAAATAAATTCCAAAAAAGCAGGGAAACACAAAAAGGATTTGTTATGTGAGCATGGAAGAGAGACAGTTATACCCAAAAAGGGTCACAGAGGGCTACATGAAAAGGGGGTTTTGAAGGATGAAGGACAATGTTAAATGGACCATAGGAGAAGAAATGGCTTAGGGAGGGTTGTTTTATTCAGACATTTTTCAGCTGGAAGCAACTCAAGCCTATTCAAATAAGCTATAGCATGAAGTGACAATTTTTTCATAAGGAGAGAGAGATAATTCTATATAGCCATGGATGGTATACAAAAGCAGGTTTCCTATAGTCAGGAGCAGGGGCTGAATCCGGGAATAAGATGATCTCTGTCTGTCTGCCTGTCTTTTTCTCTTTGCCCCCACTCTCTCACCATATTTTCTCATTTCATATTTTCTGATCTTTTATCTGTTTTATTAGTTTCCCCTCCATGATTTTTTTTGCTTATTTCTTTTTGCAGTAAACATACCATAAGTCTTAGAAATTCTCCAAGGCAGACATATAACAGAGAAGAAAATAATTCCCAAGTATCAATTCTGACTTTTTGACAATCATGTGTACTCAGTTTGGGTCAAGGGCTTGTTCCTAGTTGAAGAGACTATAGGGGTTCAGAGAGGGAAACACGGTCCCCTACCTGTTTGGTATGCTGTGAGGGCAAATTCTTTGAGGATATATTCAGAAGTGCAAATGGGAAGTAACAGTAAGTGTGGCTCAAACAGGGAACATAAATAAACTCATTAAAGATCTTGGTTTTAGCCACCCACCCCCTAACTCAGGTAAAAGAATACTTGATTTTGGAAAATATTCCAAAGCAGAGTTATGTCATGTGTAGGAGCTTGGAAAACAGAATAGGAAATCTAGGAACTGAGAAATACAGAGCATGTAAAATGCTAGGGATGGGAAGATAGTATCATATTCAACAGAACAGTTTTCAATCTCTCAGGTTAGCTTGGTGCTAATGACTGGTACCCATTTGGCCTGAGTTCTCTCATAAAAGCACATTGACCAAGCTCATTCAGGTCTCGAAAACCTACAAGATGAAAAGTAAAATACTAATACTGAGCCTTTTAATCTAAAAATTTAGATACAAGCAATGTGAGTTATTAGCCTGATTATGTGAATAACTGGAATGAATATTTACATTTCTGGTTATAAACCTTGGTTATTCCTCCTTGAATTTGAACTGGCTTATTTCCTTGTCAAAATATAGGTAATGGGAATGTATGTTTCACAACAAACTGAAACAATGAAAAGTAGCTCTTAAGAAGCTACATTTGGCTTTATTACACCTATATGAAACTTGACATTTTTTTCCCAAGTCACAAGTTCACAATATTTTTAAACATAATGGCCTTTCCTTGTTTATTCAAGGCAACCATTCTTAATTCTCAGGTTATAAATGTCAAGACCCTGGACTTATTGATACACATCCAATCTGATAGTAAACCCCTTGGAAATATCTTTGCAGTACATGTAACTAGAGGCATGCAAGTTACTGTATCCCCAAGAAATTCACTCTATCTCCAGGCAGTTCTGACTCAGAACAATTTACATTCTACTGGACCTAAATCAGTATTCCTGAAAAATGGTGGAAAAAAATGATTCTTCCTGAAAATTAGAAATAATCCTATATTAAAATCATATCTATAATGAAAATGATAGGTTTTTAAACTCTACTAATTGAGTCTACTTTTCATGGCCCCGATACTCTCTCTATCTCCTTATCTACTCTGCTACTGCCTACATATCCCTGGTGACTTCACCTATCCTATTGAACTTTCCTTTTCCCCAAATATCTGATGATTCTAGTCCTTCTGTTATGGACATATGGTAATATGTACTCCCTTTAAAGTGGGATGCTCTGAACCCAATAAAATTTCAACTGCACATTTAAGTTTGATTCCAGGATTTGATAAATGCTTGTCCTTTACAGTCCAAAAAACTTTCTAGTTCTGATTTCTGTGATTCCATGACAAACCCAATAGCGTCACTCTGGTGGCCCTTGACATGGCTTCATTTTCAACATGGAACAAACTCATTACTCCATGATATGTAAACATAACACCATGTCAGGAAACGTCAGCTGTTGCTTTTCCACAGATACTGGTAACAGCTGTTTGTCTGACAATACTGAAGATTATCTGACCTGTGTGGCTCTGGAGTCTGGAAGCAGCTTTTTGTCTCAAGCACAGAGATGGCTCTTCACCCTTTGGAGATTCATATGACAAAATTTCATAAGGTAGAAACAGTCAGGCTTCAGAATGATGATAATTTTGAAACTCTGTATGTCCTCTTCCTAGCACAGTAGGTCAAAACCACCGGGCTATTTGCTTCCCTGTCCTATTGTGAAAGATTTCCTCTGAGTTAGCTTCAGAGAAGTTTTATCTGGTCAATTATTTTTTTCCTATTTAAATCTCAGGGCATAAATGTTTCTTCTTATGTTATGGCTGTGTAATGCTGCTGATTCATCTACCTAGATCATAGTGCATGGCATCATGATGTTCTCTGATAATCCTGTGGATAAGGTTAGATAAACCATGGCTAGATTCTTAATCTTTTGCATGATGTGATAGCTAATTTTATGTGACAACCTGAATAGATCAAGGGATGCCCAGATATCTTGTTAAACATTATTTCTGTACGTGTCTGTAAAAGTGTTTCTGGAAGAGAGAACATTTGAATTAGAAAACTGAGTGAAATGGATTGCCCTCCCTAACACTGGCCTCCAATCCATTGAAGGCTTGGCTAGAACACAGTGCAGGGGTGGGGAAGATTCATGTTCTCTCTGCTTTGCTGTTGAAATGGGGCTCCCATCTCCTGTCCCTGTTACTGCTGGTTCTCTGACCTTCAGACTTAGACAGGAATCTGCACCGGCAATTCCAACCACACCACCAGCTTTCTTGGGTCTTCAGATTACAGATGGCAGTCTTCTTATAGAAGACTTGTTGGCTTCTATAGTTGTGTGAGCCAATTTCTTACAATAGCACTCATTGTAAGAGAGCTCTCTCTCTCTCTCTCTCATTCTCTCTCTGTGTGTGTTTGTGTGTGTGTGTGTGTGTGTGTGTGTCTCCCTCTCTCTCTCAAATACATTTTGTTTGTTATTCCTGGAGAACCTTAATACAGCAGCATGGTATAAGAAGAATGTTAGCTAGTGAGTCTGTGTACATTGTGGGGAGACTATCCTGCAAAGTTATGTACTTAGAGAGTGAAATAAAGAACTGCGGTTATGTAGAGACAAGTCAGAACTCGGATAAACTGTCTAGCTATTGCACTACACAGAGAGACAACAACATCTACAACTCATTAGAACAAAAGAGATAGGAGAGAACACCTATGAAAATAAATATTAGTAAAAAAAACTATTGTTTGTATGGTTTTCTTTATTTTCCTTACCCTATTTCCCATCTTTCCTTCATGCAGCATCATTTCCATCAACAGCCAATTACACTATACATGCGGCTATTTTGTTTCTGTCTTTTCCCCACTGGTTCCTACTGTGCAAAATATCCATCCCATGTAGTTGACTAAATGAAGGTGCACTCACTTTTTAGAACTCTAATATTGCCTCACTGTATGCATTGAACAGCAAAACATACACATAAATTAAGCAGATGCATAGATAAATAAATATGAATTTATATTCCAGGCAATGTGTTGGTCTCGTTAAGGGCATAGCCCAGTGACCAAGAGAGATTCAGGGTTTGCCCCAATGACCTTATTCTTTAATAGAGGAGATGGATCTCTCTCTCTCTCTCTCTCTTTCTCTCTCTCTCTCTTTCTCTCTCTCTCTCTCTCTCTCTCTCACACACACACACACACACACACACACACACACAACATGCTAACACTAGCAAATTGTGGTATTAAGAAGAAAATGAAAAATGATGCATCTAAGAAACAAAAAGGATGATCTCTTCTCAATAGTGCAGCAATAAACACTAAAGTTGAGATTCACAGACTAGAAAATGAAGTGTAGATACATGATGGTGGTAGATACAATCTATCTGTAGTGCAGGATCTCATATGTGTGAGAAAATAGAGGATTGGCAAGTCTGAGTAACACTGGCAAAAAAGAGTGCACAGCATGACTCTGGAGAGGCTAGGGTACTCACAGCCTCCAGGGCTAAAGATTTTGCTCCATGTTCACTATGAAGCCTTTAGGACCTTTAATTTATGGCTTGCTTCATTTTAATTGATATACAATTAATACAAAGTGGCCTGAACTTAAATACTCAGTTACATGAATTTTAACAGTTATAAAAGCCACTGTGTAACCATGATCCAAACAAGATATAGAAAAAATTATGACCATCTCAGGAAGTTCCCTGTGACCCCATTCCAACCAGTTTCCTTCTCATCCATGAACAATCTACATTGCCAACTATTTGTGTTTGTATTTGGATTTCAAATACATGGAATCATACAAAATGTAGCATGATATAATTGTTAAAGCTTAAGATATTGCACTTGATGTTGTGGGAATAGAATTTCATGAAATATAGGAAGTGAGTATACTATTCAGAATATAATGCCAACTGCACAGATTTAAAATTATATATATATATCACATATAATTACTATAATATATATAATTACATATATATAACCTAAAATCTGTGAAGTATATGTATAAATCTGTGTGTAAGCACACACACACACACACACACAAACATGCTAAATGAAGGTGGTGTTAGTGCAGATAAAGAGGACTAGACAGATAGGAGATCTCTTTTGTATCAAAGTATTCCAAACTTATTTAGGGTATATTATATAAAGTGCATGAAGCAAAGAGAGTAAGCAGAATGTCTCCTTGATACTCTGCTTGGATAACTAGATAGTGCAAGACAGGTGGTAGGGGTGCAAGTCAAAAGATTAATTCTGGGGAAACCTGGGTGGCTCAATCTGTTAAGTGTCTGACTTCAGCTCAGATCATAATCCTGCAGTTCGTGAGTTCAAGCCCCGCTTTGGGCTATGTGCTGACAGCTCAGAGCCTGGAGCCTACTTCAGATTTTGTGTCTCCCTCTCTCTCTCTGTCCCTTCACTGCTCGTCCTCTATCTTTCTATCTCTCAAAACTGAATAAACATTTAAAAACATTTTTAAAAAGAGATAAATTCTGGATAGCTAAGTTTGAGATACATACATGATTTTACCAGGAGAGATAACCAGATACCAGTAACTAATTTAGAGAGACAAATATGAAAATCAGATAGAAGTGTGGACTGAATTTCTAAATCTAGAAGTGATTAGCATTAGTGATGGTATTTGAATCTTTGGTAATGAATTAAATCATTGGGAGTAGGGAGAATACAGTCTGAAGAAGTGATGAAACTAAACCCTGGGGAAACTCAACATATAGATTTGAGATAGAGTAGAGCCAACAAAGGAAAATGAGAAAGACAAAAGCCAAAGAGTTAACAGGAAAGGTAGAGAGGGAAGTTCCAAAAGTCAGGATAGAAGACTGCTTGAAGAAGAAAGTAATGGTTTACTCTTTTAAAAGATAATGAACAATCCAGAGTGATGAGGACAGAGAAAGCTACTCCTATGGCAATATGGAAGAGTTTAGTGACTTTGTAAGAACAGTCTCGGTGGAAGAATATGGCCAAAGCAGATCTGAGTGGTTTGAAGAGTGAGGGACAAGGATGGAAGCAGATGGAGAGAACATGTGTACACAAGTACTTTTGAGAAGACTGAATACAACAGCAGAGAGCACTCACAAAATAAATGCTATCTAAGCTTTAAGTTCTGGATTCTATTTAACCAGTAAATGTATAACAGGCGATCTAAACAGAGAAAACAGTAAAGAAGCAGGGGAGTAAGTGAGGAGGGTCTTTGGGAAAATTCCGATTCTGATCAGAGAATCCTCTATTTTGATCAGAGTCGCCTTGTGGTGGATAGTGAGTGGAGATAAAGCAGAGAAGACTAAGAGTCTATATTTGGCAATGCTAGAGGAAGCAAAAACATATATATTGTCAATCAGTTTAACAGATTACATGGAGCAGTGGCCCTTTGCCGTGAAAAGCACATCTATCTTTTAAAAATTCTATGTTGGTTTCTTTGTGAGTTTCTATTCCAGTGAATTTGTCCCTCTCTCTCCTTTTTCTTATTATATCCTCTAGGTTTCCTGTAGAACTGATCTGAATAAAATCCTGCTGAAGGAACAGATTGCAAAAGCCACCTTTAGCAGCTTCAAACTTTCCAAGATTTGAAAATTTTTCATTTTCTGGTGACCAGCCAGGATGTATTTTGTAAGTCTTAATCATGAAGAGCAACAACAAATTTCCACTTACCTAAGAAGAGGAGCTCTCTTCCTTAGGGCAGATACTACAGCCAACATTGAAGGAAGCCTGGTATCCCAGCAGAAAAGAATTCTTTGCCAATGATGACTGTCTTTGCCAGAAAAAAAGGTCGAAGCGATTGTGATATGGGCCATAGAAAAAAGAAAGTGATGCTTTGCAATCCCCTGAACTCCAGAAATGAGCTACATACTAGATAAGTTAGAGCAGAGAGTAAGAATATTGTAGTAAACTTTGTCAAAGTTCCTAGGTAGTGATGCAGTCAAGAGTTAATAAACGCATAGACTTGAGCTTTTGGTATGGCTAAATTTAATTATATGGTACATGCAAGCATTCAATTTTATGAAGGTGAAAATAGGATACCTTGCAATAAAATGAACATTGGCATCAAAGTGTTCAAATTTGCAGATTTAATGTGCTTCAAAATAGCTTCATTTTATCACCATTCAACTGCAAAAAAAATCAAACTCATCTAGGAATTAATATCTAGCACAGAGAATGACAACATGAAGCTTTCTTTTCTATTTCAGATTGCATGGTAAATAAATGGATGTAAGAATGATCATGTGAAATTTATTTGATGACAGTTAACAGCCTCTCCCCAAGAGGTCTCTAAAATACATACACACACACACACACACCATTTAAGATATCTCTAGATTGAGAGAAAAGAGGTGCTAGATTACAACAGAAGCAACTTACTTCCCAGCCCTCTGACCTCTTCCTCTTCCCACTTCCCCCCATTCTCTAACGTGCAACTCTAATATGTGAAGTTCTAATTCTACCATATGCTCAAATACATAGCACATGTTCTTTGAATGTGGTTAAGTATCAGTCTATGTATGATGCATCCAAAATGATACATGATACAAGTAAATACAATATGTAGACAGACTATCCAAATGGCATGCCAGGTTGCATAACAGATAATTTAATGATACATAGTAGGCTGTGGCTAAGCAGGACTCAGTGAAGAGTTTGTGATTATCCAGTTCTTTTAATAGATGCAGACAACCAAATCAAAGTTTCAGGCCAAATAAAATTTATTTTGAAACGTTACTGCTTCACTGAAATTAACAGTATTAACCAGATAATTGGCAAAACTTTGTTTCTGTTTGTGTGATGTGAAATGGTTTCAGGTGACACTGCCTTCCCAGGTGTATATTAAACACAGCTGGGATACCATCTGTGGTCCTCATTGCCTTGTTATTTGGGTTACAGAATCAGAATCTATTTTTGTTTTCTTTTCTAAGGAACTATGGCATCATTTTAAAGAGCATATTTGCATCCAACTGTCCTGGACTTCATCACCATGTTAGGACTTTGGACAAGACGCTTAACTTGTGTGGTCTTAGTTTTCCTCATCTATAAAATAGAAGACAATAATTACGCCAATCCAGTAGGGTTGTGGGCAAAGTTAAATGTGTCATATATGAAAGGCACTCAGTATAATGTTCTGCAGGCAGTAAACACTTGGCGTCTGTTGTTGTTAAGTAGCATTCATTATGGATGTATTATTGTTAATACATCTGTAAAATCTAAGAGCTCTCACACAGGTTGCTGAGTTCATCAAATGATAATAGAGCATTTAAACCACAAACTAGTTGAATGAGTCATATTGATAGGAATATAGCTAATTCAGGAAAGCAAGTCAATAATTTTCAAATGAAATTAAAAATATTTATTGAAAACATGTAAGTTGGGCTATTCATTGTTTAAGTATTTTTTCTTATTAAAAAAGACATCTATGTTAAGTTAGCACTTTAGAGAAAAATAAGCTGATTCCATACCTCAGAATCAATTTTAATAGGTGTACTTATCGATAGATATATGCTTAATGTATCATGAACATCTTTTCCATCTCTACATATTCCTCTATGCAAATGGTTAATTTTTAATAGTTACCAGAAGAAATGAAACAGTTTTGAATGTAAACAAATGTAAAATACTACACTGGAAAAAAAAAGGCTGTTAACTTGCTAGCCTTCACTTCCAGGCTAAAAAAGTCCAAGAAAATCTTGTGATAAACCTTAGTCAGGGTCCCCTCTTATAAGCATCTTTTCTGCCTTTGGGTTTATTCCTGCTTTAGGTTGTTTAACAGGGATACAAGTCACTGTGAGGATGACTCAAGAACAGACTCCTTCTTTCCCTTTGTTTATGAATCTTTTAAGACCCTGAAACAGAATTATTAGTAACTTTCATTACCACTAAACCTCGATTTTTTACTTATAAATTTTATCAGCCTTCCACTCAGTGCAATGTTAACTTTCGACCCCAAAAGATTAAAAACATTTCCTGATTTACTGACTTCCTGTCCCTCGGGCAGGGACCACATGCATAAGCTATCTCTGGAGAGAGTATTTTCTTACCACCAACATTTCCAATATTTGCTTCCTCTATCCTCCTCTGCCTCTGGCTTCAAGATCACTTGTTGTGTTTTCTTTTTTCTTCTCTTGGAGATTCTTTCCGGTTAACTGTTTTTTGTTGGTTTTGTTTGTTTGTTTGTTTCATGGATCTAGATAAGACCTACAGCTTGGAAACCAAACTGGTTTTCTTTGAGGAGGAATCATTTCATTTGTTTTTTGCAATTCAGCAAATATGAATAGATAATATCTGCACTCTATAGCTATGAACTAAGGACAGCTATATGTGTACTGGAAATGAATTGGAGAAGAAAACAGGGAAATGCTGAAAGAAAATCCTAACCACTTTTTTTTTCCTATTTCTACTGAAGCTTAAATAATGCACATTTGCCTAATATTTCACCTCAAATGTGATGGTATATCAACATTTTAAAGAACATTTTGAAGAATATTTTAAGGATAATTAGGAAATATAAGAGTTTTTCACTTTAGAATCACTTTTTGCATTTTTCACATAAACTTGAAATGTTCTTTCAAAAACATAAAGAATGTAAAATATGTAGACTTTAAAATTTGCTTTTAATTAAAGAAATGTAAATCTGAAACTCTAACTTTTTCCATTTTGTAATGGGTCTGATACTCAAATTCCAACTCTGATGGTCAAATGGCAATGAAAGCTAGAGAATAAAAGATGAGCTGAATTATGCCATGCAGAGAAAAAACAGGGTTTGATATATTTCACTAAATGAAAAATTAACAGCACAGAAGGAATTTTTTAGGAAGATAGGTGAGTATCTTGCACATCATAAAGAAGTTCCTGATTCACAGATTAGAAATTTTGGGCTCAGAGGAGTCCAGTGAATTGCTAAATGTGTTTCTACCCTTTAGACCATAGCCGGGTTTCATTTCTGTTTCCTACTCCATGCCTACGGTATTTTAATTTGTTTGACCCTGTCACTATACTGCTATTTACTGATTTCTAGCATTTAAATGAAAGATGACTTCTCTATGGATCTGGGGAGGGGAAGGAAGGAAAGCTGCAATTAGAGGTGAACTTTTCATGGGGTAGGACAGTCTTGTCATTGTCATAGCTCAACTTGTCCCATGTGGTCCTTCCTTAAACAAATGAGCTCTTCTATTCCACCCACCTCCACCATCACATTCAGGTTACTCTGTGGTTGTTGTGGGCCATGACTAGTTGCCCAGGTGAAGGTATGGGGTTTTCACTTTAAGATATAGGAAGGAGGAAACACACATCAGTTAATATTTTAAAGTATTATAGTATGTGCATCCCCTCTGGAAAACAGGATGGGGGTTCCTCAAAAAATTAACAATAGAATTCCCATATGACCCAGCAATAGCACTGCTAGGAATTTACCCAAGGGATACAGGAGTGCTGATGCATAGGGGTACATGTACCCCAATGTTCAAAGCAGCACTCTCAACAATAGCCAAAACATGGGAAGATCCTAAGTGTCCATCAACGGACGAATGGATCAAGAAGATGTGGTTTACCTATATGATGGTATACTACATGGCAATGACAAAGAATGAAATCTGGCTGTTTGTAGCAACATGGATGGAACTTGAGAGTGTTATGCTGAGTGAAATAAGTCAGGCAGAGAAGGACAGATACCATATGTTTCCACTTATAGGTGGGTTAGGAGAAACTTAAGGGAGGACCATTGGGGAGGAGAAGGGGAAAAATAGTTGGGGAGAGGGAAGGAAGCAAACCATGAGAGACTCTTGAATGCTGACAACAAACTAAGGGCTGATGGGTGTGGGGGAGGGCGAAGGGAGGTGATGGGCATAGAGGAGGGCACTTGTTGGGATGAGCACGGGGTGTTATATGGAAACCAAATGGACAATGAACTATGAAAGGAAAAAAACCAGAAGGATACCTAAAGCATTACTGGATATTGCAGAGGAAATGCGAAAATAATATTCATGAATCACAATAAACAGAGGGGTGACTGGGGGCTCAGTTAGCTCAGGGTCCTACTTGCACATTTGCCTCTGGTCACGATTTCACAATTTGTGAGATGGAGCCCCACACAGGGGCAGCACAAAACCTGCTTGGGATTCTCCCTCTCTCTGCTCCTCCCCTGCTTACAGTCTCTCTCTCTCTCTCAAAATAAATAAACATGAAGTATAAAAATAAAGAAATAAAGGGAAAATAAAAAAAGAAAGGAAAGAAAAACAACCAACAGGTAAAAATAGATGACCTATAAACCTGAAGTATATATAGACTGTGAGGATGCTTGGGAAAAATCATAAAACTAAAAAACTTGCAAAGTTATGTTCTATCGAGTGTTAGAAAATCTAGTGACTTCTAGTCACTTAGAGAAAAAGACATACAGGTCTTCTGATGTCTTAAATTTTTGTTCAAGTTATGGATTCCTTTAATAAACGTGGTAATTAGCAAATCTTAAAAAAAGTATTATAGTATGGATAAGCAATACCACATGATGATAAGTGTACAGAATAAAACATACACAGCTGGTGGGAATACACATTGTACAATCAATTTAGAAACGCACTTGACAATCCCTACGAGAGTGGGACAATGGTAACCCATGTGACTCTCAATTGCTCTGTAGCTATAAAGCCAAGAAAAATGACAACAAAAACCTAACACTGTAATGTTCACAAGATGATGGGTAAGAGCCCTCAGATAGAAACTACTCACATACCTTTCAGAAGCAGAACAAATAGTTTATGATATATTCACATATTGGAATTCTGTGTAGTGAAGAAAATGAAAAACCCTTGACATACAATGTGGATGAGTTTCAGAAACAATGTTGAGCAAAATAGGCCAGACAAAAGAGCACACCAGCAGGCTCCATTCATATGAAGCTCAACATAAACATTAATCTATGCTATTTGATGACAGTAGGATGATTACCCTTGATCATATGGGGTAAGAAGCAAACATAGGAGGGTATGAAGGACTTTCTGACTACAGGTAAAAACTCTCTTGGGGCACCTGGGTGGTTCAGTCGGTTAACGGTCCTACTTCAACTCAGGTCATGATCTCATGGTTCATGGGTTTGAGCCCTAGGTCAGGCTCTGTGCTGACAGCTAGCTCACAGCCTACAGCCTGTCTTCAGATTCTGTGTCTCCCTCTCTCTCTGACTCTCCCATGCTCATGCTGTCTCTCTTTGAGAAATAAATAAAACATTAAAAAAACCTCTCTCTCTCTCTCTCAGTTTGGGGTGCTGAATAAAAGGTGTTTTTACTCTATGAAAATTGATTGAGCTATGAAATTATGATTTGTGTACTTCTCTGTAGGCCAAGGAAATGTATAAAAATAAAAATAGCTTCCCCTGATTTAGGCAAAGTGAAGTTTAATTTTTATTATTATAGAGAAGTGGAGTTTTTTGTTTGCTTGGTTGGTTGTTTTTTTCCCTCTCTCCCATTGTATTTCATGCTCTGTATTTAAAGCTGCAATCCATTCCCATCAGCTGATTTCTGATTAGATGCATTTTTCTCTGGCATTCAGGTTTCTTTTGTAGCTCTGTCTGCCCCTTACACCACTTTCCTAACAGGTTTTCAGCCCTCTGGGCAGGCAGCCCATTCTTGCATTTTCCCACCCACTGCCAATCAGAGCACTGTCAGTTCTCTGGCCTCCCATTGTCGTGGCGGAGTGAAGCTTTCTGGGCCGCCATGTTGGCAGCCTTCAAAGCTTCTCCCTGGGGTTTTGCAATCTCATTCCTGTGATGGCCCCAGGGCCTGCCAGGCCTGGGTCCTTTCCAGCTCCTCTCCTGTGAGAGGTTCCCTCCCTCAGCATTGTCCAGCTGGGTTTGTATTATTATAATTATGGGTAATGGGCTTTCCATCCTTGAGCTGTCAAAAGCTCTCCCCACATTTTATTCCCACAGTCTTTTAATTTTCACTTTTTAACTGAAAGCAAAACAAAACAAACAAGAGGTTTATAATCACCTCAATTTAACATTTAGAGTGACAAAAAAAAAAAAAGAAAAGAAAAAGGAAAGGAAAAAGAAAAATTGGCAGTATCTGAGTGCCTTTGAAAGCCTCAGCTGCCTGTTGGCTTTTCCAGTTTTGTTCTGTTTTCCTCATTATCCCCTTCGCCACACCTCCCTCTCCTTCCCCCTCCCTGGAGACTGAGAAGCATCCACGTGATGGTGATAGTTTTCAATACCACTCACCAGAATCATTTAACCATGGGTTCTAACCTCTGGTTTCTGGCAGCTTGGTGCACCATTAAATCAGTAGTCTTGTCACAGCACCAGAAAAAGAGTTGGAGAGCTATTAAGTTCAAAATAATTGTTTTGAAAATTGTGATCATATGCTGTACCTACGAGTACAGTCATAGTTAAGAGAGCATTAATCTGTTTTTCCTCGGCAACCAAGTGTTCTGTAAAACTTTGTAACTTGGTGTATTGAATTACCCTGGCCTGGTACTAGATAAGAGCTTCATGTAAGTGAAGTTATAAAATATTTCTTATACTTTAATACAGTCAGGAAAATAACACACTCAAACGTATGAGGAAATGGAGCTTTAAAACTGGAGTTGAGTATTTTGTCTTCAGCCCAATGTTCTGAGACTCCTTTAAAAGGAAAATGCCTTGACCAAGGCCCAGAATTTTAGGGAAGGACAGTTTTAAGGACTGCACAGTAACCACTATGATAGGCAGCCTCCAAGATGGCCTCCAACGATGTCTACTTCTCAGGATTCACAGCCTCTATACAATATCCTCTACTGGAGCGTGGGTCACGCTTCATGAGGCTTCCAATGAATGGAATACAAGAAAAATGATGGCATTCCATTTCCAAGATCATCTTACTGAGAGGCCATGGCTTCTACCTTGGATACCCTCTCTTGCACACTTCCTTGCTTGCTCTGAAGGAAGCTGGCTGCCATGTTGTAAGCTGCCCTATAGAGATATCTGCAGGGCAAGGAACTGAGGATGGTCCCAGGGATAACGGCTGGCAGAAACTGAGTCCCATTCCAGCTACCCTCAAGGAAATGAATCCTGCCAAAGACAATGTACATGAGCTTGAAGTAGATCTGCTAGAACAGAGGGTGGAGACTGCAGCCTTCGAAGGCACTTGAAGCTACAGAACTCAGCTAGGCCACACACAGATTCATTTTAAGCCACTATGTCTTAAGACAATTTCTCACTCGGGGGTGCCTGGGTGGCTCAGTCAGTTAAGCATCAGACACTCTTGATTTCAGCTCAGGTCATTTTCTCATGGCTTGGGTTTATGAATTTGAGCCTGGCATCAGGCTTTGCACTGACAGTGTGGAGCCGGCTTCAAGTTCAATCTATCCTTCTTGTTCTGCCCTTCCCACCTTGTATGGGCACACCCTCTCCTTCTCTCTCACTCTCAAAATAAATAAATAAATAAATAAACTTTAACGATCATTTTTCACTCATAGTCTCTGCAATAACAGCAATATTGTTACTATTGTAGAAATGGTTACAATTGTAACAACATGAAACTGTTACCTTTCTTTGCATAATGGTTTATAGCTTAACCTTTTGCTATGTGTATTACATCATTATATAATTTTGTCTTCAAAATAAACATAGAAGATAAATATACTACTTTTGTTTTTTTAGGATAAAAAAACAGAGACTTAGAAATACTAACCAGGTTGCCCGCTGTTCATCCTGTTTGTAAGTGGAAAAGTTGGTGTCAGAACCCTAACTGATAACCCTGAACCTGGTGTTCTTCTCAAATGAAGGTATTTTGCAAACTGTAAATGTTATTATAAATGAAAGTAAAAAAAGCCAAAGATTACAGACATTAGAAATTCTACCAACAGAGCTTGATGTTCAGAATATAATACTCTGAAACCTTTGATAATGCAAATTTCTCAGAGAAATGCATTACTTTTAATTCCATCAATTTCTGGCATCTCAGTATTAAGGAAAGAGCTCATTTGAAGGGGAGAAAAGGAAGATAAGGAATAACAGAGGTGATATTTTATGAAATAAGGATGAAGGGGAAGTAAAAATTCAAAAGGTTTAGAAAAACCTAAGCCATATCTTACCTACTAGTTAGAGGCAAGTAACATTTCCAAACATTTTATGGTTGTGAATCTTTCTAAATTATGCCATAAATATTCAGAAATGCCAATATGAATTAATAAATACATATATTTCCCACAGGAGAGAAATTTGGGAATGGTGCTTTCTACACAGTATTGGAAACACACACACACATTCATGCAGACTCAGGACTCTGTGTGTGTGTGTGTGTGTGTGTGTGTGTATGTTTAAATATTGAAACTGAATCTGGAATGTTTATTTGAGATGGTTGTATATATATAAGGGAACATAGGAATGTGTTACATTATTTTGTTTTATACAAAGTGGCCCAACTTGCTCAAAATAATACATTACACGCAGATCTAATAATCACCATGACAACCAAAACATAAATCTCAATGTATTATTTTAATAACATTTAATCTTTATAATCCATAGAGACTTGATACTTTGGATCCTTTTCTTTTATTCACTCTGAGACTAATTTAAGAAGGGGTATTCTTTCTTTAGAGATGAGATTTGGTGCCTGTATGAAACTTCTATTTCCGCTCTAACAAAATACCATAAATTTAGTAGCTTAAAACAACACAAACTGTTGAAGACTAATATGGGTTAGCAGAACTGTGCTCTTTCTAAAGGCTCTGGTGATGGATCTGTTTCCTTGACTTTCCCAGTCTCAAGAGGCCTCATGCTTTCCTTGGCTCACAGTTTATTTCGACATCTCAAAGCCAGCAGGGTAGCTTTGAATCTCTCTACCTCTGTGATTTCTACTTCCATTATCACATCTCCTATTCCATTATCACACCTCTTTTGACCCTCATCCCTCTCTTACAAGGTCCCTTGTGATTATATTATATTCTCTAATCCAGGATAATCTTCCTAAATCAAGATCCTTAATTTAACGGTATCAGTAAAGTGCCTTTTGCCATACAAGGTAAAATACATACAAGTTCTAGGGCTTAGGGCATGGACATCTTTGGGGACCACTGTCTAGTCTACTACCAGACCTGTTTTTGTTTGATGAGAAAACTAAGAGAAAGAGGTCCAGGAGGAAGCCTTTTAAGGTGAGAATTCATGGGAGGTTTTTTTGGTTTAGGAAGAAAACCGAGGGCTATGTTTCTGTCTGCCACTGGAAGAGGATTTGTTGATGCTTACATCCAAACCTGCCTGAACTGCTCACTCAGCCATCCATTGTCACATCCTTACATACTCAGTGCCTTATATAGTCATTTTCTGTGCAAAAAAAGTAATAAAAATGAGCATGAAGTCATATTTCTGTCATTTACAACATGTCCAGCATAATCCAGGCACTCAGAATCATAGAACGGGAATATTTTCTGCTAGAGGTATTTGATTGAACTGATAGTTATCAAAAAGCTTTGCTACCTTTGTTTTTCTTGATTTGATATGATAAGGCTTATCAACTGACTTTGAACAATAGCTTGAAATAGAAAGGAACTATAAGAAGATGCAGTTGTACTGTATATAGAAGACAGAGTAGAAAAGACTCAAAGATTAATCTATCTACTTCTCTCTTTTCAGTTGGGAAACTGAATTCCCTCATTTGGGAGAATAAACCAATCAAACTTAGAACTCCGTATTTCTGAACCATATTTGGCTTTGGGTACAAATAACTCATGGTAAAATAACAACAAAATCCCCCTAGTAAAAGCTCTGTTTCTTCCCCATAGGAATAATGATCAAGGACATTAAAAGAATATCTAAAGAAATCAGAATTTACCAAAAATCTGTTCTAATAAATGTGACAGCAAGCCTGTTTTGGAAGGAGATACAAATAATTTTTCTAAAAGAACTGCTGCTTCCCCTACATGATCTCATTATTATCAATAAAAATTTATCACCTGCTAACAGTGATAGGGTATTAAAGATTCAGAAAAAATGACTCAGAAAACTATTGTTACCTTCATTTTGATGGTTAATGGTTAATTAGAGAAAGTCAGAAAATCGAAGATAGTTCTAAGCTGTGCCATTTACCTATGTGTTACTTTAGCAAGTTAATTAATATCTTGAGGTTTCATTTTTTAAATCAATGCTGAAATTTAGAATTTCACCAGGAAATGCAGGTGAACCACTCAGATTAGTTCCTTGGGGGTGCTTTGGGCCAGGGTTCATGCTATTTAAAAACAACAACATGGATGGATGTGGGGGGGAGGGGGGATGGGCATGGAGGAGGACACTTGTGGGGATGAGCACTGAGTGTTATGTGGAAACTAATTTGACAATAAACTATTTGAAAAAAAAACCCTAAAAAAATAAATAAAATAAAAACAACAACATGAAAAGTACCCAATTTACTTTATTTTCAATTTAAAATAAAAGAAGAATGTTAGTTTGTTAATAGAATATTCTCAAAAAGTATAAAGAGAATCACTTTCTTGTATGTAAAATTAGTGAGTTTTATAGTTATTTAATCAAAAGCCTGTTGAGTTCCAATGATATCACTAACCCCCTATCAAATGTCATGGGAGCTACAAAGAACTGTATGTGGGCTTGTCTTCAAAGAATAACATGTGAATATGCACCAAATATTCTCAGAAAATGTAAAAGGTATTTTAAAAAAACAGGAATTTTAGATTCAGTTATTCCTTAAATGCAGTAATGTTGGCTTTCTTAGAGTTTTTTCAAATGCTATTCTCTTTCCCATAGATCATTTCCTTGATCTACTATTAAATACAAGCTACTTGCACTCAGTCTACCTATCAGCTTTCTAACTCAGTACTTATCATAGTTTGATTGTTTTATTTGCAGCACTTATTGTAGGCCATGTTTGTAATAACTCTACAAATTCTAACTTATTTGTTTTTTATCATTCATTAATATATTTTAAAATTTACGTTTGTTTGCAATCTCCCCCACCCCCAATACCCCAATTATGATGAGTTTTAGGGTATAGCTGCCAATATACCCTAAAACCCAGAGACCCCATATCTTCATGGAGTGAACTGGTAAGACCTAAGGGAGTTTTCAAATTCTCTAGGGGAAAAAAAAATGTTACATGTTGAACTGTCTAACCTTTTTCAGTGAGTCTGGGAGGGTAGGCTCCATACATTTCTCACAATATTATTTCTTCAGCATCTAGCATGGTACCTGCCACATATCTAGTAGTTAAATATCTGTAGTTATATATCTTTAAATCAGTGATGAAGTGAATGGGTTTTTACAATATACTTAAAGTCATATAGATCAGAGATATATAATTATCTTCTATAAAAACTTATATATTTTGCTTAATCATATACTGATTCTTCCTTTTAAATTGTTTAACAATACTATTCATGTAACAGGTTTCCCAGGGCAGCCATCGTCAATGACTGGCCAACATGGTAATATGAAAAACTTGCCCCACCCCCACCCCAGTTCTTGGGACCACTCTTTTTCAGACTTTACTAGGAACATATATAAGGATCCTTTGCATCTGAATTAGCCCCCCATCTTCTCCTTCTAGTGAATTCTACTTTCTTCCCTACCATTTCATAGGTATAGGACTCCAAGGTTCCTTAATAAATCTCTGGCATGCAAATCTCCATATCAGAGTTTGCTTTTGGGGGAACTCAGCCTATTTTTTGGTGCCAGGAATAGTTTGAGAAGGGAGACTCTAGGATGGTATTTTGGCTGGATCACTTGCCATGCAGCTGGCAAGAAGAGACCCATCGCCGATGATAGGTGGAGCACAGGGCTGCTCTTGGCACAAGGTACCAGTGCAATTTCCAAACCTTTCACCAATAATGAACAGAGATATTACATCAGCTTAAGCAGGTGTATTAGCTGCTTCCATGTATCAGGCAGGTGAGAATTAGTAACTACATGAAGAGTAGAACTGGGTAATCATTGCTAATCTTGATTGCTTTAGAAAAAGACAACACACGTGGGCAAATGATTATCAATGATTAGAGGCTAAGTGTCATTTACTGTTTGGAAAGATTAGTAGTCAGCAGCTAGAATTTACATGAATATGAATAATGTTAGGCCAAGGACAAGAAAACTTGGGGTAGAGGCATGTGGAAAAACAAAAGGAAGAAAGGTAAAGACATAAAGTTTTAAGATATTCAAATCATGTTTTAATTACCCACTAGAGAGTATCCACCACTGAAAAGGCACAAAACAATTGGGAAGAATCTTATTTTTACATTTTTAAGAATGTGTGTGCACTAGCTGCCAGTAGGACTTGAGCCATCATCAGTCTCTTACAGAATATGTAATTCACCAATATGGAATCCCACTTGACAACACTTCAATCCAAAGGACCTACTGACAGCCAAAGTGGGATAGAAATGGGTCACTGACTATGGGTTCCATAGATCATGTGACATACCCCACTGCCCAGAAGCTGCCAGACAGAGCCAATTTAAGGCACTAACCTGGGGACAATACTGAGAGAAGATGGACAGCCATCCTCCATCCAGTTCATGGTGTTCACTTTAAAGCATAGGTCCAAAAACTCAGCATAGTCCCAATTACCATTACTCTTACTCAATAGAAAACAACAAACAAAAATCACCACAATTTCTGATTTATTCTTACATCCTTGCAACTTCATTCTCAGGATTCAAAATCCTGATTTCCATAGGGAGAACATTTCCACTAGAGGACACTAGAGTCCTACTGAAATACAACCTACAACATTGACTTTGGGACTTCAGGGTTCAGCAAAAGAGACCAGAATTCAGCAGGCAGAACAACCATCTCGACAGGGGTAACTAGTCTTCCTCATCAGCAGGAGGTGAGTCTGTTGTTATGAGTGCAATTGTGCAAATGGGAGAATAAAAGAATATGGCATTCACACTGATTCACTCAAGTGCCTCTTTGATCTGCCTTTCCCACCATTAATAGTAACTGTATAAACTCAGTAACCCCTGCCTGATAAGGGTATGGTGAACATGAGCTCAAATATTCCAGGGATACAGAGCTGGGCCATGTCACAAGATAAGCCAGTTAAACCAGTAGAGACATTAGCTGAGGTGAGGAATCTATGATGTATATGGAGGAGAAAGACCAAAAAAATACCAGTCACAGTTCTGACACCAGCTGTTGTGGAGGGGTTTAGAATTCCTGTTGTATTTCCTAGGAACACTAGAGTACTTGCTTCTAAAATTTTATACAAATACAGTAAAAATAACAATAATAATTAATAGTAGGCAAGTTCAGGGTAAAGGGTAGACACTACTGTACACTAGGATATGCTACTTTGGGGAATGAAGAAGCATCTGGGAATGCCGCATGTCAGGCCTCTGCTCTCACTCGTTTGTGGGGTTCACTTTGGCTGCAGCAAGTCCTCTTCGAAGCAAGATGTCTTCGATGACATGCTTCCATACCAAAACATTCCTTAACTAAGGATTAACCAATGTGGAAACAGCAACGCTTTGTCCCATTAGGAAAACTTGCGACAACTTCTACCTTTAGAGCTCCTCATAGGATTGTCTAAGGTCTTAGGACTACATTACAGTCTAGCATCTCCCTCTGTCTAATCCTTCTTTCTTCTTTTCCCTTCCATAGGCCGTCACCCCAAAGAGCAGTCCCTTATCAATATCCAACATGCTAATCTCTACTTCACATTCTGCTTCCTAAGGAACTCAATCTGAAACATCCTCTAGGACACAAAATCACCACCCCCAATAAAGGCAATGTTCTTAGTGACTCAGTGTCTTCAATCTCTATCAACTCTACATTTAAATGTATGTATCTTCTCTTTTTGCAAACACTACTACTCTGCTGATTACATTAGTTATGGCAGAAGCTATATGGCTCACAAGCCAAAAATAGCTACTGTCTGGTCCTTTACTATTGGATCCTTGTTCAGTCCCTGATTTAGAGGATGTCCTTCCCATAGTTTACAAACATGTCTACAGATTGGAGGTTTGAGTTTAACCTTATCTTTTTGTTTTATTTTGTTCTACTGTGAATTTTTATGTTTCTGATTCTATATTCAAATTAAAATGATACATCAGACATTTCCATTTTTTTCAAATCCATAGCCACTGAAATTACTTCTGTTATTAATTGTGCTTTTGCATAATAATATTGATTTAGCATCAACTTTTAAGAAACAAAGAAAAAAATACTGTCTGTCTGTCTGTCTCAATCTTGTACCAAGTGAAATATACTAACAGAGAGACACCGGGACAAGAAAAATAATATAATAACCGTGTGACTGCTTCTGAGACCTTTAGCATAAACCATCAGAAGCTTGACTTTCTGTTTGCTGAACTGTTTTAGACAAGATAATTACATTAAAGTGCTTGGTATTTCCAAGTTATTGCATAATGTCATGAGTCTTAGATGATTTAGTCTGGTTATGCTCCTGATAGCGGAATCAATGAAACTGTGCTGAAAGTAAAGGGGAGGTTTTCAAAGAAGTATGCGGGAGGTCTGGGCAGAACTTCCTTTTGTTCCGGACTGTGGGAAGATTTGGCTGTATATTAACCAAAGAAAGCAGCATGGGCAAGTTTTACTGTCGTTCTTCTAGTCCTAAAGTCAGATGATGACACAGAACACTTTCAAAAAGTGAAACTCATTGTAATTAAAACATATATTTATAGTGAAGAACTGAAATAAGAAATTGAGGCGCCTGGGAGGCTCAGTCAGCTAAGCGTCTGACTTCAGCTCAGGTCATGATCTCGTGGTTCTTGAGTTTGAGCCCCACGTCGGGCTCTGTGCTGACAGCTCAGCGCCTGGAGCCTGCTTCTGATTCTGTGTTTCCCTCTCTCTCTGACGCTCCCCTA
>NW_027528798.1:368187-441111 GCF_008692635.1 Crocuta crocuta
GGTTCACTTTGGCTGCAGCAAGTCCTCTTCGAAGCAAGATGTCTTCGATGACATGCTTCCATACCAAAACATTCCTTAACTAAGGATTAACCAATGTGGAAACAGCAACGCTTTGTCCCATTAGGAAAACTTGCGACAACTTCTACCTTTAGAGCTCCTCATAGGATTGTCTAAGGTCTTAGGACTACATTACAGTCTAGCATCTCCCTCTGTCTAATCCTTCTTTCTTCTTTTCCCTTCCATAGGCCGTCACCCCAAAGAGCAGTCCCTTATCAATATCCAACATGCTAATCTCTACTTCACATTCTGCTTCCTAAGGAACTCAATCTGAAACATCCTCTAGGACACAAAATCACCACCCCCAATAAAGGCAATGTTCTTAGTGACTCAGTGTCTTCAATCTCTATCAACTCTACATTTAAATGTATGTATCTTCTCTTTTTGCAAACACTACTACTCTGCTGATTACATTAGTTATGGCAGAAGCTATATGGCTCACAAGCCAAAAATAGCTACTGTCTGGTCCTTTACTATTGGATCCTTGTTCAGTCCCTGATTTAGAGGATGTCCTTCCCATAGTTTACAAACATGTCTACAGATTGGAGGTTTGAGTTTAACCTTATCTTTTTGTTTTATTTTGTTCTACTGTGAATTTTTATGTTTCTGATTCTATATTCAAATTAAAATGATACATCAGACATTTCCATTTTTTTCAAATCCATAGCCACTGAAATTACTTCTGTTATTAATTGTGCTTTTGCATAATAATATTGATTTAGCATCAACTTTTAAGAAACAAAGAAAAAAATACTGTCTGTCTGTCTGTCTCAATCTTGTACCAAGTGAAATATACTAACAGAGAGACACCGGGACAAGAAAAATAATATAATAACCGTGTGACTGCTTCTGAGACCTTTAGCATAAACCATCAGAAGCTTGACTTTCTGTTTGCTGAACTGTTTTAGACAAGATAATTACATTAAAGTGCTTGGTATTTCCAAGTTATTGCATAATGTCATGAGTCTTAGATGATTTAGTCTGGTTATGCTCCTGATAGCGGAATCAATGAAACTGTGCTGAAAGTAAAGGGGAGGTTTTCAAAGAAGTATGCGGGAGGTCTGGGCAGAACTTCCTTTTGTTCCGGACTGTGGGAAGATTTGGCTGTATATTAACCAAAGAAAGCAGCATGGGCAAGTTTTACTGTCGTTCTTCTAGTCCTAAAGTCAGATGATGACACAGAACACTTTCAAAAAGTGAAACTCATTGTAATTAAAACATATATTTATAGTGAAGAACTGAAATAAGAAATTGAGGCGCCTGGGAGGCTCAGTCAGCTAAGCGTCTGACTTCAGCTCAGGTCATGATCTCGTGGTTCTTGAGTTTGAGCCCCACGTCGGGCTAGCTCAGAGCCTGGAGCCTGCTTCCGATTCTGTGTTTCCCTCTCTCTCTGACCCTCCCCTACTCACGCTGCCTCTCTCTCTCTCTCTCTCTCTCTCAGAAATAAATAAAACATTAAAAAAAGAAATGGAAACTAGTTAAGAACTAAGGAAATTCTGTCCTTTTTTACTACCTCTTGCCACCCGCACCCTTTTCTCACTACCAGTTGGGACTTTGGTTGTATTTTGTGTATCTTTTTATTACTCCATGGCATCTATTTACTCATAGTTTCTGCCTCCTCATGATTCTGGCTCACAGACTCACACTTGCACAGATCTGCTTAATCGCTCTTCTCTATCAACCCCTTCCATTTCTGCTCAGGCTTCTAGTGGATTTTTCTTCTCATGCAAGATCTCACTGAGAAACTGGCCAAGCTGATTCTGGCCTGCTAGACTACATTGTAGGGTGTTGATAAGCGTATTAAGTAGCTACTCTCATCTTCACTATGAAATGTCAAAGCATTCATCTGCTAAGTCTCTAGGCTGATGGCCATAAGGTCTTCGTAGAGTTTCCCTCAGGTTAGGGATATAAACAAGAAACCCTAACCATTATATGTCTCCTCAAATATTCCTGATCAACCACTATCTTGACCCTCGCAGCAGAACTTGAGACAACAGATGGCATGCAGACTGCTTATTTGGGGAATAACATACAGAAAGTGCGAGTGCAAGACAAGGCAAGTGGGCAGGGAAGAAAGAAAAGCCATATCACATGTAAATACGTGTTATGGTGTCGATCACTGCCCTGAGTGAACACTCTATCACCTGGGATCCTCTGACTTGCTTTATGGAATGTGTCTCAGAATTAACTGTTTTGGCGATCCATCACTGTCCCCTGGCTCCTGATGGCTCTGTGATCATTAACTTCCCACACTTCTGAGTTGCACATACAGTTATACAGAACACATTGCGCAGGTATCCCTTGCCACAGGGTCAGAGAACTTCAGTTCAGGAAAGAAGAGGTTTATAGCATAGGCCAAGATGAGGCATTGGCTACGCCTGGGCCAACATGGTTTTGAAACGTACACAGGGAGCGTCCAAATAACTTGGTTAATGGGTCCTTTTCCTATGCCAAACTGTGAGTAGTCACTGTATCCCCTCTATTACTATCCCTACTTTAATTAATCCATATCATTTTTTTGGTATAGAATCTTTTAATATTCCCTCTGATTTAACCAATACCTATCTAGTCACCATATGATCTCCAGAATAGTTAAAAACTGATGGTGACATTATTACTATTATCATTATAATTATTAATGACATTTTGTTTTAAATTCTTTAGAATGATCCTTATTCTCCCTAGAAAACAAAATTTACATCTTTGCAAGGCTTATAACAAACTTACATCATCTTTGTCAGCCACTAGCTCAGCGCCTGCTTCTCTTGCCATCATCGCCTAATCTCAATTCAAAGGAGAGTGCAAATGGCACGTCTTCCCCCAAATCAGACTCAGCTTGTTTTGATAACCCAGCTTGGTCCTACCAGCACATGGTGCATCAGACCACAAACTCTCTAACTGAGGACTACATATTATTTCCATGTGCACCTGCTGTTTTTGTCACTAAGAGTGTCACCAGAGTAGGTATCAATAATATATACTGAATAAATAAGTTAAAGTAAGCAAAATAGAATAATCATCCTTTATCTCATGCATTTTTATATGACTCCTAATTTTTCATGCCTTAATAAGGTCTGTACATTTGACAAATGTGAGCTCAGAGGGTATGACTTCTTAGAGTTGGCCAGTAGTTCATGTAGTAGTCTGTGTCTTCACAGTAACAGAATAAAAACTCAATACTGCTTTGGCTGTTGGAGCCATGGCATCAGATGAGTTAACTGAGTTGCATTTTATACACTAAACTAAAAAAGAAAGCTGTTGAAGTGCTCATTTTTATGTGAACTGAAATCTCTACCAACCTAAAAGAATGAGAAATGCTTTTATTTATTATAATATACTCAGTTAACCTGTAAACTTGATAATACCATTCTATGTATGTATGGCAATATTCCTGAGAATACCATTATGCTAATGAATAATCTATTATATATGTATATGTATGAACACTAAAAATATGAAAATAAGTGTAATAGATTATGATCACTCTTAGTAATGAATTGTTCAGCAGAAGACAGTTTTGAATTCACCTTCACATAAATAGAAGACCTTTCCAAAGAAAGTACTTTTCTACTAAAAGTGGGAAAAAGATGGCTTCAACATTTGGTGAGCCCTACATCAGTGTAGTTGTTCAAGGAAGGTGCTTTAGTGGATGCAGACAGGTCTCAGATACCTAGTCCAGAACTGATTTGTATGGCTTGGTGCAGGTCACTTTGCTTCCTTAAATCTAAGTTACTTTATCTGAAAAACAACATCTTCTTTGGATAATGCATGTAAGTATCATAGGTTATGTATGTATGCCTAGAACATCATAGCATTCGTTATAGTATAAATGACAATATTCTTTTAATCAACTATAATTATTTATACTCCTAGTAATTTTGCCATTCACAATGATACAATAAATAACAGAGAATAGAGTTTGTTGGAAATATTTACAAGAGCACTCAAGCATTAAGTGCTTGATAGAACAAGATTAGTGTCCCTGGTCCCATTTAAGCTGGTAATATGTAAACCACTTAGGTTTCCTGTGCAGAGGTGTGAATCACTGAGAGAATGTACAGAAAAGAAGAGAATATAAAATAAAGGTATAAAACAGAGATGGAAAGAGTTGAAGGAATAGATAAGAAATCTATCCGTGTTCATAAATTCCTTAGGTGAGCTTTTGTCCTATCTTATTCTCAAAGTACCATGAGTGTGTGACACTAGGCTATTGAGAAAATTCCAAGGGATATCTTTCTACTCTAACTTTCTACCTTAAAAGTTGTTATTTGTTTTCACATGGGTCATGTCTAGAATTATCCAAAATAATGGGATTTATCTAAGCAATCAAATGGAAGCCTTCAGATTTCAGATAGACAGATGGCTTAGGATACAACTGTATCTGAAGGATTATTTATGTTAATTTATGCATTAGTCTTTTCCAAGGGTGTACTCAAAATATCGGAGTATTATACACAAGCTAAAATTAGATTTAGGAAAGTAAAGGCAGGGGCAGATAAACTAAAAGAAAGGAAACTCATGAATATGTGTGTTTGAGATGAATACATCTTAAGCCTCAAAGCCTGGGTCTGAGAGGGAGCATCACTTTTGTTATTTGTGTAAGAGCTGAGCAGATAAAACATGACTATACATAATGCCTAACAAGGAGGTTGATAACCTCGTCACTCAAAAGAATTGACTGGATTGCCACAAAACTGATTAGCTGAATCATATCCACATGGAATAAGCATAGATGACCATAGTCAAGTTTGAACAAGTATCAGAGTGCACTTACACATCTTATTTTTGGTATGCCTACAACATATTCCAAGATGAATCCTTGCAAATGTCACTTACATCTAAGATGTTACAGAATGGCAACTCTACTCAAAATTTCCTTCAGAATTCACTCATGTGAGGGGTGCCTCTCAGAGTAATATTGATCATTAGGGATTATATATCTCTTAAAATTCATTTCAAGAATTTTCCCAGAACACTAACACCAGTTTATTTTCTTTCCCAAGAGAAGCACATGCAAATAGCTTGTTTTCTTTGAAAATTGAGCTTGGGGCAGAGTGAGATAAACTAATAAGCACCCAGATCTCTTATTTTATTGATCCATTTTCTTTCAATAATTACATCTTATCTTCAAAGGTACAAAAAACAGCATAAAGAGTGTTCAAAATCGATTACACTAAGGATATGACAGCAAACAGTTTGAGCTGACTTTTGTATTCTATTAGAGGGAAAAAATTATTAAAGGGTAGCACTGATGGGAATGTGATATTAACAACATCACATCTTAGCCAAGTATCTCAATATATCACCTAATAAAGACCACATCTTATTTATGAATTAATAATACACACATGTATATACACACACATATACAAACACATGCATGCATATAAAAAACTCTAATTTTTCTCCACAAATTATGTAGGTTTCTTGTTATACAGAATTAATAAACCACAGTACTTAAAGTCTAATTTCTGACATTTCTAAACTTTCTTACACTTCACTACTTTAAAAATAAGGGATTCATATTATCATATATCTAGCTTCCAAAACTAGTAACTGAAAGTTAATCACACACAGGATAAAAAGTCTCTTGAATATGTTTCTAAAGATAAGTAGACCTACTGAAACTACCGAAATCAAATACAATACTCACAATAGATAAAAAGAATCAGATATGTCTTTGGAGAGCCAAGGGTTAAGACACATCTTTTGGTTTGGGGTTAGAACCAAATGCATTGGGTTCCAGTATCATGATCAGAAGTGGTTTGACTTTTTCAGGAAAAAAAGGCAGGTAGGACTAGGTCAATTTACTGAAACCAAATGTGTCTTTTATGAGGATGCAAACTAAAGAGAAAAAAAAAAAAAGAGGACCAAAAAAAAAAAAAAATGGCTGAGGAGTTAAGTGTACAGATGCTACTGGGGGAGGGCACGGAAGGTGTTACAATTGGCATACATTGTATTGAGAGAAGGTAAAACAGGTAAATAAATATGAAGTAATCCTTGGGTTCTAATGTAATGGAGTTATTTTTTTTTAATGTTTTATTTATTTTTAGGAGAGAGAGAGAGAGAGACAGCGTGAGCAGGGGAGGGTCAGAGAGAGAGGGAGTCACAGACTGAAACAGGCTCCAGGCTCTGAACTGGCAGTCAGCACAGAGCCCGATCCGTGAGATCATGACCTAAGCGAAAGTCGGACGCTTAACCGACTAAGCCACCCAGGCGCCCCTGTAATGGAGTTATTTATAGTGCCTACAAAAGGTGGATGTAGCAGCCCATTAGGGCCTTTATACACAACTGATGCATTCAAATATAAACACACATCACATGTTTTTGTGTACATCTACGTTGTTTCCCTATTTTAGTCTCTATCCTAGGAGATAGTGGTACAGAAGTGAAAAAGAAATCACTTTTACCCTCTCTAAGCATATATCTTAATAGTAAAGACAGAAAAAAAAGCAACTAAGTTGTCAAACAAAACAGGTTATTATAAATCTAGCTAACTATTGGAAAGAGGAAAATGCAGGCCTGGAAAATTTCCATAAGGAATACAGAAAATAAGAACAATGACATCTAGATGGCAATGTGGGTGACAGCATCTCTGAAAAGGAAGCATGTGCAATTCTCAATGAATAAGAACTGGCCATTCAAATAGTAGGACAAACGCCCCATGTGAAAGGATCAGAAGTGCAAAGGTTCTGAGGCGGTAAAGAGTTTAGTGCGCATGTTTAAAGTGCCCTGCCCAGATCTCCTACACATGCTGCTGTACTCATTCTCTAGCTTTTGTGATATTTGGTAACAATCCACAGTTTCCCCCTTCTTTAGATAATCACCCTTGCCAAAAGGATAGACCCAGTGGGTCCTTTTTTTTTTTTTTTTTAAATTTTTAATGTTTTATTTATTTCTGAGAGAGAGAGAGACAGCGTGAGCAGGGGAGGGTCAGAGAGAGAGGGAGACACAGAATCTGAAGCAGGCTCCAGGCTCTGAGCTAGCTGTCAGCACAGAGCCTGACGGAGGGCTCGAACCCCCGAACCATGAGATCATGACCTGAGCAGGGCTCGAACCCACGAACCATGAGATTATGACCTGAGCCGAAGTTGGACGCTTAACTGACTGAGCCGCTCAGGCACCCACCCAGTGTGCACTTAAATGATCCTACTAGAACATCACTTGGTACTCCCACTTAATGGGAAATGGGCAAACACAGCAGTCGTACCTGATTTGAACATGGGAACCAGCACCTCACATTCCTTAGGGATGAGGATCAAGACCTGCAGACATTCTATCCTAGGAGGACAAGGATTTAGAATAAGTGCTGGATCGCCACACCCAATAATGACTTCCAGAGTAATGTAACATAGGGCTGCAGCTCCTCTCACTGACCCTCTTCTTGGAAATTTCCTCAGATTGTAACTAACCGGAAGCCTGGAGAAGCTGTGATCGGGTGGAATAAACCTAATTAGAGAAGAGGATACGAGCAGTACAAGAAAGTGTCTTGTACATTACACATTGCTATACCACCCAAACCCTCTTTACTGGGGCTGGTCTATCCATAGCCAAGATGCTATGATTGTTCACTGCTAACAGATGACAATTGTCTCTTTCTTTGGAGAATAGCTCCCAAAGTCATCTGGGAAATCTATATCTTTCTCACCTAAGAGCAGAGATGTATGTCAAAGTACCAAAGGTTAGCCCCATTACCTGGAGATGGGGCTAACTGTGTTGTGCAATTTGTGTCCAGAACTTCCTTGCAGGATTATTCAGAAGTTAGCCTCCTTCTGAGACCACCTTATTGTTTAGCATTACCCTCCTGACCTGGCTACTTTCCTCATCTTTCTTCAGTAAGCATATACCCAATAAATCTAGAATAAATCCATCTTAGCCTCTGTTTCTAGGAAGCTAGACTGAAAACAACCTGTTCTAGAAACAGGTGAATTTGGCCAGACAGTAGTGAGGTGAGATGGGCCAAACTGAGATTAGAAAGAAGGGCTTATACCAAATTATTCAGAAATACAATAATTCTGTTAACTTACATCTTGCACGCAATGGGATGTAAATGATTTTTGTGTGCATTTTATTAAGTGTACACACACACACACACACTTACTGTTCCTTTGGTAGACAACTGATATAAGGATTTGACATATAAATGGTGTCTGAACTAAAATATGACTTAAAAAATAGAAGTCAGAGGTCTGAGATCCATCTCTATTTGAGATTCATCTTGCTACCTCTTAGGAGGGGGTATGGTAAACTCATGACTGCTCAAGATTTATAATGGCATTGACCAAGTCTCCTATAAAATGTCAGGAAACATACCTGAATGAGGTACAGTGATTTCATTAACAAAATAATATTGCTTCCACCAACATTAAATGGATCTAAGTAGCATTGTTTTATCCCCTTTTCCCATCTGTAAGAGCCAAACCTACCTCAAGCCTTTCTGAAGTCCACCCTGAGCCTCTGCAGCGAACTGAGTCATGCCCCCTATATTCTCCAGTTTTTGTTGATTCATCCATTAACTTATGAATTCATTGGCCAAATATTTTTGAGCAACTTATAATATGCCAAGCATCCGTTCTAAGTACCGAGACATGTTAGAGAAAGCAACAACAAAATGTTCATGGAGTTTATAGTCTCATATATGAATCCTTCTATTAGAGCATTAGCTCACATGATTTAGTAATCATATATATCTGCTGTAGTGTAAAGTGTTTGTCTCTCTCACAATAGTCTGTGTGCTCAATAAAGGCAAAAATTTGCCAGCATCAGACAGTGATCAAAGAAATATAGAGAAATATAGACCCACCATAGATATGTGCTAATAATAATGGTTCAGGTTGACCACCAAAGGTCAATAGCATGTTATAATCTGGTTCATTTGCAATTATAACAAGGCTGGTCTTTCTTTTGCTCAAAAACTATTTAGTCTTATAGAACTCTCATGTAGCAAACTGCTGGAAAGCCGTAAACCAGAGAAGAAGAATACAGACACAAAAAGGGACTGATTTACTAGAGCATATTTATTAGTGTATTAAATATTAAAGGGATAATCTCTATTGCTTTGTAGCTTAAGTAGCAATAAATGGGTGTTAGGATTGATTAAATGCTTGCGCTTTACTTCAATGTTTAATTTGTTTTGAACAGTTTTGGAAAGAATATGTAAAAGGAATAGAAATGCTTCTATTAAGGAGAATTTCTTCTACTAGATTCACTTGGCGGTGATACAGTCATACCTACAAATATTTTCAAATTGGGTGACTCTGGTTACCAAATCAAAATCAGGAAGTTGATTGCAACCATAGAAAGCACATGGTTTGGATTTAAACTGTGTGGTTTTAATTTTGATCTGATCATCTGAATACATGGTTTTAAATAATATACTTAAATCCTTGGATCTTCTATTTTAACATCCATAAAATTATTGCAAAAATAAAAGTTGTGTGTGTGTGTATTTATATATAAAACTTTGCAAATATATACAACCATAAGACTTGCTTAGATATAGAAGTTCATGAGTTAAGTTATGGAAACTTTTTAACATAAAGTTTGACTCTTGCTAAGGGTTCAGTGGATATCAGCCCTTATAATTGTTATTAAACATAGGATTAACTAAGGTCTTACTCTGCAACACATTTTGCCCTTAGTCCTTTTAATATTACATCCTCCAAAATTCCATGCAGGTACTAACTTCATTCCTCCATTTACGTATAAGGCTTAAAGAAAATAAGTGGCTTGCCCACAGCTAAATCATAGGGTAGAATAAACTTGATCTCAGATAATTTGTTTCCAAAGTACATGAACATGACTATCATGAAATAGAAGCATCACAATAATTATTGCAATACTGAGTTAAATGGAAGAATGGGTGTAAGAATGAAAGCATGATAGTTGAATTCACAAGACAGCAAATATTTGGATGATTTTCTTGGTGACAAAAAGAATGCCAAAGTATGGAATAAAAGGAATATTCTTATATATTTGGTAAATCACATTTAAAATCTAAAATACTATTGCAACCTTTCAAATAATAATTCCATTATTAAAAAATTTCCAGAGAAGATAATATGTGTAAACAGATTCAGAATGATCAATGATTTCCCCCAAAGAGAAATAATTAAATATCTTTTTTCTTCTATTTTGTGTGACTGCATTTAATAATCAAGTTACTTGAAACTGTATTTGGTATAGTGATATGAAATAAACATAAAACTAATTATTTTTAAGAAGTAACTAATTAATTATCCTATAATGATACATAGAATTTTTTTCCTGTCCTTCATTTTGTTTTCCATATCATGCCCAATTTTGGCTATCAAATTATTTAAAAATCAATTGCCAGTGCTTTCTGTAATGATATTTGCATTTGTATATGCTTGCATTATTACCAATTTTGTTGCTGTCCTTTATAACCCATCTTATTGCATTAGAGAAATAGTATGAGAGCATATTTGTTTAGTTAAACTTGCAGTAAAGTGATCAGTAGAGTTTAACAATAATAAATAGATTGAGGGAGGATTTCCAAATAACCAATCTTCAAATCATTTTTTTGAATGTTTCTTTTATTATTCTTATTAAAAAACATTTTAAACTAATGTGTTAGGGATAATTTGGGCTAAAAATAATATAGAGGTGCTTTATTTTAGAGCTTGTAAACTTGTACTATGCTATCAGCTCTTCCCGTTAACAGACAATACAGGGGTACCTGAGGGCTCAGTCAGTTAAGCATCTGACTTTAGCTCAGGTCATGATCTCGTGGTCCATGTGTTCAATCCCCGCATCAGGCTCTCTGCTGACAGCTCAGAGCCTGGAGCCTGCTTCAGATTCTGTGTCTCCCTCTCTGCCCCTCCTCTGCTCATGCTCTATCCCTCTCTGTCTCAAAAATAAATAAACATTAAAAAAATTAAAAAACAGGCACTAGATTATGACACATTTGATCACAAAGTTATTGATCTTTTCCCCTAGTGTATCTCTAAGGATTTGGTTCTTGTAGAAAAATATTGGAAACCATGTCCATTACACTAAATAACCAAATATTTTCTCATATACAGACCAACAACAATAGACCATTATTATCAGGTCCTGAAGTATTTAGATTATGCAAATTATGGATTATGCAAAAAAAAAAAAGCCAGGTTTTTATTCTAACATATCCTCAAGAGACTTCAGAACACAGATTAACATTCCTTTGAAATGCACAAGTAATATATTTTTAAAAAGTAATCTGCTTTTTTTGGCCATTTTTTGAATATCATCATCACTGAAAATGGTGAATCGTATCAGGCTATTTTGACCTCTATGATTGTACATGGAGAACGAGAATCCCCTTTTTGCACAAGCACACATGTGCAGAGAGAATACTTTTTCCTGGCCATCTGATCTGGTTTAATAGCAAAAATATTAATAAAATACAGACTTCTGTTTTATGAATTACATAGCATCTTACACTGCAATAGTATTGCATGGTATTGTCAAAACAGGGCAGGAATGATTACACCATTCTGTGTCTAGAGAAGCCAAGATTTTATGGGACCACTAGATACCATTTCACAATCTCCTTATTATGACCATCAATTGTGCCTCCATTCTGGGGATGTCAGTTCCTTTTTGAAAGCCTGCGGATTATGCAGCTGTAGTGATTGATGGCAAGATAGAGCTTGGGTTCTCTTATGTTCCTCTCTGCTTACTGGTTATCTTCAGCAGAAAAAAAGTGCATGTGGGATTTGAGGGCATTCAATCCTCTGCTGTTCCATGAGTATCTCAGAATTCTTCTCACAAGTCCTTGTTTGGCTAGGAAATAAATCATAGGCCATCGCTTAATGGCTGGAAGTTAAATTTGAAGGTCTTTATTTCACCAATAATTTGGAAAGGCCTTGCTATTTGTAACTTGAATTTCTCATCTGTGGTAATGTTGACCCAGTTTTCTTCAAGATAGAATGTAATTTGGCTTCTTAGTCACTGGCCCAGTCCAGACTTGATCCTTTCTCCATGCTCTGGATCATTAAGGAATGCAGCCCTGAGCAAACAAGGTTTTGATAGTGCTTGTTGGGCATTGCATTTACTCTTGCATTTTATAGCCCAGGGTTCTCAAAATTTGATACCATCCCTCTCCTCCTTTTTTCGTCTTTTCTAAGCTTCCTCACTTACAACCTACTATTTATAACCAAAACATTTTGGACACTTGGAGGGGTGGGATTTGCTTACTGTGTATCTTCAATTTCGTAGGTACTGGGATAATCAGTTTACAAAATTATTTTATTCTGTGAGGAAAGTATTCTTGCTCTTATTTAACATGAAAGCAAATAATGGCTTAGTCAAGTTGAATGACTTGTCAAGATCACACAATAAAGTCGATTTCAGTCTTAGTCCAAACTCTAGTCCCCTTCTTTGCTTTTCTCTGCCAGAGACAAAGACATCAGAGACACACAATGATACATGGGAAAGTCCCAGAACCTGGAGAAGCGTGAATGCTACCATTGCCACCAACTGACCAGAAATATGGCACATTCTCTACTAAAATCTATAAAGAAGTGCTGAGGGGCACCTGGGTGGCCCAGTTGGTTAAGTGTCTGACTCTTGATTTCAGCTCAGGTCATGAACTCCCAGTTTGTGAGACTGAGCCTCATATTGGGCTCTGTGCTGACAGTGAGAAGCTTGCTTAGGATTCTCTCTTCCCCCTTCTATCTCTCTGTCCCTACCCTACTTGCTCTTTCTCCCTCTCTCTCAAAATAAATAAATGTAAAAATAAAAGAATAAAAAATAGATAATTGTATAAAGGACTGCCGAGGAACTTACAAGTCCTAATCCCTATTTTATTTTATTTTTAATATTTTTATATATTTCTAGAAGAGAGAGAGAGAGACAGCGTGAGCAGGGGAGGGTCAGAGAGAGAGGGAGTCACAGACTGAAACAGGCTCCAGGCTCCGAGCTGGCAGTCCGCACAGAGCCCGACGTGGGGCTCGAACCCACGAACCGCGAGATGATGACCTCAGCGAAAGTCGGATGCTTAACTGACTAAGCCACCCAGGCGCCCCCCTAATCCCTATTTTAAAAGATGGTTCCTTTAAACCCTAGCTGATAACTGGAGAAAATCAGCAAATTCAAAGAAAAAAGAAAGAAAAGAGACTTAGTATAATTTAATTATTCTTTATCTGAAAGTATCAAAGAGAAGAACAAAGCTGGATAGTTGGGAAACTGAAAGAGAGATTTTATTCAGACTTCTGCAGAACTCAGCTCCACTCCACTGAAACCTTTTTAAATGCTGGGATGTGCCAAACTAGCAGTGTTGTAAGGGGTTATGGGTTGTCAGTCAATGTGGTTAGGCCACATGAGTCTGTTAATTTCCCTTATACGGGGGAGAAACAAATTTTCATATCTTTAGGACAGCAGGTAGTTTTCAGAATCGAAGCAAGCCATCCAGCAAAATTAAGCTCTTACCTTCTTATAGGAAGGGAGATGATCAAGGGCTCATCAAGAGCTATCACCCTGCTTGTTTGCATCTGGGAACAGACAGCTTCCATATCTTTGGGGAGGCATTTCAGGGTGGTAGGAGATTTATATCTTAAAAGGGCAGAGAAAGTATTTATAACTGTTAGCTGTCTAAAGCAAAACACCTAAGAGAAGAGAGGTCAGGCTCCTATAGTTAGGTTTGGTCTGAAAAAAAAACAGTAAATTTTTTCAGCAACATTGAGCTTTCTCAGGCAATTTAAAAAAGCATAGGATCATCATAGGGATCATTGTATTGGTCTGATAGAAACCATGCTAGAGTATGGTCAGATCGCCTAGCATAGAGGGCTGGATTGGCATCATTTGTGTTGAGAGAGAATTTTTTATTTCTCAGAAGCCAACCACATTTTAACTCTATTGTTCAATTATAGCCCATTCACAGTTTATAACCATGGAGAGTATATATTTATTACAGATTGTTTTTAAAAGATTTTCATATCTTGGGGCACCTGTGTGGCTCAGTCAGTTAAGCCTCTGACCTTGGCTCAGGTCATGATCTCACAATTCCTGAGTTTGAGCCCTGCATTGGGCTCTGTGCTGACAGCTCAGAGCCTGAAGCCTGCTTCAGATTCTGTGCCTCCCTCTCTCTCTGCCCCTCCGCCACTCCTTCTCTCTCTCTCTCTCTCTCTTTCTCTCTCTCTCTCTCTCTCTCCACCCTTCCGCCCCCCCAAAAATAAACATTGGGACGCCTGGGTGGCTCAGTTGGTTAAATGTCCGACTTCAGCTCAGGTCATGATCCCATGGTTTGTGGGTTTGGGCCCCACGTCAGGCTCTGTGCTGACAGCTCAGAACCTGGAGCCTGCTTCGGATTCTGTCTTCCTCTCTCTCTGACCCTCCCTGCTCATGCACTCTCTCTCTCTCTCTCTCTCTCTCAGAAATAAATTTTAAAAGAACATTAAAAGAATAAACATTAAAAAAAGATTTTCATATCTTAAGAGCAATCTTTACTCCACTCTATATAAGCTGTTGGTATGCTGAGTCATGGGTCAAATAAGAGAGAAAGCTTCTTAGCTCAAGTAGATCCTATGCTGGTTACTAAAAAACCTTTGGATACATTGCACCTTTCAAGTGACAGATCACAGATGTTTAGGGCAGCTTTTCAATTTACAGGAACCAGAAATTACAGCATTTTGGCACCAAGCACATATTGTACATACTGTATTGACTACAAGGACCATCTGCTTGATATCACTGATTGACTATTCCCTGACTAATCATGGTTGATGAAGGGAGAATGCATTGTTTGTGTCTCTCTATATTCCTTCCTCTTCTATGCTTCAAAGTACTTGTGAATTATGGTGCCCAAACCATATGTATATTGCTAGCCTGCATACATGGATGACTGTCAAGATATGCAGGCTCCTTAAGAAATGGTCCTAACTTCTCAATTTCATACTGAACAATCTGTGGTTCTTTAAATGAACCATATTTCTTGATGTCTTTTCTTGCACAAGCCACTGCTTTTCCAGAAGTACCCTCCTCTTTTTGTCCATCTGAAAAATTTAAAATTATTTCTTTGATACATGTCTCAAAGACCGTGTTTCTCAAGTTTCTTCACTTCCAAGCCTTTATGCCATAGTTGGACCAAGGGCTTGTGAGCTCATTGATCTCATTATGTTCTGTTACAATTGCTTATACCTGCTTCTTCCCACTACTTAAGTGAATTCCATGACATTAGAAATCAATACATGTTACACCATTATACACAATGCAAGCTGTTATTGCCCTGAAATGGATTCGGAAATCCAAATGTTAAGAAAAGAAAAAGGCATAATAACCATACCTACGTAACTTCGTTGGATTTGCATTTTTCCTGCCCTAAACAGTACTCAGAATGGTAAAGGACTGACATGTTTTCTTAGAATAAATTGTGGATAGATAAGAAGGCATCAGGGATCTAAGATTTCTTGATTTTGGAAACCACAAGTCAAGCTATTGTAACAATTTACCTGTCAGTTTTGAGGATCACAGAGATATCTTAGTGTGTTCTTTTAGGCTGAAGACAAGGTAAAAAATTTTTTTAAGTTTTTTACATTTATTTATTATTGAGAGGGAGAGAGGGAGGGAGAGAGAGGGAGAGAGAGGGGAAGAGAGAGAGAGAGAGAGAGCGCGCGCGCGCACACACACACACACACACACACACACACACACACACACACACGCATGAATGGGGGAAGGGCAGAGAGAGAAGGAGATACAGAATCCAAAGCAGCTCCAGGCTCTGAGCAAGCTGTCAGCACAGAGCCTGGCGCAGGGCTCAAACCCATGAACCGTGAGATCATGACCTGAGCTGAAGTTGGGTGCTCAACCAACTGAGCCACCCAGATACCCCGAGAAGGTAAATTTTAACATCCACATACTTCAAATTTCTGAGATGAAATTTGAACAATGGTTATTTAAAGTATAATAGATAACAACCTAGAAAAGAAATCAATGGTTTCTAGAAAACAGCAGTATTTCAACCAAGAAAAAATTATGACAGACTAGCTTCATTTCCTTGTATACCTGGTGTGATATTATTTTGTCATAGAAAGAGAGGGAATGGGGATTGGCAAATGGGACTTTTGTTTAATGTCACTTATATATGGGGCAAAACACTATACTTATTTATATTGCCTCATTCAACTCTTATACTAAACCACTACATAAATTATTACCATAAAATCTAATACAAAGAAGGTGAGCGTAGACAGTTTGAATAACTATAGTTTTATGACATAATTCTCTCATAAGTAGCACAGTAGGAATTCAAGGAGAGATCTCAAATGGGTATGAATGTCTTTATATATATACAACTTTTCCACATAAAATGTATTGCAGAACTGTCTATTATTCGTTCCTACCTGAAAGATCAATATGATGGACAATAAAACAATACCATGACAACATTGGTTCCATGACATTGAGAGGTCTGTGACTTCTTGATTGACTCATGCAAGGTTTGGCAATAATATTTACTTACACACACACACACACACACACACATTCATCCACCCACCCACATAAACATCACACACTGCACACACATACACATCACACACACAGAGATACATGTGCACATCATACATACATATTCACACCAAGTTTTAAAGGTTATTTCAATTAAACAATAGATATGTTTCAGGGAATAAACAAGATTAATCAAAATGTTCCTCCTGAATGAATTGGATCAAAACATGTTAAAGAGTCTCTGAAAATAGTCTACACTTCAAATAGTATCTATCAAAAGAATAATGGCTCTTACCACAATTAAATGCCTCATATGCATTATCTCTTTTAAGGTCATAGTATCCCAATGAGGTAGGTTGTTTTCGCCATTATTTTCCCCTATACAGGTAAGGCACTGACGCTCTGACAAGTTCAATATTGCCAATAATCAGGCATAAAGTCAAGGTTCAAATCTCAGTATTATGATCCAAGAATCTATGTTTTTATCCTCTGTATTCCTTTAAGTAGGTTTAGTCATTCATAGAAGTTGTAAGAAATTTTTGTAATTTTATGCTGTGTTTTAAGTTGCATCACCTGTACACTTTGTCCCTAAAAATTATATAAATATAAAAGTCAAGGAAAGACTTAAAATTCTTTAAAGATCATTCAGGGACCTAATATTATGTCCCATTGTATCCAGTTTCCTATGCCATATGTTGTCATTCATCTTTTTGGTATTTGTTGTTAAGAGTAATTTTTTCCTCAGTTGCACAGTATCTTTTATAGAAATGTTTCTTCTAACCATTGGTTTTCTAACCAATGTTTCTAAACATTGTTTTTCCTGAAAATTATCACTTAAATGATCAAATAATTTTCCAAAAGAAAGAAAAAATGGAGGACCTAAAATTTCCTTAGAGCCTTCAAATTCTTCTAAAAACACTCTGAATCCATTTTTTGTTCAGGAATCCATTCCTAGTGTTATGTAGATTTTTACTTTTATTTTATAAACATCATCAGAGAATTAACATTTACACTCTTGCAGCCAATCCTTCAATTCCTCAGATAGCTCTATTAATACTATTAAGTTAATTAGCTGAGTCTTTTAGTGTCTTGTATCCAGGAATCCTCATATGGGCAATGAATACAAGTCAGAAAAAAATCACTTTCATAAATAATCAACTTTTATATTTAAAAAGGTGCTTATATATTTCAAGTTTACTTTAATAATAATTTTTTAATTTTATTAAAACATAATGTGCAACTCATCGATTTAATGTGTACAGGTAAATTTACAGAGCTTGCATCTATCACCACAAATTTTATACTTTAATAACCCTAAAAAGAAACCCTGTACCATTTAGTCATTATTTTCCAAGCCCCCTTCCCAAATTCTCCTCAGCTCACAGCAACCATTAGCTTTTTTTCTGTCTCTGGATTTGCTTAGTCTGAACATTTGAGATATGGGATCATGCAATACGTGGTCCTTTGTTACTGACTGCTCTCAGGTAGCATGTTTTCAAGTATCATCCATGCTAGAACAAGTATTACTATGTCATTTCTTTTTATTGCAGAATGATACTACATTGTATGGATATATCATACTTTATTTGTGTCTTTATCAGTTAATGGATCTTTGATTTGATTCCACTTTTGGCTATTATGAATAATGCTGCTCTGAATATCCAGAAATAAATTTACTGTGTGCATATAGTTTTTTTGTTTCTCTTGGGTGTATTTGCAGATGTGAGACTGGTAAATCATATGGTAACTATTTTTAACCATTTAAGGAACTAACAAATAATTTTCCAAAGTGGTCACATTGTCTTATAGTCCCATCATTGTTTGACTTGATTTTTTTATCCATTCATATTTAATTATTATTGATGTAGTTGGACTTACTTTCGTCATTTTATTTTTTGTTTCTTATATATCTAATGCTCTTTTTGTTCCTGGTTTTCTGTTTAATGTTTTCCTTTGCATTAAATAATGCTTTTCTAGTTTAAATTTAGCTTAAATTTTTACTTTTCTATTTTTTGTTGTTATTTTCTTAGTTGTTGCTCTGGAGCTTACCATATATATCTAACTTACCAGAATATGCTTGAAATTTATGATAAATTAATTCCAGTGAGATATATATTCTCCACCAATTTTATGCTATTATTATTATACAGACTATACACACACACAGAAACACACACACACACGGCACTAGTATAAGTAGTGTTTATGCATTATGTCTATTAAACAGCTGAGAAAAGAAAGAAAAACCAAAATGTAATTATAGAGTTTGTTATATTCATATTCTTACTATTTCTGATTCTCTTCATTTATTCTTTGGGTTCAGGTTACCCTAAGGAGTCATTACTTTACTCCAATACAACTCTGCTGTCCCTCACCTCCTTTGTGTCATTTCTATATGTTATAAGCCCAATAGTGCAATTATATACATACTGGCTTATGCAATTCAGTTTTAAACAAGCTAAGAAAAAATATGTAGTTACACTGTCTTTTATAATGACGTAATTACCTATATTGTTTTGTTTTTTCATGTGGATTTATATTTATATGTGTGTTTACTTGATTTAAGTCTGGAGAACTTCCTTTGACACTTCTTGTAAGGGGAATTGCCTTGCAATAAATTCTTTTCCTTGTTTGCTTGACTTCTAAGAATGTATTTAGTCCACCTTCATTTCTGAAAGCTAGCTTTGCTGGGTATAGTTTTCTTGGATGACAGTCTCCCCATCCTCCTGAGCCCTTTGAATATTATATCTCACTACCTCTAGATTCCACTGTTTCTAAAAAGAAGTCAACTGTTAACCTTATTGTAGGGTCCTTTATATACAATTAGTCTTTTTTCTCTTGCTGCTTTCAAGATTTTCTCTTTTTGTCTTTCAGCATTTTTACTATTATGTCTCTCAGAAAGGATCTCTTTGCATTAGCTTAGAGTTAGTTGAAACTGGATATGTAGATTCACCCTTTTAGTAATTTGAGGAAGTTTTCAGTCATTATTTCTTCAAATATATTTTTTCTGCTATTTTTCCCTCTTCTTCTAATACTCCCATTCTCCATATGTTAGTGTGCTTGAAAGTAGAAAACATTGCTCAGGTTCTGATGAATTTCCTTTATTCTAAAATCTGTTTTTCAGATTGCATAATATCTATTGATCTAACTTCTACCTCACTGATTGTTCTTAAGTAGATCCCATTCATTTTGTTTACTGGTCATTCCATTCCCACATACTCCATGTTTCTTTTCTGTAATTTCTCTTTATTGATATTCTCTATATGATATGCCATTGTTTTCATGCTTTCATTACTTCTTTAGCCTTGATTTCCTGTAGCCCTTTGAACATATTTATAGTGTCTACTTTGGAGTCTCTTAAATCTGACATTTGGTTTCTCTTGGCAATTTCTGTTGCCTGTTTTTACCCTGTGCATAGTTCATATGTTCAAGTTTCTTACATGTCTCATCATTTTTGTTTATTTTTTTTATTGAAAGGTAGATATTTTAAGTATTATATTTTAGCAACTCTGGATACAGGCACTGCTATCCTTTTTCCGAGAGCTCATTTGCTTAGCGGTTTTGCTATGTGTTTGTGTGACTTGTGTAGACTATTTTAGTAATGTGTATTTCCTCTGTAGCTTGTAGCCTGAAGCCTCTGGTTTCACTTTTCAAAGGGACCATCTTAGACATATGCACAGTCATGTTGAGATGGTAGTCTCTGTTTTGCTCTCTTGACCTGATTTCTCTGTTAAACGATATAATTTGATACTATACTCAGTCTGTTAGGCTCCATTAATTATGGACAGATTGCTCTACTGTTTGTTACAATGATCTGGGACACAAATTGCTGAGCTGTCTGATCCAATTAAATTCAGTCAGGGATAAATTTTGGGTCAATCTTTGAGCTTAGTTCTGATCCCAGTAGTGTTCTTCCTGGCTATTTTTCCTGTTCTCTTTGGTGAATTAATTGGTCTATGGTTTAACTTGCTGCTCTTAATTAAGAGGAGGTGCTGTTTTTAGGAGCACTCTTAGCTTGAAATCCACCCACAAATTGCTTCAATTTGCTTTAAATAATGTCTATATTTTGGGGGGAGCTCAGAGTACCCTTTTCTTATGGATTACCTCTAGCCATGGGCAAATTCCCTAAGCCAGTACTGTAGGGTCTGGGTTAAGATGACAGCATCTATATATATACATATATATATATGTATATATATATATTTTGGCTTGGGACTGCCATTTTAGAACCTTTGTTCTAATAACAAGATAGGGAAAGGATAATTGGGTTGCCAGTATCCTGCAGTTATAGGTAGGAATAGGCAGAGGAATGGAGTTCCTGACTTCTTACCAGCAACTTTGCCTCTTCAACTTAGAGGCTGTGTGAATAAGAAATGCTGTGCCTTGCCCCTACAAGTAACATATAATAAACATTGATTAAGGGAGAGGAAAGAGGGAGCCTTGCTTTCTTGGCTGTAAGCACCCAGAGTGGATTAACAGTCAAGCTGAGCTGGGGAGTGGGAGAGTGGTTTTGATTCAAATGACACAGATTCTCACTACTTTCACAAGATGAATGAGATACTGGGCTGCCTGGGTGGCTGAATCATTTGAGTGTCCAACTTTGGCTCAGATCATGATCTCATGGTCCATGGGTTTGAACCCCACATTGGGCTCTGTGCTGACAGCTCAGAGCCTGGAGCTGCTTTGAATCCTGTGTCTTCCTCTCTCTCTACGCCTACCCTGATCATGCTCTGTCTTACTCTCTCTCAAAAATAAACAAACAGGGGTGCCTGGGTGGCTCAGTCAGCTAAGCGTCCAACTTCGGCTCAGGTCATGATCACGCGGTTCGTGAGTTCGAGCCCCGCATCGGGCTCTGTGTTGACAACTAGCTCAGAGCCTGGAGCCTGCTTCTGATTCTGTGTCTCCCTCTCTCTCTCTCTCAGAAATAAATAAAACATTTAAAAAATAAATAAACATTAACAAATTTAAAGATGGATAAGATACTAATAGACTTCCTTGAATCAAAGTTTCTTCATGTGCTGTATGCTCTTAGAAAAACTCCCAGATTCTTTCTTTATTTTTAAAAATAATTTTCACTAGTTATGTTGTTTCATTGGGCAGCAGGTCTGTAGAGCTTTTCATGGTTTGTGTTTTGTTCCTCATGATCTCAGAGGTTTTTCAATATTGAGCATTAATAAAATGCAAATTATCAAATATATACATACTATGGACAATTTACTGACAATTGTCATTTTTTCTCAATGTATTCAGGACCATTTCACAAATAAGAATACTGGAGCTCAGAAAAAAAAGATAACATATGCAAGAACAGTGAGTTAGAAGAAGTCATATTTGAACTTCGATGTATCTGTTTCCAAATTGTACTCTTGCCATTATTCAAAACACTGTGCAAGCTAGAGCATTTTGTGGTGCAAGACTGTAAATAAGTGCTACAGAAAATGGAGTGGGTATGGCATGCCTAAAGAACATAGAAGTCTACCTGAAAGTGTCCCCAATGGGTAAGGTGGTTTAAAAGAATGGCCAAGGAAATAAGTAATACTAGTATTGCATTATTAGCCAGGGAATAGGGAATCAAATACGTATCTATGAGTCCATACTGATATAAGTAACTAAACCACTAAATAAAATAAATGGAGGAAAATAAAAATAACCCTTCTCACTGAAGAATTCTAACTGATATTATTTTTTTAAATGAAGAAAATATAAAATCATAGTAGTGTAGTGTAATAAAATTTGACAATTTTATTTAAAAAGTAATTTCATAAAACTATACCACTGTAACAAATTCTACAGGTGAGATCTAATGATGAATGCTAAAATGACTGGGTAGGGTTGTAAGCAAAATTGGTGTATCTTCACAGTCTCAAAATTTCTCCCAGAGAATACTTAGTAATTAGAGAGGGTGAAAGTCATGTTGCATAAAGGTTCCTGTCAAAGACTACCTTACTCAAATAACCAACTTGAACACGATCAGTAATCTGTATAAACATCAAGTGCCCCCATATGGTGATACATCCTTGCCTCTTTGGTTTTCTTGAGACAAACGCATAAATTCAGTCTAATCATAAGAAAACATCAGACAGACTCAATCTGAGAGACATGCCTAAGGCAACTGACTAGTATTCTTCACAAGAGTCAAGATCTTAGGAGACAAGGAAAAAGTGAGAAAGTGTCACAGTTTGGAGGAAACAAAGAGACATGACAATCAAATGCAGCATAGGGCCCTAAATTAGATACGGGAACAGAAAAAAAACCAAAAAAAACACTAGCAAAAAAAAATGGTGAAATCCAAACAAATTATTTCAGTTGATAGTGTCATGCCAAGGTTATTTCCTTAATTTTGACAATTATTCTGTGGTTATATAAACTGTTAACACTAGAGGAAGCTGAGGTGAAGGTTATATAGGATTTAGCTGTACAATTTTTGCATCTCTTTCCTAAGTCTAAATTCTACACATTTTAAGAAATATAATGGCTTAGACTTGTATAATATTTCAGTGCTTGCCCATCTTCAGGAACTTGTTTTATCTAGTGGATCTGAGACTACTGCCTACAATTCATCATTAGGGATCTATGTCAAATGCTTCAGAAGCAGAGGGAAGAGAGGAGTTAATTTGGATGGCAATGAGCATAAGGAAATGGGATTAAGGAAGTCTCCATGCAGGAGTTGACTTGGAGGAGGCCTGTGGAAAGCAGCAAGGTTCTCACTGGTTAGAGAAAGAGGGCAGGTTGAAATAGCATCAGCAGATACAACACAAGACCATGAGAAATCGGGTATTCTTGTGAATTAAAGTGCATGGAGGAATCATACCTAAAAGAAAGTCCAAAAGGCTGATTGTGATCAAATCATGAACAATGTCAAAAACCTAGAATAAAGGTTGGGACTTGAAGTACAGGTAAAGGTAGTCAATAGGTAGTAGAAAACATAATGAAATATAGTATTAAGTACATATCCATGAATTCTGGCTTTATTTGCTGAAAGTTCCAGATATTCTCTATGCTGTTAAAATATGTCAGTTCAAATGCAATTATTATCTGTTTCTTTCTTTTGAGACAATTGAGTATATCAATTGATTTTATTATCATGCTACAAGGTCTATAAATGGGTGAGCAGTTTTTCACCAATTCCTTTCGATCTCACTTTGAAATAGAACACTGACACCAAATTTGGAAGGGCCTTATAATTTTGATGTTCCTTTTGGGGATTATTTTACTTTTGATAGTTTGTGGATTTTTAAATTTTTATTAAGGTTTATTTTTTCTTTTTTTGAGAGACTGAGAGAGACAGAACACATTCAGGGGGACAGAGAGAGAAGGACACACATATCCAAAGCAGGCTCTAGACTCTGAGCTGTCAACACAGAGCTTGATGCAGGGCTTGACCACAAACTGTGAGATCATGACCTGAGCTAAAGCTGGATGCTTAACTGACTGAACCACCCAGACATCCCAATAGTTTGTGGGTTTTTAAAAATGCATCTTTACTACTAACTTTTTCTAAGTTGCTTTTCCCCTCTACCTTCTATTTTTCTTGTTGAATGTATGATCATCTTAAATATCATCCACAAGAAAGCACTATTTTTGGTTCATCAGGATTAATAAACACCTTGCAAACACAGCTATGTCTCCTGTTATATGAACTGAATAGGGGTAGTTGGGAAATGGCTTTTGAAAAATAAATGCCCTCAAGGTTTTTTCCATTCATTTGTTTTTCCTCTAATTTTTTTCAGTTCTGTGATGATGATGATGATGTTTCATCTTTTATTCACTCACCAGCTATTTGTAGAATACCTACAACTTCTTAGGTCCTCTACTTGTGGCCATAAAATAAGTTAAGTGATTTAGGTGTCATAATTGAATGTTTAGAGTTCAAAATGTACCATGTAGAAGAAAATATATATAACCAAATGATTCTTAGGAAACTATACATATTCATTTTTTCTTTCCATGGGATTTTCCTACCTCTAATCCCCTTATCATTCAATTTTATTTTCAGTGGTTCTCACAGAGAGTGCTGTCAGATAGTTTCCTGATTCCTGCAAAATACAGGAAAGACCATTTCTACACAAAACCTTCTTGGAACTTCTCCGTGACATGCTAACTTCTACCAGTTACAAATTTTTTGCCCTCACATTTATTTCCTCCTGTTTTCATCGTACTTTGTATTAGCCATTTCAAGTAGACACCTCTTACAGAGAGAGTGCTATCAGATAGTTTCCTGATTCCTACAAAATACAGGAAAGACCATTTCTACAGAGCCTTCTTAGAACTATTCCATCATGTGCTAAATTCTACCAGTTACAAATTTTTGGTGCTTACATTTGTTCCCTCTTGTTTTCAGTGCTCTTTGTATTAGCCATCTCAAGCAGAAAATGAATTCCTAGAAAATGGAGGTGTATCTTTTTTCTTCCCTCTTCACTCCATGTTCCAAATTCCTAATAGACTCCTGGGCATTTGATTGGATACAGAAAATGCTGATTGATTTGTTATCTTAGAATAACTGTATACTTGATTTTCTAGGTAAGTAATTATTTCAGTTGTTGGGTTTTGTAGCATTCAAAATAGAGAAGATATTAATCTGAATTTCAAGTAGAGAGCAATGAGATAATATTCTTATTTATGCACAATGGAGACAAATTCCATCCCTGGAGTATTGAATCAATAAGTTATCAAGTGGTTGTTAGGGTAAAACTTGTCTGCTTCCAAAGTATTATTGATACCTTACAATAATGAACATATAATTTATACATATGGAGAATACATAAATTGAAGCATACTCTTACAATACTACGTGATACAGCAATGAAGATGCATGAATCAGCTCCATGCATGTCTAAACAATGCTGGGTCTTTAAAATATAACATTGAGTCTAACAAAAGTACTAATAAGATAAAGTCTCTAAGATACCACTTATATAAATTGTAAAAACATACAGTGAAATACATATTGTGTATGGAAACATACAGTACATATCAGGATTACATATTAAAAGTATTAAAATAATAATGGAAGTATACATAGTAATTTTTTGATATTAATTACATTTAGGGAGAAAGGAAAATGAAGTGTACATGGAGGGGTATTAAATTCTATTTGTAGCATGTAACTAACTTTTTAAAAAAGTGAAATAAATACATGAAATGTGATTGTTTGTTAAATCATTTGTGTATTGGCCATCTGTTACATGATTATTTGTATTCCTGGATACTTTAAATAGTCTATACTTGAAAAAGGATACATATCCATGCATCTACATATAACTATATACATGCAGATCTGCATACATTAATATATTAGTACAATTAAACATGCACATACATGTAAAAACAAGTTCTTTAAGCTGAAGTAAAAGCATAAATAATGTACGAAATTCTTATAATGTGAAAATACAAAGGAACGTGTTCTGCTGGCATAGTTTATGTTAAATGAGCATTATAAAAAGGTTAAAAAAATTCGAATAGGACCTTATGAAAGAGGTACAATTGGTAGAATTCACAAAAACTGTCTCCAAAAGCAAATGGAGGGATTAGAGATATGATGCTCCTACAGTATTACAAGTACGGTGGCAAATGCCATACCCAAATGAACAGGGAACATTTGGGACATATGACTGGGAAATGAACAGTGCTGGTATATGCTCTAGACTGACTGCTGCATGTAAATGTATCAGGTTTGATTCTGCCCGGGGGAACCCAAAAGTGCCCACCAGAAATGATCTCATTATACCTTTATGGTTTCTTCCTGTGACAGAGTGTGTGAGAATCAGGAAACTATATATAAAAGAAGTGTAGTCCTAGAAATCGAGTGTCAGTGTGGCCTCCTGAAGTAAAGAAGGCAATAAAAATGAAGCTTCATTCATTTCTATCTTCATTCATATTTTGGGTAATAAATAAGAAAGTAAAGAGGGCAGCACAGCATTAGTTGGCCAGCTTATTCTGCCTATTGAAGTGATTGTGAATCTCTTTCCTATAATGGTCTAGCCAGAAAATAAATCAATAAACAAAAAGCTTTCTCATTGACAATTTTTTTCAATCATAGCTATCATTTTAGTTTTTACTTACATTTCCTTAATGACAAAGGATACTGAGGGTATTCCATGTGCTTGTTAGCCATTTGTCTATCTCCTTTGGTTAAGTGTCTCTTCAAGTCCTTTGCCTATTTGTTAACTGACACTGGAGTTGTTCTTAATATAATCTGCATAGTAGACTCTTAGTAGATATAAGATTTGTAAATATTTTCTCCTATGTGGGGCACATGTGTGGCTCAGCTGGTGTCTGACTCTTGATTTCAGCTCAGGTCATGATTTCATGGTTCATAGGATTGAGCCCTGCATCGGGCTCTGTGCTGACAGGTCATAGCCTACCTGAGATTTTCTCTCTCTCTCTCTCTCTCTGTTCCTCCTCTCTGCTTATTCTCTTTCTCAAAATAAAGAACTTAAAAAGTTTTCTCCTACTTTGTAAACTGTACTTTGACTTTCCTGATAATGTCTTTTAATGCTCAGAAGTTTGCTGGGTAACATTTCTTCCACTATTATTTTCTTCTCCCTTTTCTCTCTTCTGGGAACCTCATCATTTATGTATCATTCTGCTTTATGATGCCCCACATATCCCATGAACTCTCTTCATTTTTCTTCATTTGTTCAAGTTTCTGACTCCTGAACTGAACAGTTTAAACTGCCTAATCCTAAAGTTCAGTGATCCTTTCTTCTGCCTGTTCTAACCTACTGTTAAATCTTTTTAGTGATTTTTCATTCTATCCCCTATCTGTTTCAGCTTTGGAATTTCTATTTGGTTCCTTTTTATGATTTTGTTCTTTTTGATACTCTCATTTTATTCATATATAGTTGTTCTTGTTTCATTTATATCTTTGTGTAGGGTTTTGGCTTTTTTGACATATTTAAGACAGATGGTTCAACTTTGTCTATTAAATCCAAAGTCTGGACTTTCTCAGGGATGGTTTCCATCAATTCATTCTTTCCTCTCAGGGTCCTTACTTTCTTGTTTCACTGTATACTTTGTGAGTTTAGGTTGAAACAGGATGTTAAAATATTAGAATGTGGTTACTCTGGAAATCAGATTCTCTTCCCTCTCTAGGTTTTGCTGTTTCGATTGTTGAAGCCTATAGTTTGTCATGTATTTAGTGATTTTCCAATACTTTCGCAATAGTTGTATTTTTGTCATGGGTGGTTGTTGAAATTTCTTTTAGCTTATGTTCCATTAGTGTTTTCATGTAGACCTTCTGGAATGCTACGGGCTATGAAAATGAAATAAAACAACAAATGACAAAAGCAATTCTTCCAGGATGTACAGAAGGGCATTACACTGGAACACCCTTTTAACACTTAACCATGTCATTTAAAAATCTTTATCAAGCCTTCACTCCATGCTTGTAGTAAACCTACAAGTCAGACAGAACTGAAAGCTTCATATCTTCTCAGATTGTTCCTAAGCATGTGTCCTGTCATGGGCATGTGCGTGGCTTTCTAAATTCCTCATTATATACAGACATTTCTGAGTGCCCTAAAACCCAAAGTAATTCTCTCCCCAACTTTTCCTCCAGCCATTAGGAGGTCTATTGTATGCCTCAACCATAATCTTTCACTGCAGGAAGCTGTGGATTTTTCATGTACCTTGCAATGTTTTTGAGCAATGCCTACTGTTTTCCACTCTGAGTTCTGGATAAGGCAGACAGAGACCAACATTTTACATTACCCTCTACTCTAGATGGATTATTATTTTCACAGACAGTAATTTACATGTAAGTCTGCTCTGCTTTCTCTGAAAAAAAAAAAAAAAAAAAAAAAAAAAAAAACAGNCAGGCTGTCATCTTTAAGACTGACGCTGATATGAGGAGGGGTTGGGGCAAATGCAAGTAAAAATGCCCAAAGCCTTTCTACCATTTTTAAGTTGCATTTTTTAAAGAGATGTTTATTTATTTTGTGAGAGAGAGAGAGAGAGAGGAAGTGGGAAGGGGGCAGAGAGAATCCGAAGCAGGCTCTCGGCTCAGTGGGGAGACCGACACAGAGCTAGATTTCAGATCTCACCACCGTGAGATCATGACCTGAGCCAAACTCAAGAGTTGGTCACTCCACCCACTGGGCCATACAGTTGTCTGGCATTTTTTTTAAATTGAGAATTCTCTTGATTGTTGTAAACATTTGACTGGTTTTCAGAATTCTGACAAATTTGCTTCTAACAGTGACTGTTTTTCAATATTTCTGTGGTGTGATGTGTACTTGAAGCTACATACTCTGATCATTATTTATTTATACATTTTGATTAAACATATTTTACAAATAACACAGAGCATGTTAAATAAGGGTTCCATACAAAAATCCAGGTCTATCTAAAGTTATCTGCTAACTCTAAAGGTAATATATTTTTGCCCATGCCATAAATCATCCTCATATCATTTTGCATAGCTTGTTTTTTTCTTCACTCAACACAAATTTGTTGATTAAATGTTAATTATATGTCAGACAGTCTAACAGTGTTGATGATAAATGGATGAACAATTGTGGTATTATATATATATGTATATATATATATACACACATACATATGTATATATATACACATACATATGTATTATTTATATATATACATTTTTTATTTACTGTATATATATGTACTGTATAATACATATATATACACATACATATGTATTATATATATATATATATATACACAGTTTTTATTTAAGTTCGTTTATTTTGAGAGAAAGAGAGAGAAAGAGAGGCAGACGGAGAGAACCCCACACAGGCTCCACACTGTGAGTACAGAGTCTGATGTAGAACTTGAACTCACGAACTGTAAGATCATGACTTGAGCCAAAATCAAGAGCCAGTGGCTTGACCTACTGAGCCGCTCAGAGACCCCAAACAAGTTTGGCCTTTATCCTCAATAAGTATGTAATAAATCTTTCTTGGGGTGCTGTTTTGACCTCTGTAAGGTAAATAGGCAATTATACTACAGTGTAGGTACAATAAGGTAAGGACAAGATGCTACCTTGAAAAGGCTTTTCTCAGCTTGTTTTAAAAAAGTATTTATTTATTTGGGTGGGAGAGGGGTAGAGAGGACAGAGGATCTGAAGCAGGCTCTATGCTGACAGCAGAGAGCCCAATGCTGGGATTGAACTCATGAACTGTGAGATCATGACCTGAGCCAAAGTCAGACATTTAACCAACTGAGGCACCCTGAGCTTTTTTATTATTATTGTTATTATTATTTCTTATCCACAAGAATAGCAGTTTCATGAAATAGCAAACTATAAGAAAGAAAAAAATATAAAAATGTGTGTACATATATGGGCCTTTGAATATAAGTATTCTGGGTAAAGACTAACATGCCATTTTTAGTTTTTGTTCTCCATTTTGCTTCACAGTCAATTTCAAACTCACCAATTATTTTAGTACTCAGAGATAAGTCTTCTCATGATTACAATATTAAAATAATTTAGGAAGCATTGATCATCAAAAACTATAGTTAATAAATTGCCTTCTTTTATAAAACTTCTATAAAATATTGAATAGATTCACCATACTTATAAAACACCAGTGATTTTTGGCCTCCAGCTCTGAGAACAAGTTCTATTCAAATGAAATGAAAAATAAAAAATTCTTCAAGTGCCAATAATAAAAATGTATACACTCATTGCAATTTGGTTTACATATTGATGTGTATCTGTGTAATTCATCCTTATTTTTATTTATAAACCATTCCTACATGGTATATGCATGCTCATCATAAAAAGATACTGAGTAAAATCATATGCTGGCTGTGACTTTTAAAAACGGATTTGGGCCCTAAATTAACTTTTGACTGATAGTTATGTTCAGGGGAATGCTTCTATAAAAACAAAGACTAGAGTAGTCTATAATTTAAATTGGCATATTGATGAGCTCTGTAGATGGATTTGATACATAGTGAGATAGAATAAAATTATGTATGCAAATCTAACATTGCAGGTGTTGCTTTTTCTGATGAGAATATAGGAATACAAGGTTGGCTATAGAGTGTAGGGTACACCTGTTATGCACCAAGATTTTATATTTCCTTCCATGAAATTACTCATGTTGAATGAGTATGTGTTATGTATGTGTATTGGATGGATTTTAAGGGCACTTAAAAGAGAAGGAGAATTGTATGTCACAAGATATTCCCAGGTACAAAGCATTATGTTGGAAACAATAGAACATAGCATTAACCACCAAGGGACTCAACTCTAGGTCATATTTCTGCTCTGTTCAAGCCATATGACTTTTCAAGTGACCTAATTCTATGATCTGCATTTATAGAATGGGGAAACGAATAGTCACATCCTCAGATTGTAACAAATATGAAATGAGACCAATGGCAAACGGCTTTCTAGGTGGTAAATCACGCAAATATGAAAGATAACTATAAGAAGTAAGTTTTCAGAGTTGTACTTTAAGCACACATTTTAATTCCAGATTCAGAAAAGTATTTTAATTCTGCCTTTTACATGGAACATTTCTAGGATGGAAATACTCCTTTCTCTTAGCTTCATCCATTCCAACTATTTCCATGATTCAAGATCCAGTGTACATTTATAACATTCTAGAAAATTTTCAGTTATTCCCAGAAAAGTCTGACCTTGGAAATATGGATATATATACATACATACATGCATGTGTATGCTTCCATATATGTATGCACATATGTATTCATATATGTATGTGTATATATATGTATTCATATATAATCCTAAAGTCTCAATTTACGTGGAAATGTATCGAAGTTCAACCTACCCATTTTGCCAATAGGGACTCAGAATTCCAAAACAGATGGGTGTTTTATCATATTCTTCTTGTATTACCATATGTTTACCATAGTCATATATACATTTGTACCTGCTGTTGGCTTAGCCAAGTGATCAGTCTATAATAAGAGACATAATAGAAATATAGCATATTTGCCCATTGTCACATACTGAGAAAACAGTATCAGTGATATTCCCTGGAATGGAATAAGAGGAATAAATGGATGAGTAAATGAGTGAGAGGTCACAGAGACATTTAGAAATAAAGATTCAGTTCCAGAGTAAACTTAGTAGCAGCAAAATCATTGAAGTTCCTGAAAGGCCAACCTAGAATCCAACCTATGTCTCCCACTTGCTATCTTTTAAGTCTTCCATGGGTACAGCCATCTTCCCCAGTGTAAATTAGGTACACTAATAATATATCATCCTAGATGAGTTTTGATTTTACCAGTAAGTAAACTTGCTTCGACAGTGGTTGGCATAATAAAGGACTTAGTAAATGTTAATCAGAAATGCTTAAGAGCTTCAATCACCTGCTTTTGAACAAATAAATTCCTTCTTGCAACTCTCTATTTATATCCATCACTATCCCAATCATAACTCCATCCATTTTTATCTCCAAAATATATTTCAAAGGCACCCATTTACTTCTCCATTCATTAATCATATCTTTGTTCAACCCGGCATCATAACTTATATGAAAGTCTTCAATACGTTGTCTGTGCTCCGATTCTATTTTTAGCATCGTTCAAACTATTTCCCAAAAAACAGTTGGGAGTGATTTCTTCTCCCAGCTTCCATTCCTCCCTCGTTCCCTCTCTCTTTCCATCCTCCACTCCCTTCTCTTTCCTTCCCTTCCTTTGTTCCTAAAACATTTAATCGTGTCATTCCTTTATTTACTTCCCATTGCATTTACAATGCAAAATAGACTGTCTATGAGGGTCTCTCATATCCTGCAATATTTGGATCCTGATGTCAATTTTCACTTCATGTCATTCTTCCCTACCTGGGCTTTCTTTAACTTCTTTAATAGGCTGGGCACCTATGGACCCCTCAGTCATTCCCCAATGTACCTTCAGTCTAAAAGACACCTCTTGAGAGAATCATTCTCTGTCACTGTAACCACCTTCTCCTTTTGTCACTCACCATTTTTCTCCTTCATTGCATCCTATGCATTTCCTTTTTAGCGTATAACCTAAATTGTAATTCTATGTGTATCTGAGGGCCACTTGTTCATTTTTTTCTTCTTTCATTGGATTGACAATTCTGAGAGGTCAGGGACAAATGCTTCCTTCATCAAAGTATAGTCATTATCTGGGATAATGCCTACTCAACTCATGAAGGATGATCTCTACTGCCAATTCTTACTACTGGATTTAGACGCAACAAAGGTAAAATTAAAGACGGGTTGCAAAAGTAGAGTGGCCCAAGTTTGTATGCATAACTTTAGTTTAAAATTTGAGTGTGACTTTTGGCTGTTAAGAAGTATTGCATGAAGAGATAATACAAGTTAAGAAAATTCTTCCCCAGTTATGAACACATGAAGAATAAGTATTTATTTGAGTGGTATGCTCAAATCATTGCCTGGATGCTCTTCTTTTTGTGGTGTGACTAGTAGGTTGGTGGCAAAAGCTTCTGGTGTGTACCAGTACTACCCCATCAGTGATTTCCCATGTTTCCCATCAACGGTTTGTGGAGAACCACAACAATTCCAGGAGGTTATTTCCTTCAGTGAACTTAGTCAATGCTTGTCCTACAATGAGATCACATACAAGACAATTCCTGCAGAGAAGGCTCCATACTAGTTTTAATGATGATTTAAATGAAGATAATTTAAATGAAGATGAAGATGATTTACTGCAAATTTCTCTCATCCAGTGTCTTTGCCTTCTTGTGCCTGGTACCTATTTTTTCCTACAAATTTCAAGCTTCGTTTCCACAGATAATTAGCAGCACTAAACTGACTCTTCCTCCTTTCTTTTCCTCTTCCTACTAAGTAAATTCTAACATGTAATGGCAAGCTTTCATATCCTCTCCATGCAGGGTTTAGCTATAGCAGGAACATATGGAATTTGGGTCCTCAGAGAATTAGTTTTTTTTAAATTATTATTTCAGAATATTTGAAAACAGACAGAAAAAGAAGCACAGCTTTGGTGAAGCAGTCACTACAGAAACAATTGTTGCTCTCATGTATCTATTTTTATAGGGTATATTTTAGTTATAGTCAAAGACACATGTATTTATTGTGAGACCTGGGTTTGCATTTATTTTTCACAGATGGCATAGGAAATTTTTCCATTACATGCTGGTGCTAGTCACTGGATGACTAAACTGTGACCATATTTAAGGATTTAAATGAAAAACAATGAAAGTAGAGTTCTCAGTGTTCCTTCAAAAATTAATAAGTCTCTTTGCATGTAACAGACAGTCTCCTTCCGGGAAATATGTTTGGGTTTTGTGAAGGGCTTAACTTATGAAGAAGTATACACTAAGACAACATAAGCTTTAATAAGTAAGAAATAGCTTCTGGCATGGGGGAGGGGAGAATCACTTAATTTAAAGAGTTAGTTCTTCTGGCTCCTTTTGATAAGTTTGGGGATGTTAGTCAATGGAATTCACTTGATTCAGGAATCTCTAACTCAGTCTTAGCCACGTCACCCTTCTCATGACATTTTGGGGAAGAGACACAGAAGGAAAATATCAAACCAGCATGCTACCTTGTTATTAGTTGGGCTTCTGCCCAAAGCCCTCATGCAGAGCTCTAGTAGACTGAGCTGGGAGGGCGGATGTTACATTATATAAGTCTCAGCCCTAAAGAAAACCTAGTCTCCCTAAGCTCTATTTAAAAACTTTGGATGCTGGCAGCTTCTGGTTTGTGCCAGGAACAAAAGAACAAAGAGGTGAGAGTGCCAAGAAATGGAATACAAAGGGCCCTGACCCAAACAAAGCAGATTAGGGTTTTTAGTTCTTCTCCAGTCTCACTGAAGGGAAAGAAAGACCCAATAATAAATGTGGCTCAACCCAGACTCTAGAAAGGAAGTCAGTTTCCCTTGGAAAAAATATATGAATGGGGGAGGTAATAGACTTTAATGCCACATTTCTCATTAAAGCTCCTATTTGAAACCCCCAAATATAAAATATACCAACAATTTAAGCACTATTTTGTTTTCTGTTTTTGTTTCTGTTGTTTGTTTTGTTTAGTTTAGGTAGAGAAACAGGGTATTATTAAATGCTGTACTTGCATTAGATTCAAGTAATTATTCTCTGGTTCATTATAGAACAGAACTGGTGCTACAAGTACTTTTCCTGCAAAGTAGAAGCACAATGAATTACTCTGAATAGCTGGTTTGGGAACAAACCATAACCTGTTCATTGGTCAGCGAGACGAAACATCCATCTCAGCATGTCAGCAAGACTTACACAAAACTACTCTCACTGCGTAACTAAGGTGCCTGGATGTGTGCTGGGAGAGCCTCCCTTATGGCCCAAATGCCTTCAGCTGGGAAATGAATGCTGACAGTAGTTATTCTGGGAAGTGATTAATTAAATCTCTTTCCTGGCAGTCCCATTAATATCAACACAACATGGCAGAAATATTGACATAGTGAGAAAACATTGCTCTCAACAATAGAGCTTTGTTGACAAAACAGTGAAATGTCTAGACCATTAGCAACAATTCAGGAATCCATCTTCTCCATCAATCTCATTTAGTTTACACATAACACACACACACAGACATCCTCTCTCTCTCTCTCTCTCTCTTTCTCTCTCAAAATGTGTAGCAGTTAGGCAGAGAAAATGAAACGGAATTAGCATTAAATATGAATGCAGTTAGGAACACACTAGACTAACTCAACTCATTCTCATTCTTTCTCTTTCCACATACACACATCCATTACTGGGGAGGTGGAGCAGTGGGTACCACCTGAGATTAACTCATAGTATAATTTAATGTATCAACTAACAGGGAATGATGTCATTTAAATGGTCTACTATATGGTTGACGCTTCACAAATATGATCTCAAATCCTTACAAAAGTTTTTTGGGTTGTTTTATTGCCCTTCATTTTCAGCAGGACAAACTGTAGTTAAAAGAAGCTAGGGAACTTTCTAGAAGTTATATGTCTTATAAGGAAGAAGAGTTGAGATTTAACTTTGTGATGATCTTACTCCAAAATCATTACCTTTTCCATTCTGGAATCTTCTTTAACTTCCTGCTCCTAAAGAACACTGCAGTATTCTCTTTCAGTTCCCTTCTATGCCTGAGCATCTATGATCTGCTAAACAGAACTGTGTAATGTATGCAATGTTTCCATTTAATTCCATCAGAGGCCCTTAGTTGTCTGCTATGTGACAATTGTCTGACTTTGCCCTGCAAAGACCATTGTGACTGTCTTTGTGACTGTCTGCTCTGCAAAGACTGTTGGCTTCTGAAGGAACTTTGATTGACTTATATGCATTCACATCTTGTTCTAGTAGCATGTAGTATTTTATCACAAGCATATGGAATGAGTGGAGATAAATGTTTCCAGGAAATCACAACAAAATAAAATTAGAAAGGTACGAAAAAGTCCATCACTGACCATTGGTATTTTAATATATGATAAACTCCATCTTCAAACCTCTGATCTCCAACATTGCTTAGAAACTACCATCCTTAAGACTTATAGGTCTTTCTTTGAAAGAGTATGTTTTTCGCCATCTCATGATTCTATTCCTTCCCTGCCTTCCTCCTTCCCTCACTTTTTTCCTCCTTCCCTTCTCAATACCTTCCTTCCTCCCTCCCCAAAATGTCCATGTTCAAGTATCTAGGAATCAACTATTCAAAGTTCTCATGAGAAATAGGCAATTATGTTATGGTATGATCAGTACAAAGTCAGAGTTGTGTGTAAGATACACAGACAATATGGGAGACTTCTGCTATTTGAGGGCCTAGGAAAGACTACTTGGAGGAGGTGATTAGTGAACTGAGTTTTGAAATATAGGAAATAATAAAGCAGGAGCTAACAGAATGGTGTGTTTTTGTTTTGAGAAGAGAGATACTAATATATTTAAAGGCTTTTAAAATATTATTTGAAATCAGTTTCACTGAAGAGCAGCAGTTTCAAGGACCAAGAAGACATGATGGGCAAGATTTTCTGCAGATTTGTTCTAGCTCTTTTTCTTTTCTAGATTATGAACTTGGATGAGAAGAGCACATATTAGGTGTAAAAAGGTGTATTTGACCTGCCAGAGCTCAAGCACAAGATATAGTGTTAATTCCCACTACTCAAGGCTAGAGAGCTTGAAAACTCTATTGTCAGGATAAATCCCAGCATGAAACAAGGGCATGATGTGCTCGCTAGGAATGGCTACCATCTATGGACTTGAGAAACTTGGGTGGGAATACCATGTGTGTCATTCACTGGTTGTGAAGGCTTGAGCAATTTATTCAACCTCTGAGCTTCAGTTTCCCCACTTACAAAGTGATGATTATAAGTGGACAGCAACATTTAAGGTTTCAATGAGAAAACATACGTAAAAAATTTTGTGTGATTTCTAGAACTTTATATTTGATAAATAATATGCATTACTATGTTAATAATACTTATTTTTTAAAATTTTGTTTAAAAATTCTAATGTTAATTTATTCTTGAGAGAGAGACAGAGAGACAGAATCTGAAGTAGACTCCAAGCTCTGAGTTGTCAGCACAGAGCCTAATGTGGGGCTCGAACTCACGAACCATTAGATCATGACCTGAGCTGAAGTCTGATGCTCAACTGACTGAGCCACCTAGACACCCCTAATAATTATTATTATTAACTGTATCTGTTGTTCTTAACCCTGGGTACATGTCAAAATTACTTAATGATTTTGTACAAATTCAGATGCCTATGTCTTTTCCTGGAATCCACCTGATCTTAGTATCTGCAGAAGGAATGTGGACACCTATTATTTTTAAAAGTACTCTAGCCAATTTCTGTGTAGAACTAGGATACTATTAGAATTTTTAAAATGACCTCTTAAAACTCCATAACACAGTAGCTCTGAAAGAGAGGAGGCCAACAAGTGCACGCATTTTCAGTAGTTGCTGGAACTAATAAAAAAGCAGGCTCACTCAGTGTTTCTCAAATTCTTTCCCAAGTTATTTGTTTCCTACCTTAAACCTTATTGACAAAAATAATAGAAAACAGTTACAGATTTACAGCTATTATTTTTAAGCACTACCTATGTGCTTTGCATAGATGTGTCATTATGTTTGTACAGGAACTCAATACATTATTCTTAATGTCCTCTGTGTTGTGGATGAGGAAAATAATCAGAGATGTCAACATACTTTTCTAAAGTCACAGAGCTATTGAGTAGAAAGGGTATTAGAGGTGGGTACAGGTTTTTCCCTACCATACCAGGCTGTCTTCTGGTATTACAAATAGATGTGATTATACCCAAATCTAAAGATATTTTATATTATAATTTGTCTGTGGGACCTATGCATTTATATTTCTAAAATGTAGCATCATTTACTTGAATGTCTCTGAGGTTCAGTCCAACTGGACTATTATTTGAAAAGTGAGACCCACACCCAGTTTAAACACTCATACCCTGCACGGAGCTACCCCTTTCTGAAACATCCTTATACTTTCTAAGTCCCTTCTCTATTAAATCCATTATTTAAGCATTCTTGCCTGTCTGCGTGTGCTGTTCCACACCACTGAGCTGCTTCTGTGTGGATTACAGGCGCAGTATCATTGTGACTGAAACCTAATTGACTTCCACGATAAATATTAAAGGAAGGTGGCGAATGTGACTAGTTGTCCATTCAGTATGACATGAGATGGCTAATACCTGTGTGTAATGAGGGAAAACTCTTCTGAGCTTCAACTTTTGCTTTATGGAGAAAAGGAGGTGAATCCTCAAGTGACTGTTGACAAGTCTATCGCAAATGCATGCACCAAGTGAGAAGTTGAAATAAAAAGCGCTGTACGAAGTCGTTAAACATCAAGCCTGATGAATTATTCATTTAATGGTTTCAAAGTTGGACTTGGGAAAATGTAAATAAAACACACCAAAAACTTTCTCTTTTCTGAAAACGATTTTACAGTCATGAACTAAATGTGAGGAGCACTTAAAGTGTTGAACTGCATTGTATATTTTATGTAAATTAAGAATATTGAACAAATTCCCCATTTGGTACAAAGGAGGGAAAGAAAATAGACCTCTCCTGATGATCAATGGCTCTGAGAAAATGAATTATCTTTATTTTCCCCATTATCTTTTATTGTCATTTTATATACTCTATAAAATATCGACCTGCAGGTATTCAAATGAAATGTGATGTAATTTTTCTGATTCACGAGCCTTTTTTGTACCCTTCAGGCATGAGTGTGACCTTCTCTACAACGCTGAATACACCTCATAGCTAGACTCTGCCCTGGTAATAGAAAGTATTACATAGTAATAGAGTGTATTATATTAAGGCAAATGTAGTCTTCAGAGTCCAAAGGCCTGGGTTCAAATCCCAACTCTGCAACTGAATGTAGAGCTTCAGATATGTTCATTATAATGACTAACTCAAAGTATTGCAAAGCTGAAGAGAGACTGAATTCACACTCATAAAGCACATGGTAGGATCACAAGTATTAGTTAATGAAATAGATCCTGATGATATTCTTTCAGTGACTACACCCACACAATCCTTCTTGAGCCTGCAATAACAGCTTTTTACTAAGCTTAATCTTCATTAGCCCCATATTTTTGTGCCTCATCTAAGGCAAGAAAGAGAGAGCTATTATTCAGAAGATGATGTAATTAATCTGTAAGAGGGAAGAATTTCAAAACCCTATGGAAAGCCAGTACATACTCAGACACCATATTAAATGCCAAGTCCTTGGTGGAAATGCCCTGATCTAGCCTAGGAGTACAAGAGAAAAGAGTCTGTGGTGGAGTGTCCACTGACAGCAGGGAAATGAATACATACATATATATGTATATGTCTTTTAAAAAAGAAACAACTGAATTTTTTTTTTACTTAAGTTCCTTCAAATCACAGCCTGATGTAAAAGCTGTGCACACTGGTAGTTTATTTGGAAATTCATTCCAGAGACCATGAGTGAGTAACCTAGGAATACAATTAAGAAAGAAGAAAAACCAATAAAGTACATTACTGGTTGTTGCTCTTTGCCACTACTGCTCGGTCTTGACTTCTGAGGAGCCTGGTGCAATTAATCACAAAACTGACTACTTGGCACCCAAAGGAAAGACATTTATCCATGAATGTCTATGCTGCACTGCTCACAAGAGTTCCAAGGCTTTACTTCCCATACACTTCTTGGTTGCAGGTGCATGAATGTCGCTAGAATTTCCCTGGGCATCTCATGTGGCCCAAAGAAATCCCTAGGCAGGAAGAAAATATTTCTTCCATTGTTCTAAAACAAAGCTGTACCTGGGTGAAGCTCACGGAGCTTGCATGGAAGCTTGCATGTGGCCAGAGTAAGAAATGTCCAGGACAGCTCTCTTTTAAACACTTGGATTGGCTTGCATCATTTAAGTTCAGCATGTCAGAGAGCACCCTTCAGAGGTGGCAGTCTTTGCAAATCTAACTACAGAGAGTTAGTAGGACAACAGAAAGAATTCACTGTTATGGTTGGTGTAGGAATAGTGACTGAAATCCATCATTCATGTACAGTAATTGCCCCTTATTTGTGGTTTTGCCTTTCACAGTTTCAGTTACCCAGAGCCAATTGCAGTTCTGAAGCAGATGACTCTCTGACAGACTGGATCATCTGAAGGTCAGTAGTCGCCTCAGGCTGTGTTCCAGTGCCTCCATCATTCACCCCCCTTTACCTCATCACATAAGCATCTTATCACCTCACATCATCACAAGAAGAAGGGTGCACACAGTACAATAAGATATTTTGAAAGAGAAACCACATTCTCATGATTTTTATATTTTATCGTTAGTTATTGTTAATCTCTAACTGTGCTTAATTGATAAATTGAACTTTATCATAGGTATGTACACATAGGAAAAAACATAGTATGTATAGGATTCAGTTCTATCTGTGTTTTCAAGCATCCCTGGGGGTGTCTTGAAATGTAGCACCCATGGATAAAGAGGGGCTCCTACACCCCAACACTCATTTTATATTTCTCTCACCTTTGGCCAACACTTTTATTGCTTTAGGTTGGTTTTCTAGGGCTGGGTGATTTAGACCTTTTATCCCCAAGGAGGACCTGAGCCCTTGATGATTATCCCCTTATTGAGCTGTGGTTCCTGTAATTCCCTTTTCATCAATATTACCAGATAGGGAAGCACCAAAAGACAACCTAATAACATGACTGGGGTTCATCCTAACCAGGGCAATTACCTCTGCTAGCATAGCAACTCTTGTTTGTCTACTGGGCCAGTGGAAGAATTCCAAGTTGATACCTTGGAATACCAACCTTCCAAGTTGGTATCATTAGCTTTGGTGGAAGCGATCCCCTCCCTCAACCCAAAGTAGTAGCCATTAAAATAGGTTTGCCTATGGTCATGGGAATGGAAAGCATACCTTGAATTTTGCCTAACTAGGTAAAATTAGCAAACTTAGGTACAATTAAGTAAAATAGAATAATTATGAAAAGAATTGTTCCTGATTGTATAATCTAGTTCCTGAACTTATTTACTGTAGCTGCTATAGACATAGCACCATTTAAGAATGGTCAATTCAGCAAATATCTAACATATTAAAGCATAGCATCAAAATCCTGCAGGGACTCATCTCTGAATTGGTACTCTGGCTGAACCTTTGGTGGACTACTCCATTGTTCTTTGAGATTGTCTACTTTTATGTCACGAAGGGGATGTCAAGACCAATAGGTCATAGTCACAGGTCTATTGTACATTTGCTGCCAAAAAATTAGTTCCTTGGTCTGAGGAGTTACTGTGCAGAGTATGATGGAAACAGCTAAGGAGCTCTGCAAGTACTTGGATGGTGGTGGTTCCACAGGCACTGAAAGCAGAAAAAGCAAACTTTTATGTGAAAAATCACTGCATCTTCAGGATAGAAGATGTCCAATGGAGCTAATCTACCATCAAGTGACTGCTGGGCCATTTAAGAGATGGATCCTTTTTGAGCATACAGTCGGGTTCTGGTGCTTGTGGATTAGGTAGCCATTGAGTGTTCACGGTGGTAAGGTCATACTTTTTGGAGAGGACCTCATGATATTTGGCTCATATTTGGTTCATTTTGTGGCTCCTAATTGCCACAATAGCCATTCCATTCATATAATACTGGTTTGGCTGAAGAAAAATGCTAACTTATATCCATAGGATCAGATATCCATTTATTAGCTGCATGCCTCCTCTGAGTCTAGTTAGGTGCCTCTTTCCCAAATTTCCTTGTTCTAATCATTCAGTCTTGCTCCTTGTGAGCCTTATATTAATAGCCCAAGCATTTTCCCAAGGTTCCTTGTATGTCTACCACATCAGGTTTCTTACCTCTTTCCAAAACATTGATGACCAGGCATAACATACAACAGCCTCNACCCCGGATGGTTTTTGGTAAGGCAGCAGTCCAAGTTGTACCAACTTATCACCCTGGCCTATCTGTGAACAAGGCCCACATGTTTTCCTCCCCATCAGTTGTTTCTCAAACAAAAATGTGCTTGTTAAGGCAGTGTTCGACTTGAGGGACAGGCAATAATATGACACAGGTATGTGATGTGGGAGACTAATGTACAGGTAATTGTAATTTATATATGCCTTCTGAACCCACTTGGCCCCATGCTGGAGGTAATATTTCCATTGCCTGCCCTGGTGGGTTTCTGTTGCACCATTCTGACCTCTTAACAAGTCTTGAAGGACAGCTCTGGACATATGGACTCTGCAGGCTCTTGATCTCTACAAGTGCCCAATAATATGGCAAGAGCTTCCTTTTAGATTCCAAGGAGTTTTCTGCCATCGAAGGCATCGCTTTCCCTAGGCCCTGGGAATCCGAACAGAGATTCCCCTCCCAGGGCTTTCTGTACACCACTCTTTCCAGCTGAGATAACTGTATATGACTGAAAGTGCTGGGTCATGTGGCAACACAGCTGGCACCACCATCTTGAGTGGCTAGACAGCTCCATGTTCCTCCAGGCCTTACTCAAAATCAGCAAGACTCCAGGTTGGGTGGACTTGAGTGCTGAGTGGGTTTGTACCATTTCCTATGCTGTGATGTCAGAGAAGCCCTGAGGCAGGACACAAGGGATGAAGACAAAGACCCCAGGGAGATGCTGCTGCATGGCGTTTGCCACAGCAGTGACTGGGGTAAGAGATGAGACCATGGAAATATGAACTGGTATGCAAGAGTGTCTACTATAAGGTCGTAACTAATACATATCATTACTCAAGTTAAGTAACTATTTTTAATTTTTTTAATATTTTATATGAGAGAGAGAGAGCGAGCGAGTGAGAGACAATGAGCAGGGAGGGGTAGAGAGAGAGAGAGAGAGAATCTCAAGCAGGCTCTGCACTGCCAACATGGAGCCCAGGGCAGGGCTTGAACTCACACACTGTGAGATCATTACCTGAGCAGAAACCATGAGCCCAACACTTAACTGAGTCACTCAGGTGCCTATTGTAACTATTTTTATTTTAAAATTACCTTACCATCCTTTTGGTGGTAACATAGCTTTTTACTTGTCATGCTTTGGAAAAGCAAAATACAAAAACATTGCCAACCATATATCACTTTCCTCATTTCATGCACACACATATATGCAAATGTCTGTGCATGAATACACCACACAAACACTCCCATGTCTACAAAAATCAAAATAAAAGTATCATATACGGAGGAGCACGCAGTCACCTCAGACAATCTGAAATTTATATCTCCAATTCTGTTAATTAGATGACCTCAGGTATAAGAAACATTTCTGACACCCAGTTTCCTTCTATGGAAAATAATAGATAAAACTTCTATTTTACTGCAATAAATAGCTTGGAGCACATGCAGGTATACATATACTCCATAAAGTACATAGGAAAGCTTAGAAAAATCAGTGAATCAGCTGAAATGAAGTATAAAATTTGTATGCGCACCAGAGTTCAAGTACATCCATGAAATTTTCCCTAGATCTTAGTTTTGATGATACTAACTTGAACACTCACTTTATTTTAGTACCCTGCTTTTTTTTTTTTCTTCCTTCCTTCACGAATTCACCCATCTTTCACAACTTTCTTACTAAAAAGGTTTCCACTAGAAGGCAGCAATTTTAAATCCCTCTCTTATTTTACCTTACCACAGAAATTTCTACATATTCAATCTCGTTTCCTATCCTTTTTAATACTTCTGTTTTTGGTTTATTTTATTATTATTATTATTGTCCTCAGTCATATTTCTTGTCAATTGAAAGGTTGGAGTTTCAAAAGGAAGTGATAAATTTTCAGGGGACAAAAAATTCTAATGTGCTTTATTTTTAAGAGATGAAGGCAGTTGTGGGGTCTGAGTAAAGGATAAATGTTTAATAGATATCACTTCCTTGCCTTTCAGTCTGAAGTACCTTAGGAAGGCAACATTGGTTCAAAACTTTAAAAATTCCCTGGCAGCTACAGTTTGCAAAATTATCTTTTGGATGTTTCATCTGAAAAAAAAAATAATCAGACTTCCAAGAATAGATTTCATATATTGGTCTTCATTGCAACAGAGCACACTGTAGATGAAAAATGTATTTTGCAGCACAATCAAAATGATAATTTTTTTCAATATGTCTTCTGAAACAGCCTTTGCCACAGATGACAACAGCATATACAAACTGTGTTGTGCAAATTTCTGTTAGTCAAAATTCTATTGAGAAACAGAATTCATTTTGCTAGATGTTTTATAATATTTGTTCTCTTTGTATTCCTATATGTCCATGCCCTTGGTGGATTCCAATGGGCATCCAAAATCTACACAATGGAATTATGGTGTAGTAATTTAATTATTCATACAAGGTTTGACTTCACTTTTGTAGCTTTTTAAAAGTAGAACAAATAGAGTAAGGAAGGTCTAGGAGTTGATTTTGATTTTCTGTGAAGACAACACAATGGTTAGTGGTAGAAATATCAGGATGTAATAGCTCTGGGCAAGAAATTTCTTTTTTTTTTTTTATAAATAGTTTATTGTCAAGTTGGTTTCCATATAACACTTAGTGCTCATCCCCACAAGTCTGGGCAAGATATTTCAATATTAGGCTCAGTTTTCTCATTTCTTAAATTAGGGTTATCATATCTCCTGAAGTCTGTTGTTTATTTTCTTAAAGTTTGAATGAGACAATATATGTAAAGTGATGAGCACAATTCTTGATTTATGGGGTAAAGTCAATAACTGTATTATTATTTAGTGATGTTTGCCAACAAAAATTACAATCATACTTTTCTATCTCTCTTTCATAAAACCAAATATTTCCAGGATATATCATTTCAGACAAAATTGATCACAAAGACACTGTGAAAGGTACTGTTTACAGGTGATGCAGTAAGGATGGTGAAGGAAGTAGGTATTGTGCCCAAAGATGAAAAACTAATGGGAGAAAGAGTGTGTAGTCTTGACATTAGATATAATTAATATAAACAAACACAGAAAGGTCCTCATGTGGAAAACACAGGAAATTGAAACTTTATGCTTCCAAGTGGTAGAATTTGGACTTAATAATCATAAAGAGTAGAATGTTAGTTGTGGGTATGAAAAGTGCTTTACCGATGTAGCTGTCTAGTAATGCATATTAAACAAGGAACAGTCAGTCATTTCTTTGTGTGAATGTATTTCATTCAGGTCTAGAGTAACTTTGACCTTGGGAGGATAGATCTATTACAAACAAGCAGTTGATAGGAGGGAGATGAAGCAATATTTATTTTCTCCTCATCAGCATACTCTCTGGAGTTCTACAGCAAGGGAGAGAATAAAAGAATTTTTGTTGGTGTTTATGTACAATTCCTGCTTCATAGGTGTAAACATAAATCATTATACACCTCAGGAAGTTTTCTAGTCATTCAGTCAGTCACCATCTTTTGTTCCATGTCTCATCCTTGCCTCTGGATACATAAAAGACACGGGACTTCTCCCTGAACACAGACTTGTAAACCCATAAAGGCAACATGGTGAAGATTTAAGAGAGATGTATACAAAGTGCCATGTGATTTGAAAAACAAACAAGCAGATAAACAGCTACCCATGTTGGCACTTGGGATTAATTCAGGAGAGATACCAAAAGGACAGTATTCTCTGGACACAGTATTCCTAGCAAAGCCAAAGTGGCATGCATCAAATAATGGCTCAATGAAGCAAAAGGACAGAAACATGAAAAAGAACTGGAATCTTTTGGGACAGAAAGTAATTGGGTAGCTTTGTAGCAAGTGGCTATGCAGAGATACTGTGGGAGATTATCCTACAAAGTGCGGCTGGGTCCACCCCAGAAAAGACCTTAAACAACAAAACAAGCAGCTTGGACCATGTCACATGTTTTGAGAAGGTGACATTTTCCCCCTGGAGATAGATTGAGGAGGTCAAGCAAGAAGGCCGGGCAAAGAATTGAGAGCATACTGAAACATTGGAGCTAACAGGTGATGAAGTCATGGCCACGGCAGCGGAGTCAGGAACAGATAAACCATGAGACCACTGATCATCATGCCCCTACTTGCTAACAGGCACCACTCCATCACTCATGGGATAAGTTAGAGGTGTACAAAGAGAAGGAACAGCACACTAGGGCTTTGTCTCTGATTCACCATGTTAAGTGGACCTAATGGTTCTCTCTTATCCTTTTTGGCCCCATACTCTCAATTCAATAGATATAGAATGCTATTATTTAATAAATACTTACTGTATTTTTTCTTTGCTCCCTGAATCTAAAAGATTAATGTAAAATTAATTAATTAATTAATGTAAAAGCCTTGAGTATATAACTTTTGAGTACATGACTTAAAATTGTATGTCATTTTGATCTTTTCACCATGCCTAATTTAGCTCCTTCTATTAGATTCATTTAACAGTTTTTGTCTTTAAAGGATACATTTTTCTTCTCTGACCCTTCTTAAATTACTGTTTAAAAAAATGTCTCACTTGACTCTAATTAATAAGCTACAACTATTCAATTAACAAAATAGATTTTAGAAAACTTGGATCGTTTTCAAAGCAAAAGGCTGCCATACACAATTTCAGACCTCCACCAGGAATTAGCAACTGATGTGCTGACATAGTACATGCATATTTACTTTTGTTATCCCCCAAAATGCACTGTTACCATGGTAACTCATGTAGTGCCACTGCTACCAAGAGACAGAAGTTTCTGGTGGCAATAAAGGGGAAAAAAAAGAGGAAGAAACAAAGAAAAAATAATCAATGAAAATTACTTTAAATGCATAGCCATTTTTATGAACCACCCTGTAAAAGGCTGTGAATTTTCTCAAGAAAATCTAAGGAAGGAGGACCACGGTCAAGAAAATGCTTCATTTTATCACAATGGTCCTAATCATTCCTTTATCAGGGAAGTAATATTGCAAAGAAACCTATTGGCCGTCTGTTAAATTATTTGAGTAGCTTCATTAATGTTCACTTTATTTTATGCTCCATGAGGGAAAGACCTTGAATGTTGTGCTTAACACTGTAGGGCCAGCACCTGGTATAATACCCAGTACACAATAAGCGCTTTAAAAATTGTGAAATAAATGAGTAAATAGCTGAGAGCAAGTCAAGTTTAAGGCATGCCTACAAAACCAAGTTAAAGAAGACTCTGTGGAGTGAAAAGAGCAAGACTTACTATTTTTAATGTATATTAAAAATAATATAGGAAGTTAATAAAATGCAAAGTCCTGTGCCCTACTCCAAATGATTTTGATTCAGTAAATCTAAGATGTGCCTCCAGATACTTTAGCATATGTTTATTATTTGTTATGGGTGAGTCTGATGGATTTGCTCCAGGAATTTCCCTTTGAACACATTTGTGGAGAGCATTAAACTCCAAGTTAAAGGCTCTAAATTTGTTCGATTGCTTAATAACTTTGTAGAATCATAAAGAATTTCCTGGTTAAGGTTCTCTTCTCAGAAAGAAAGAAAACAGAATTTCAATCATTTTCAAAATAGATGCAATCCAAGGCCCCAACTGCATTTTATTTAAAATAGCTCTGACTGCAATAGGGTCTTTTTTTTTTTTTTAACTTCAGGTTCTACATAAGATTTTTTTTCAAAAAAGTTTCCTATTGTTGAACATAGTAGACCAATAGTGACCTGAAAGGCAAACACAAAACAACTTTGACAGTTTCAGGAATATATAAGTTTCAAAAAATATACAGGCAATTTAGAAATTGCCCTATTGATTTGATTAATGAGGCAATTTTTCAAAATACCCTAGACCAAAATAAAATCAATTGTAGAACCATCAATAAACTCTCTTTACAAACCTATTTACCAGATAATTGCCAATTCACCATTTTTAACCTGTCATGCATAGAAATGTAGAATAGGAGATGTATTTTCAAATAGATTTCCTTTGTGTTTTTTTTTTTTTTTTTAGAAAGAGCATCATTTCATTCTGTTATCAAAACTGCAAACGGAATATTTTATTGTTGGCTCTATTGAAATATTCCAGTTAGTGAGTCAAAAGATGGAAAGGAAACTTGATTCCTGATGTTCTCATTCACTAGGATCCAAATAAAGAAGAAATTAAGTCAAAAAAGAAGAATTGGGGCACCTGGGTGGCTTAGATGGTTAAGCATCTGACTTTGGCTCAGGTCATGATCTCATGGTTCTTGGGTTCGAGCCTCGCATCAGGCTCTGTATTGACAGCTAGCTCAGAGCCTGGAGTCTGCTTTTGATTCTGTGTCTCCCTCTGTCTCTGTCCCTCCCCTGCTCACACTGTCTCTCTCGCTCAAAAAAAAAAAAAAAAAAAAACCCAAAAATTAAAAAAAAAAAAAAAAGAATTACAGTTGGAAATCCAATCATTGTGTGTTGCATTAATTAAGATGGCTGGGAAATAACAACAAAAAACCTGTCATCAGCTGTTGTTTTTGCTTGAAAAGTAATTTGTCATTTTGCATCAAATTCTGCCCTGAATATGCTCTCAGAGCTAAAGGTTTTGCAACTTGATCAGCTTCATGACAAATTGGTCCAATCTCTTGTTTGTGGACTTGGCTGAGGATCTATTTCCAGTAACTCATTGTTTTTCTATCTTCCTGTCTACTCTTTCTGTTTCCTTTTCCCACCACTATTTCCTGGTTTGGCTTATCTCTGTGATGAGCACTTCCCACTGGTCAGACACATTGCTAATGCAGCCAATGACCTCATAAACTGAATAAATCTGAAGATAAAAGTGGATGTGCCAATTTAAAAGAGGTCAAGCAGCAAGTGGGAATCAAGTGTGAACAGCAAGCAGATGGTGATTGCATTTCAAAGAGACTAGTACTTCCAAAATAAAGGTCTGCCAACATAATTACTATATTGTTTTTAAAGAAAATACATTTACACATTGCTGCTTATGAAGAAAATACATTATAAAAATTATGAATGTACTTATTTAAGGTGTAAAGCACTTTAGAGAAATAAAATAAACTGTAAAGAGCTTTAAGTGGCTAACTTTCAAATGAAAAGCATACTTTTGAAAATTTAAGTCATGATAGATTGACCAATAAATTCCTAGAATCATTTGATTTCAAGTTGTATATGTTAGTAAATACCCCCCCATAACATGCCAAGGTTGTACTAGTCATTCCCACACAACTACCTGCTTGTAGTTCTAATAACCCAGAGTCAAAATAAGTAAATTATAACTAACTATATTTCAGATGAAAATACAAAGGTTCAGAGAGGAGAGACTACTTTCCAAGGTTAAAGTTACAGAGCTGTTGAGCCATCACTCAAATCTCGTTATCCTTATATCATATCCTCTCTCCCAAATAGTAACTACATAAAATAGGTTAAGAAAGTTGAGAGAGACCAGAGAATATGGTAAAGATCAATTGATTTGACCCAGACTTTGAAAGATGTTAAAGAAGTTTAGGTTAAAGGAGATCATGAACAAAGATACAAATATGAGAGCTTTTATAGCAAGTGTTGGTTGAATTCCAAAGACTCTGGCCAGAGGGTAAAACGTTAATTGAAAGACAGGAGTTGGGCTAGGTAAGATAGTAGGCTGAGACAAAGGCTCTCAAAAAAATATTCTTCATGAACAGCTCTTGAGAGAAACACCTTAATAGTAATGGTAAAGACAATAATAGCAAGAGCCAATGTGGGTTTGTATTTCTTGTCTCATCTGTGTATTGATCCCTTTAGTTGTCCATTAACTTTCTAAGGCTTTATCCAGTGCTTGCTCTCTGACAAAACAACTGACAGATGAATGGGCACAGTGCAAGAAGATACACTGAAGATGCCATTGTAGTGGCAGGGATGAGTGATACAGGTCTTTGCAGAAAGCTATGGTCACACACACACACACGTACACAGAACTGGAATTTTTCAAGCTGGAACTTGACAGAACAGAAGCTGGCTGAATAAACAAGGGATGGATATGGGGACAGTGTGCCAAGACAAGAGAGAAGCAAATAGAAACAAATAAATATTTCACAAAGTAAGAGTATAAAGCATATCCAGATGCTTAGGGAACTCCAAGGGGTGGAGATGAATGGAATATAAGGCTAGAAATGTATTTGGAGGCCATACTGAGGAATTTCTATTTTATTGTGTAGACAACAAGAGACCAAGTAACAAATGTTACACTGGGGAGAAATGTGACAGTATATTAGTTTTAGGAAGATGATGTAGGTTGACCATGGAAAATGGTTCCCAGAGCCTGGGAAGGTAGGTGAGAAAGTGGGGCATCTGAGAGAGAATCAGGGATGAGAAGGAAGGATAAAAGGATGTTCCTCTAACAGATGCTTTAAAAGTGGTTACGTTTTTATTATCACATTAAACTGCAAAATAATTTGGGGGGTGCAATTAAAACTGTGATTTGAGGGGTGCCTGGGCAGCTTAGTTGGTTGAGCTTCTGACTTCAGCTCAGGTCATGATTTCACAGTTTGTGGGTTTGGGCCCTCTGCTGTCAATGCAGAGCCCACTTCAGATCAAACCTCTGTCTCCCTCTCTCTGTTCCTCCCCCACTTGCACGCTTTCAAAAATAAATACATATTTTTAAAAAATGCAATTTGATCATCTTTTCCAAAATAGTGCCACCCAATTTTGTTTGTTAAATAAAATGGAGTGAATCATTATATATCACCTCCATTCCCATTCCAATTAAATTAGAAGATTTTCTTCCTTGTTTCTGCTTCTAAAAAGATGTTTCTCTTCCATATGGCCTGGAGGGAACTGGCCCTGCTTGAACAGGTGAAATGACCCTGGCCTCTGGAGAGGCGGGGTCTTTGACCTTGAGGCTGCTGCAGCCTTTGAATAACTGTCCAGATGTGTCTGAAGTTCCCTAGAGAGAGACTGAGCAGGACCTCGGAAAGATGAGGAGGGATTTTTAATATGTTCAGAAATATTTAACAGTGTAGAAACTGAATGTTTAGAAGCCACTACAATGAAGATTAAACTAGAACAGTCAGTTTAATGATGGCTAACATTTTACTGAAGACTTTAATACAGGGCAGGCATCACCTTCAGCTCTTTGCAAAGATTTTATTTGAATCGGATAATTCTGTACGTATTCTATCTGTCAGGGTCCAAAGAGAAACTACTCAGGATGCTTAAATTAGGGTAATTTGAGGAGGGAGAAATCAAAGTGCTGTCTTTAAATGTGTGCTTAAGAAAGAGTGAAGACAAAAGATGTAGTGGAATATTCCTGGAATAGAAAAAGAGGGGGCTCTGTTACCACCAGCAGCATCGAAAGGGCAAAGAGAGGAAGTAGTAATTATAACAGCACATACAGAAAAGAGGGTGCAGCAGGCCGTGAAGCTGAGAACACAATGGAGCCATGCCAGTCCTTATACTGATTCTGCAAAGGAACCAGAGCCAGTGGAAAAAATACCATATTAGCCAGAGTTCTCCAGAAAAGAAAACCAATAGGGCCTGATCTATTAATCAACCTATCTATCTAATTAGATTTATTTTTTAATTGGTTCATGTGATCATGGGAGCTGGAAATGGGTAGGGCAGGCTGGCAGGCAGGAATCTCAGGCACAATCTCCTCACTAGTCCTGAGGCAGAATTCTTTCTTTTCAAAAAAACCCCCTCAGTTTTTGCTCCAAAGGTCTTCAACTGATTGGACAAGGCCCACCCACACATGGAGGTTAATCTATGTCAAGTGATACAGACATATCTACAAAACAGCTTCACAGCAATTGTTAGAGTAATGTTGGACCCACGAGCAGGCAGCATGGCCTAGCTATATCGACATATGGAATTTAACCGTCAGAACCATCCAAACCTCTCTCTTATTCACGGATTTATCTGAGAGGAAAATGTGAAATAGTTTCAGATGTTAGATTTTATTTAGACAATCCATTATGTCTCTCTACAATAAAGTGGTCCACTGATAACAAATAAGTCCAGAGATAACAAATAAAGATTTTTTTAAAAAAGAAAGTTGTTGCCTTTATTGGTATGATAGATTAGAGCTGCTACCTCAACTATTTCATACTGCAGCTTGTTTTTCCAGATAGTTTTTCTCTCTACCACCAAACAGCAATATGTTTTCCAGCAGAAACTCTTAACACCCAAGGTCTGCTGCCTGTATCTGAACAGGGATGGTAACCGCTCTGAAGTTTAAATTCCTTTGCTTGCTTTGTTTTGTTTCATTTTCAAAGTCAAGCTATGCTGATTTTTTGTCTTTGAAATGTCCTTATTAGCTCATCAACTTTAGTTTTCACAAATTGAGAGTGGCATTTGCTACCCTCTAATTGCCTGATTTCTTCTTGGTACAGGGAGGGCCAAGTGGGCTAAGTGTCTTAGATTCTGACTTCCAGGGTATAAACCTGTTATTTCCCGACTGCTTTTAGATCAAGGTTGCCCCAGTTATCCTGTAAGGAGCGCCCCAGAAATATTTTAGGCTCTAAGGGCCATAGTGTCTTGTCACACTACTAAACTCGACACTGTCACTGTAGCACTTAGGGACAACAGACAATATGGTAATGAGTGGGAATTATTTTGTTCTAATTACATTTATTTGTGAACATTGGGATCTGAATTTCATACAGTTAACCCTCTTTTCTTTACAACAATTTGAAAAATATAAAAACCATCCTTAGTTCATGGGATATACTGAAACAAGTGGTGTATCGGGTTGGGCCCCTGGGCTGTAGTTTCCTAATCCCTGTTTTAGGAAAAATCTGTGTGTGAGACCCAAAAGGACACTTCTACAGGAGATGTATTGCATATGCTTTTTAATTTTTTAAACAACTTTATTGAGGTATAATTGATAAATATATGTATATGAATATACATATATATATATTTAATGTATACACTTTGTAGAATTCACTGCTTTAGAGGTAAAAGATTAGAGAGGAACTGACATTTGTTCTGCATTTATTCTGCAGGGTATTTTATGTAGGTTTCTTCACTTAGTCTTCTCAGATGCCTGAGGACACCAAAGTGTTTCCCTCCCCTTTATGTAATCTCTCTTGGTTTCACTGCAAAACTAAGCGTGCCATTAAGCAAACAGACTGTGGACAGAGCCTGTGGGTTGCACCTTCATCTGCCTTATGCAATCCACCAGAGTTGACTTTGGGATCTAGAGGCATCTTGGTCATGACTTTTACTATTAATGAATAATGAATAAGGAAGTGCCGGCCAATATAAATAGCTACAAGAATCTTACATGCTTTATTTTCAAGTATGTATTTCAAAAGGTAAAGACCTAAAATAGTAGTTCTCAAACTTAACCAGGCAATAATATCACCTGAAAAGACTCTAAAATTTCTAGCATCAAAGCCACAACCCCAAACAATTAAATAAAACTCTTTGAAGGTGGGATCCAGGTATCAGTTTTAAAAATTCTCTAGGATACCCAAATTTATATGCAAAGTTGAGAACTGCCATTCTAAAACAAGGGTACCATATGCAAAAGTACAGAATTGTAGTTGTAAAATACATATGGATTGTAGGAAGTAAAAGCAGGTTGTGTATTTGTATACACACACATGTGTGGGCGCGCGCACACAAACACACACAGACACAAAGATTCAAGATAGTCTATGTTTTTCAGTGCAAAAGAAATTCACCTAATATTTTAATCCTTTATTTGAAAAAATAAAATCTTTACACATTGTCCCAGTAGCTACTAGACATCTCCTCTGGGAATTCTGTCAAAAATATAGTTCTGAAGCTAGAAAATCAGGGAAAAGGGGTTATCAATTCAAAACCATATTTTTATATTGTATATCCTATCTACCTACCTGCCCACCTAGCTATCTAACAAGAGAGAAGGGAAGGAGAGCCTGAGTCTTGATTTGTGTATAACTCCATACTATCTAATTTTTGAATCAGAAAATGTATGGTAGCAAAAACAGTCTGTACATAGATACTGCACTTCTATCCAAGGCTACAATGTCTGGTCAGAAAATGGGCAACAGTGTAGTCAGATCTGTGCTTGAGAAGGAACATTACTGACTTGTGAGAAGGATGGATTCCTCACTTGTGAGGAGGTGGGGAGGTTGAAGGCAGAGCAAGCCGTTAGGAGATAATTATGACTGTGTACATGGGAAGGAGCAAGGAATAAATTGGGAAGCTCCAGGAGGAACAGAATAAATTCAGTGAGATTTTATAACAGATTAAATGTGAAAGATGAGCTACAAATTTCTAGGCCCCTTGAAAATATTCAAACTTAAAATGTTGAGGCATGTGGTTCAACTCTGTATAAGCCACGATTGGTTTCTTGGGCCGTGGCTTTGTGGATGACAAGTACATATTTGGACACTAACAGACAGGCCAGGGAAAGTGTTTCTTTAATAATTCAGGGATCAAATTAAATAACCTGGTCCTAAATGAATCAGATGTAGTACTCAACTTACTTTGGGAAAATGTTTTACCCCTCCATGTTATTTCAGTATGTTTTTGTTTTAGATGATTTTTGTTTGCTGCAGGTTATGAGGAAATTCATGTGAATTTCTAGAACCAGTCTGTAAGACAGCAAACAATTCATTGTTCCCTGAAAAGGCTACTTTGAGTATAAAATATCCTTAACATTTAAGCATAAAATATCCTTCAGAGTTCACAATAGACATCCATTGATTAATCTTTCATTATTATTATTTTCTTCTTTGGTAAGCAATTTTGAAATTGTTTTAAACTGTTTTAAATTGTTGTTCTTTATTAACATTTATTTATTATTCATTTTTAACATTAAAAAAATAAGAGTCTACTTTAGTCCCTATTTTAAGAATTTTTATTGAGCTATAATCTGCATGCAATAAAATATATAGATTCTAAGTAAAATTTGATGAATTTTGGCATTTGAATATTTCCATATAACCACCACTCAAACTAAAATTTAGAGCATTCCCAACATCATTTCCCATTACAGTCAACCTCACTCTCTCTCGCTCTTATTCCATTTTATATCGACAAGCAGTTCATGATAAAATAAAAAACAATATTTAAACTTTCTATGTCAAACAGTATAACAGATCCACATAAGTCAAAGCATGTTAACATCTTTAGAAGAAATTAATTAAAAACTCAAATGTGAAAAACCTATTTGTCTAAGACAATGTAAGCAGTCTATTAATAAAGCTTGTAATATTAATACGTGGAAGAAAATATATCCTTATATTTTAGCACATCTTGAAGGAAGAGGTGCATTGAGACCCAATATTTACTAACAAAAAAACTTCAGGTATTCTCTTTGGGCTGTCTATACATTTGAGTTCCGCTAATACCTCACTTATTTTATAGTAGCAGTTTGTTTCCATTGACTCTAACTAAAGGTTTGGTGTTTAATTGTACTCTCCTGCTATGAAGAATTTTATTGTTTCCTCTTGCCTATGGCAAGCTTATTATAAAGAGAAACATTAATTCCTAAATAATTTGAAGTGATCTGCAAGCTATGCTTAGCCAGAAGCGCAGCACAATAAAATTCAAAATCCACAAGCTAATACTTACAGCATGAGCTATCCTCAGTCTGACATGTCCCTGTTTGCTGACTGCTCTCCACATCAGGGGGGCATTACAGAGAACTCTAGAGTCCAATCCATTAGGGAAAGAGGTGGTAATCGAGAATGTGCGAAACGTGAAGAGCCCTGTATTATCAGGAAGCACTCTTGCAAGTGGAGATGGACTGCAAGATTTCTAATAGGCAAATATCTGCTTTTGATTAAAAGTGCATACTCAGTAACAGTAAAGGATGATCTTTCTTCCTGCCTGGACCCACTGCTTTTCTTCCAGACCTCCCTGTGTCCTGAAAAGGAGAAAGTCTTACTACTGAAATTTTCTGTTTTGTTCTCTCTCTCCTCATGGTTCTATAGGTTCTTCGAGGCAGAGGCCATAATCAATTCATGGTTTCCTACCTGATGTATGGGATTAAGTGTTTGGTATACTGGAGGCAGCCTATAAATGTGTATTGTGCCCTATACCAGCCCAACCCGTGTCACTTCCAAGAAAAACAAAACAGAACAAGGAAAACAGAGTTCTGTATCGTACTGAAATGGCAAAGGGTGGTTTGAAAAAGAAGTTTACTAAAAGCCAAAGATAGGAAATCATTTCCAAATGAAAGGTCGTAAGTAATCAAAGGCACAAAAAGGATCAAAGGCTTACAGAGTTACAGTGGTTGGTTTGAAAATAAAGGGATCTTTAGCCAAAAAAGGTCCTACAGACGTAAAGATGCAAACATGAATATGACGAGTAGGAAGAGAGCAATGTTAATGGGCGTGTGACTTGGAGAGCCACACAGGGCTTCGTGCCTGGCTTCATGTTCTGCTTTCACCACCTTAAAATTCTTAATACATTTTTTAAAAAATGTTTTATTTATTTCTAGGAGAGAGAGAGAGAGAGACAGCGTGAGCAGGGGAGGGTCAGAGAGAGAGGGAGTCACAGACTGAAACAGGCTCCAGGCTTTGAGCTGGCAGTCAGCACAGAGCGCGACGCGGGGCTCGAACCCACGAACCGCGAGATCATGACCTAAGCGAAAGTCAGACGCTTAACCGACTAAGCCACCCAGGCGCCCCTCTTAATACATTTTGAACGAGAAACCTCACACTTTCCGGTTTCCCTGGGCTTTACAAATTATGTAGCTGGTCCAGGTAGAAAGATTTCGTAGGATGTGAAAGAACTGATACCACTTTCCTTTATCTTCAGCAATTCTTTAATAACATGGCTACCCTTTTGATTTAAAACATCATATAGATGTATGTGTGGATATATAGGTACGTATCTTCAAACCAATGTGTACTCCTTCTATGAAATGGCTAAGACTTGAGAAATACATGAGAAGCCCCCAAATTCCCAAAACTTCAACACTTACGAGCTGAAATTACATTTTCAATACATTCATCATGTCCCTTTCTATCTACTTTTTCTCTAAAAAGTTAAAACAACTCTCAACCACACCCCCTTTCCCCTAAACTTTTCTGTTCTTTTTCTTTGATCTCATACCAAAATTAAATACTTCCATAACATTATATTTAAATAGCTAAATAATAATCCAATCATATGTAAATAATACTATTTGACTTTCTCATTCACTGTGTTTTATTATTCTTTTGGTTTTACTATTATTTTTCTACCTCGTTGTTAAACTTGTTTCTGGAAGCATCTGAGACTTAGAAAAACAACAAGAAGGAAACTGAAAATTGGATTTCCTAAAGATTGAAGGCACACTTTTTCCCTACATGTAGAATGTAGTATTCATGAAATAGCACATAATCTACTTTTCACTAGCTATTTGTAACATGATTTGATTGGTTTTAAAAGGGCATTGATGTCTGAGCTTCTCGAAGTGGCATTCTTAAACCAGGTCTCCATAGTTTCATGTGAGTCTCAAACCCATTTTTAACAGAACTGTCTAGGAAATTGCTTTAGCAACTCTTTTGTCATGTTTTCTGGAGACCTGAATTTGTTTTCCTCCAAGGCTGTCAGGAGACAGAGGTAAGATTATAAACAAAAATAGTGTGACAACTGCCTATTCGCTGTGAAGTATATTAAATGTACTACAGCTTTATCATATAGCCTTTGTAACATTTCACATGGCTATTATCAAATGAAGTCACTTTTTGTTTTAAGGAAGTGAATGCCAATCAAAGTCCAAGAAGTTTTTTGAGAAGTGGATCCCTTTGTTTTAAAGTTTGAACTCTAGACCTCACTCATCATTCTCAGGAGATCAAATTAAAATTATCTTTGGGTACTAGTATGAAACCATGGCCCATATGTTCAAGAGAACAATGGGAATAGTCCAATAAGAACTATTTAGAGGCAATGAAACACTAACCACTTTTCTCTGTAAAGCAGGCAGATGGCTTTCACTACCGCATCATAACACCAAACACTCATAAGGCATTTCAAAGAGCACAGAGTCTGTATAACGTTCTCTAAAAACATAATCTGGAGATTCAGTTGACATGGTGTGTATTGGCTGGATTTTGCAAAGAAATCTGCAGAGAATATGTTAGTAGACTTTTACTTCCAATATCATCATTATAGGAAGCAATCTGAAAGATTATTTGGGCTCCAGCCCTGTGCCAAGGGTACCCTATATTCTTTACATTCATTGTTTCTTCCAATTCTCACAGATTTTGTGTAGGCATTATTTTTACCCTAGTTTTAGAAGTAAGGACCTCAGATTTAGGAACATATAAGAGCTTGTTCAAGTTAATATATCTATTAAAATATTTGAGTTGGGTTTGAATCCTGCTGGTAATCTCATCATAATCACTTTTGTATTAATGATTACATGGAGGTTTGCTTAAACTTTCCAAATTCTCCCCTGGCTAATTTGTCAGTTTTTAAAGTTTATTTATTTATTTGTTTTTGAGAGAGTGGAGATGCATGGGGGAGGGGGTGCAGAAACAGAATCCAAAGCCGGCTCCATGCTGTCCGTGCAGAGCCCGACATGGGACTCGATCTCACAGACCATGAGATTATGACCTAAAACGAGATCAAGAGTCAGGTGTTTAACTGAATGAGTCACCCATGGTTAACATGCTTTTCAACTATAGTATGTTATCAAAACCAAGAGATTGACACTGTCACAATACTATTAACTAGACTATAGAACTTATTTGGATTTCTGTCATTTTTTATATGTGTTCTTGTGTGTCTGTGTGTATGACATTTTATCACATGTTAAGATGTTTGTAAACGCTGCTTAAATCTGCTAAAATTTCACTTCTGGGGAGAGTAACAGCTTGTATGTAGGGACTAATTCAGTCATGTGAAACTCAGCCACAGAAATATATCAAGATAAGCCTTGCAACAAAGGAAAAATCAATAAAACTAATAGGCAACTGATGGAATGTGAAAAGATAGTTGCAAATGACATAATAGATAAAGGGCTAGTATCCAAAATCTATAAGGAACTCACCAAACTCCACACCTGAAAAACAAATAATCCAGTGAAGAAATGGGCAGAAGACATGATCAGACACTTCTCCAAGGAGGACATCCAGATGGCCAACAGACCCATGAAACGATGCTCAGCGTCACTCATCATCAGGGAAATACCAATCAAAACCACACTGCGATGCCACCTCATGCCAGTCAGAATGGCTAAAATGAATAAATCAGGAGACTCTAGATGCTGGCAAAGATATGGAGAAACAGGCACCCTCTTACACTGTTGGTGGGAATGTAAACTGGTGCAGCCACTTTGGAAAACAATGTGGAGGTTCCTCAAAAAATTGATAGTAGAACTCCCCTATGACCCAGCAATAGCACTCCTAGGAATTTACCCAAGGGATACAGGAGTGCTGATGCATAGGGGCATATGTACCCCAATGTTCATAACAGCTCTCTCAACAATAGACAAGACATGGAAAGAGCCTAGGTGTCCATCAACGGATGAATGCATCAAGAAGATGGGATTCATCTATACCATGGAATACTACATGGCAAGGAGAAAGAATGAAAGCTGGCCATGTGTAGCATCATGGATGGAACTTGAGGGTGTTATGTTGAGTGAAATAAGGCAGAGAAGGACAGATACCATATGTTTGCATGTATAGGAGGATTAGGAGGAACTTAAAGGAGGACCATGGGGGAGGAGAAGGGGAAAAATACTTGGGGAGAGGGAGGGAGGGAAACCATGAGAGACTCCTGAATGCTGAGAACAAGTTGAGTGCTGATGGGGATGGGGGAGAGGGGAAGGGTGTGATGGACATGGAGGAGGGCACTTGTGGGGATGAGCCCTGGGTGTTATATGGAAACCAATTTGACAATAAACTATTTAAGAAAAAAAAAAAAAAAAGATAAGCCTTGCAAGACTGGAGTTAGCCTGAAGAGACTGAACAGGTTTCAATCTTAGGCATCCACAAAGAAGAGAACTACGGAGATGAGTTGAACAAAGTCCTTTGAAAGAGATGAGTGGTCTCAAGGAAATTACAATCAAGTGATAAGTCTAAGAAGACAGAAGTAGCATTCAAAACAGGGTACAAACCCAAGAAGAAGGAATTTGCAGAATATGGTTGCTAGTAGTGCAAGACATTTAAGCAGTTGTCAAAATAGGGGTGATTTTTTAAATGGCTTTTCTTTCTAGTTACTATGTCTAATGAATGTGAGTGGGTAGGATGTGCACCCAAAGGAGTAGGGTTGTGATGGGCAATTTTTATTTCAAATAAACTATACAAGTAATAGAAGATGTATTACAAAACATGACATAAGAAAAATAGCACCATTCCTGCTTTACAGAGTTCATTCTCCTACATACTGACATTGAGCTACTGGATGATGGCACTGGCACCTATTTCTGCCAAGGTGTGGCTGAGTCCTGGTTCTGTCTGTTATTGAAGGTCAAGGAGGGTTAAGTGGAGAATAGTGGGTTGGCAATGGTCAAACTCGCTCAGCAATGACAGTATTGAGTCTGTACTCATTGCATCGATGAACATTTTTCAGGAATATCCAGCCACTTTAGAAGAAAACAAAACAAAAAATAGCCCCCACAAGTTTGTCAAAAATAATTTTTGTGCCCTTTATAAACGGAATACTTTCCCTTTACCCTCTCACTTTTAATACCTGACCTTATTCAATCATATAGAGGTACATTAATGTTCGATTGCCACCCGTAATTTGTAATCTTAAAATGGAAACTTCTCTAAGACATGCATGTTGTGTTATTTTATTCATCTTGAGTTATCTGGGGTATGCTGAATTGATACAAAGTTGATGTTCAACAAATACAGGCAAAACTGAACAAAAATGACATCTACTGAATGCTCAGTAAGTGTCGGATGGTGCTAAACACTTCAGGTATTTATTTCTATCAACAGTGATTATGAAGGCTTTTTACCAAGAAGCTAAGACCCATGACAGTAGATCAACATAAGATCACGTTGCTATTTAGTCAGAAAAAGAAGATTTTATCTGAAGTTTCCATCACTTCCAGTTTTTCCCAGTCACTGAAAAAGCCATTTTGTGATCTAAGTGAATTAGTTGTTTATATAATGAAACATGAAAGAAAGGATTTTCTTTTTAAATTAAAATGAAGTATAAGAAACTACTCTAAAGCAAGAGGTTATGTGAATTGAAAATTATGAAGTAAATAGATACAAAAAATAATTTAGATATCAGAAACAGGGATAATCTGTCAAGAAGCATTTTAGGGAAGCATAGCAAATATTTGATTCCCTGCAAGGAAGATAACAGAAGAAAGTTGCTATTTGTCAGAAAGATGCATAGAACTACTTAGGAAGAAGAAGCTCTTTCTGACACAGTAAAGACTGATAGACAAGACACCACTGCAAAGATATCCCTTTACCTCTACAGATTGCTTTGGCTGATCTGTATGCCTCATTCCTCCCTACCCCACTCCTCTGAAAATATGTTCCTATAGTACAGTTTACTGCAGTTCAGTTTTACCATCTCAACTTGGAAAATTGAGAGAGAGGGGAATAAATGGATAAAGTGATAAAAGTGGATTTTTAAGAGAAAAGAATTAACACTGCAAATGAGTTTGAGGGAGTAAGGGAATAAAATTTGAAATCACATCACAAATTGTGATAACTATTTCTGATATTTGATATAGAAGCTTAGATGTTTTGTTTTTTAAAGACAAATGGCTCATTTTTTAAAGTTTATTATTTCTTTTGAGAGGTGGTGAGGAAGGGCAGAGAGAGCAGGAGATAGAATCCCAAGCAGGCTCCATACTGACAGTGCAGAGCTGGACATAGGGCTTGAACTCACAAACTGTGAGATCATGACCTGAGTCAAAATCAAGGGTTGGATAGTTAACTGACTTGAGCCTTCCAGGCCTAAAGTTTATTTTGAGGTCTTTAGGCTTGCTTTGCTGTCAATGGATTTAAGAGAAAAAATACAAAATTTCAGCTATTAAAAGCAGAATTTTGCAGACCAAGTAGTAAGTGAAAAATGTGCCTTAGTCTTAGGTCAAGCTAGTTTAAAAAAAAAAAAAAAGAATTCAAAATAGAAATTTGCATCCATGCAAAGAGAGTGTACCAGTCTTCAAATCATGTACATGTATTGACAGGGTCTGGGAGGAAACATGTAAACGTAGAGTTCTTTTATTTGCTAAAGTGATGGGATTATTATTGGAATATATATTTCCTTCCTTATTACTTTCCTCGATGTCATAATTGCAGTTGTGCCATAAATATGATGGTTTATTCCAGGACTATAAAGCTGCTATTGCACCCTATGCTCTCCTAGTAAAGTGATTTGACAAACTTCCTTGGATTTGAAGTACATACTTCATGAATAAATATGTATTTTTTCTTCCAAATGGTTCAGAGTTCCTTTTAATGTATAGCACAAAATAAAATAAACATTTGGGGAATTTGCAGAATCTGATAGACATAGTTGGTTAGTTGAATCCACAGTCATATGTCAGTTACTGCAATTTTCCCCATACACTTAATATATTCCTACTGTGATGGTTTTCCAATTGTGCTGATTAGAGTTTTATAATAAAACCAGAAATCACATTTAAAACACTCTAATTTGGCACAGCCTTTAAGAAAAAGCCAACTATTATGGAATTTAATTGTGAAATATTTCCAATCCACTTCACTGCTAAAACCAAGGATGCTATGTTTTTATCAGACTGTTCTATCAACAGGAGCTTAGTACAGAGGAACTCAAAAGAAGTGAGAGAAGACATCATACTGGTTCTTCCTTTAAATAAAGATACTGAGGGGTGCCTGAGTGGCTCGTCTGGTTAAGTGTCTGACTTCAGCTCAGGTCTCATCAAACTATGATCTCATAGTTTGTGGGTTAGAGCCCCACATCAGGCTCTGTGCTGACAGCTCGGAGCCTGGAGGCTGCTTCAGATTCTGTGTCTCGTTCTCTCTCTCTTTCCCTCCCCTACTTGTGCTCTGCTTCCTTCTGTTTCTCAAAAATAAATAAATGTAAAAGAATTTTTTTAATAAAAAATAAATGAAGATACTGAACAAGCAAGCATTAGAGCAAGCCACTTTAAGCAATTTTAAAATCAGTAAAACATATCTGTCCTCCAAACAATTCTGGATAGTGGTAAGGAACAAATGAGCCAATGAATGTGAAACAGATTTGTAATTTTCAAAAGGAAATAAAGAAATAATTATTCCTAAAATGGTCAGCCAGTCATGATTTGCAGTAACTGAATAATTCAAGTATGTAGTCCTCTGGCCTTTTTCATTCTCTGTAAAATCCTGGCACTAGAAAGTGGATCCACTTCCACACGGTTCATGTATTGCCCGTTTCCTGCGCACCTCATGAAAGAGCTTCCTCCTTTGTTAGCTAACTAATGATTGAAAAGTATTCCAGAACCCTTAGAAGAAACATCACATGTACTTAATTTGTACTTAGTGACTTAGTGTAGTTAATATAGGATCAAATATTGTGAGTGATTAGGACCACTGACTTCTAGGGGCTTATATTCTAATGACAAGTCAATTAGAGATTCAGAAAGGAAGTGAAGTCAAATCTTGGCCTAATGATGATCATATTTCAAAATTTTCAATTTATATAGAGACAACATATATCTAACATGTTCACTTTATTTTATTTTTCTGTTTGATGCAAAAATGTTCTATAAAAATTGCATCCATTAGGACAATTTTAAGAAAAAACGCAGTTTTCACAAGAATTTTAATAAATTATGCAGACATTTTTTTAGTTATAGAGTCATTTTTTGTTATCTTCTGCTCTTTCAACTCTGCCTCATTAATAATATTGATTTAGCCAACTTGTGCTTTACTGATACCATTTTGATACTTGCATACAGAAGACTGTGGCATTGTCATACATTTGTACTTGAAAGGTGATATTTACCCATTACGTAATAGCTATCTGTACTATCTTTTCCCTCTAAAGCATGCAAGAAATAGGCAGTAGAATGATCAATGCTAATATTGTAAAAAAAGAGGAAAAGTACAGCAATAGAGTTGTAGAACAAGTAAGCCAGAATTCCAAGTGGGGATACATTAAAGCAAAAACTCAGGTAATGTTCATACAACACTCCTGCAAGGCACTGGTGTTTATTTCATCTCATGGAAGCTGTATAAGTATCTTTGAGATTAATATTTCTGCACTCTTAGAATAAGGAGCCTCAGGATGAGAAATTTTAAGCGGTTTGTCCCCAGAATGGGAATAACAAAATCATGGCTCAGGTTTTCCAAAGCAAATATTCTTGTATGACATGTTTTGACCTATTATAAAGGGAGTGGGGCATTGATAAAATCATCTGGAAAATTCTAATAGAACCTTTGCAATTAAAATATTCAGGTACATAAGATGAATTTTTTTAAACAATGAAATTACCTAATTCTAATAATGACGGAGCATACCTTTTTTACATATAAGAAATTCATCTTTTTAAAAAGATTTTATTTAAATTCCAGTTAATGTCACAGTGTAGTATTAGTTTTGGGTGTACACAATATAGTGATTCAACAATTCCATACAGCACCAAGTACTCGTCATAAGTGCACTCCTTAATCCCCATCACATTTCCACCATCCCCTCACCTCCATCCTCTCTGCTATCAGTTTGTTCTCCAGTTAAGAGTCTATTTCCTGGTTTGACTTTTTCTTTTTTTCCCTTGCTCTTTTGTTTTGTTTCATAATTTCCACATATAAGTGAAATCGTATGGTATTTGTCTTTCTCCGACTAACCTCTTCCCTTAGCATTATATTCTCCAGCTCTATCCATGTTGGTGCAAATGGCAAGATTTCATTCTTTTTTGTGGCTGAATAATATTCCATTGTATGTATGTATATAGCTACTGATAGATATGGATATATATACCATATATGTATGATAGGTATATACGCCACTTCTTCTTTATCCATTCATTAGCCAATGGACACTTGGCTATTTCCACAATTTGGCTATTGTAGATAATGCTGCTATAAACATCAGGGTGCATGTATCCCATTAAATTAGTATTTTTGTATTCTTTGGGTAAATACCTAGTAGTGCAATCACTAAGTCATAGGGTACTTCTATTTTAAACTTTGTGAGAACCTCCACACTGTTTTCAAGTGGCTGTTTGCATGCCCACCACAATGCAACAGGATTACTCTTTCTCCACATCCTTGTCAACACCTGTTGTTTCTTGTGTTGTTGATTTTAGCCATTATGACAAGTGTAATGTGATATTTCATTGTAGTTTTGATTTGTATTTCCCTGATGATGAGTGATGTTGAGCATCATTTCATGTGCCTGTTGCTCATGTGTATGTTTTTGGGAAAACGTCTATTCATGTCTTCTGCCTTTTTTAAATTGAATTGTTGGAGGGGTGTTGAGTTTTATAAGTTCTCTATATACTTTAGATATAACCCTTTATTAGATATGTCATTTGCAAACATCTTCTCATATTCCCGAGATTGCCTTTTAAATTTATTGACTGTTTGCTGTGCAAAGCTTTTTATTTTGATGAAATCCCAATAGTTTATTTTTGTTTCCTTTGCTTCAGAAAACCTATTTAGAAAGAAGCTGCTATGGTAAAAGTTAAAGAGGTTACTGCCTGTGTTTTCCTCTAGGATTTTTGTAGTTTCAGTTTCATATTTGGGTCTTCAATTCATTTTTAACTTATTTTAGGGTATGGCATAATAAAGTGATCCGGTTTCATTTTTCTGCATGTGGCTGTACAGTTTTCCCGATACCATTTGCTGAAGAGGCTGTCTTTCTTCCTTTTGATAGTCTTTCCAGCTTTTTTGAATATTAAGTGACTCTACAGTTGTGGGTTCACTTCTGGGTTTTCTATTCCACTTCATTGATCTATGCATCTATTTTGTGCAAGTACCATACTGTTTTGATCATTAGAGCTTTGTAACATAATTTGAAGTGCAAAATTATCATGCCTTCAGTTTTGCTTTTCTTTTTCAAGGTTGCATACAAATTTTATTATCGCCTCAGCTCTATGAAAAATGCTGCTGATATTGTGATAGAATTGCATTAAATGTGTACTCTGCATTGGATAATATACCATTTTAACAATAACGTTCTTCTAATCCATGAGCATGGAATGTCTTTCCATTTCTTTGGGTCATCTTCGATTTCTTTAATCAATGTTTTAAAATTTTTTAGAGTGCAGCTCTTTCACCTCTTTAGTTAGGTTTATTCCTAGTTATCTTACTAGTTTTGGTGTAATTTTAAATGAAATTGATTCCATACTTTTTCTTTCTGCTGCTTCATCATTGGTTTATAGAAAGGTAATAGATTTCTGTACATTTTTGTATCCTGTGACATTACTGAATTTGTGTCTCAGTTCTAGTAGTTTTTGGGTGGAGACTTTTGGGTTTTATAAAGACACTACCCTATCATGTCATCTGCAAATAGTGAATATTTTACTTCTTCTTGCGGATTTGGATGTCTTTTATTTCTTTTTGTTGTCTGACTGCTGAGGCTAGGACTTCCAGTACTACATTAAATGTCAGTGGTAAGAGTGGATATCCTGTTTTGTTGCTAAGCATGGAAAAAAAGGCTCTTGGTTTTTTCCCATTGAGAATATTAGCTATGAATTTTTTGTATATGGATTTTACTACGTTGAGATATGTTCCCTCTAAATCCATTTTTTGAGGGTTTTTATCAAGAATGGATGCTGGGGGTGCCTGGGTGGCTCAGTCGGTTAAGTGTCTGACTTCAGCTCAGGTCATGACCTCACAGTTAGTGGGTGTGGCCCAGCATCAGGCTCTGTGCTGAACATTTGCTCAGAGCCTGGAGATTGCTTTGGATTCTGTGTCTCCTTCTCTTTCTGCTCTTCTCCGCTCACAATCTGTCTCATTCTGTCTCTCAAAAATAAATAAGTGTAAAAAAAAAAATTAAAAAAAAAGAATGGATGCTGTACTTTGTCAAATGCTTTTTCTGCATCTATTGAAAGGATCATATAGTTCTTACCCTTTGTTTTTTATGTGGTGTATCACATTGATTAAATTGTGAACAACCTTTGCAACCTAGGAATTAATCCCACTTGATCATGATGAATAATTTTTTAATGTATTGTTGGATTTGATTTGCTAGTATATTATCAGAATTTTTGCATCCATGTTCATCCATGATATTGGCCTGTGTTTCTCTTTTTTTATTGGAATCTTTATCTAGTTTTTGTATCAGGATAATTCTGGATCAGAATGAATTTGAAAGTTTCCTTTCCTCCTATATTCTCTTAAGTAGACTGAGAGGAATGGTTATTAACTCTTCTTTAAAGATTGGGAAGAATTCACCTGTGAAGCCATCTGGTGGTGGACTTTTATTTGCTAGAATTTTTAAAATTATTGATTCAACTTCCTTTGGCTGTTATCAGTCTTACCAAGTTTTCTATTTCTTCCTGTTTCAGTTTTAATAAATTATACATTTTAGGAATTTATTCATTTCTCCTACATTGTCCAATTTGTTGCCATGTAGTTTTTCATAATAGTATCTTATTATTGTTTTTATTTCTGTGGTGTTGTTATTTTCCCCCTCTCACTAATGGTTTTATTTATTTGGTTTCTTTCTCTTTTATTTTTGATACGTCTAGCTAGGAGTTTATCAATTTTGTTAATTTTTTCAAAGAACTATCTTCTGATTTCATTGATCTGATTTTTTTCTATATCATTTATTTCTGCTCTAATCTTTATTATGTCCTTCCTTCTGCTGGCTTCAGGCTTTATGTGTTGTTCTTTTTCTACTTTCTTTAGGTTGCTTATTTGAGATTTTCCTTGCTTTTTAAGGTAAGCTTGTATTGTTATATAATTCTCTCTTAGAATGGCTTTTGCTGCATCCCAGAGGTTTTGAACCATTGTGTTTTAATTTTCACTTGCTTACATGTCTTTTAAATTCTTTCTTTGATTTCCTGGTTGACTCATTCATTGTTTGGTAGCATTTTGTTTAACGTCCATGTATTTGTGATCTTTCCGTATATTTTCTTGTGACTGACTTCCAGTTTCATAGTGTTATGGTCAGAAAATGGGCATAGTATGACTTCAGTCTTTTTGTATTTGTTAAGTGTGATTTGTGGTCTCATTTATGATCAATTCTAGAGAACATCCCATGCACACTTGAAAAGAATGTATATTCTGTTGGTATAGGGTGGAATGTTCTGAGTATATGTTAAGATCATCTGGTCCAGTGTGTCATTCAAAGCAATAGTTTCATTGTATTTTTTTCTGTTTAGATGATCTGTCCATTGATTTAAGTGGGGTATTAAAGTTCCTTACTATTATTATATTATTATGAACTAGTTCCATTATGTTTGTTATAAATTATTTTATATATTTGGGTGCTTTATATCTTTTTATCTCTTACCCTTCTCCATGACCATGGCTCCCTCCCCTCCCTCTCCTCCATAGCACCTGTTACTCGCCTAAACCATGTCTCTGCTCTTCCTACTTTCTTTGATGTGGACTCCTATATCCCTTTAGTTGTAGAGTTTATTCTGTCAGTCTTTAGGTCAGTTTCTGGGGTATTTAGGATAGCTAGCTACGTTCAGGGGACTCTAGCCATGTTCATGGGACAAGACTAGGGTCCTCCTACTCTACCGCCATCTTCCTTTTCACCAAGAAAAAAACCATTTTAGGCAAGAGAGAGGGAGGATAAGAGGGAGGCCGGAGAATTCTCTCTCCCATTAGCACACCACAATAACGAAATATTATAGTGTAGAAAATACTGAAGTTGGGGGCTTCTGGGAGGCTCGGTAAGTTAAGTGTCTGACTTTGGCTCAGGTCATGATTTCATGGTTTGTGAGTTTGAGTCCCATGCCAGGCTCTGTGCTGACAGCTCAGGGGCGGGAGCCTGCTTCAGATTCTGTGTCTCCCTCTCTCTCTGTCCCTACCCCCCTCATTCTCCCTTTCTCTCTCAACAGTTAATAAACATTAAAAAAATAAAAAAAAAACATGGTGAAGTTGATAGATTCTACAGTTTTGTAAATAAATAAAAATCATTTTACGACCATGTGAAGAGGAAAATATTTTATAAAAATCCTTTGACAAAAAAAACCCTTACATATAGGCCTAGAAAGGAACATAAAACAGAAACTTATACTTATCAGAAACTATTAAAAAACTTAACTTATTAATAAGAATTCTGAAAAAAATTGATCAATCCTGATGCAACCCAAATGGGATTTAAATACTTGTGGGGATGAGCCCTGGGTGTTATATGGAAACCAACTTGACAATAAACTATTTTAAAAAAATGTTTGTGAATGAAGTAAAATAATCAATAGAACAAAAGAAGAGAAACTGTGGCAAAATCAAACCTATTCTGCTTAAATTTAAGGTCACTACATTAAACTGTAGATGTATCAGGGCGATGTCACATTTTTACCATCACTCTGTATAGTGAGATGGAGATTTCTACCTGATTTGGGTGGGGACTAATTTAAGAAATCACAGGAAGATTTTCAAATTTTCCAGTTATTAATAGTAGGAGGAGTTTGGATTCTGGTTTTCACGCCAGAAATTTTCAAACATTCTCCCAATTTGAGCCTGAGATTTTGCAGTAAAAGTCAACTTTTAATGGGCATCAAGCACAGGTCACAATGGTACATCTTGAACAGCAAAGCGTCTCAATAAGTTACATTAGTCACTTTATTGTTCTGTTCTGTTTAGAAAATATTTAACCACTCTAGAACTTAGATCGTAATTCTGAAATGCTGGTGCTAATACCTACCTCTCTGACTTGTATATTCATTTTTTCATTCACTCATTCACTCACTCACTCACTCACTCAGTATTTACTAAGTACCTATTGCGTTCCAGGCATGGTGATTTACAGTGATTTATATATATGTATATATATTTTCTTACTATTCCAGTGAGGCAAAAAGACTGATGGATACATACTAAAGTATTAGGTAGCAAGAGTATTATGAAACAAAGAAGAGAGAAAGGAAATCACAAGTGATGATTTATACACTTTATGGAGAATGTTCAGAGAACTCACTGAGAAGGCGACACTGAGAATCAAGTAAGGGGTATGGATGGTGTTATCAAAGAACAGTGGGAAAGATGGTACAGCTGAATCAAAATGAACAAGGACAAATTACAGAAAAAACATTTTCTAAGGGTAGACAGGGATTAGATAATGCAGAGGGCATGATAGAGAGGCACCCAAGGTTGAGATGAGACTGGAATATGTAACTCTAATACACATCCTTATTTCCATGGTCTTATATATTAAAGAGCCAGAATCAATTCATCTTGCATTTAATCAATGCTTTTTGAGTGTACAAATTTCCCTTGCACTTGGGTAATGGGTTTGAAAAAGTTCTAAAATCATAAGAGGACAGTGCTCCTAATAGGTATGAATGTTAAACACTAAAATAAACAACAACAAAAAGCACAGACACTTTAGTACATAAAACTTACTGCCTAGAGACTCAAAAATGAGAATGAATACTACATAGAAGCAAAGAATTTAAGATTTACCAGGATCATTTTGAGATGTTACTAGATGTTTTCCATTATTTCTTTTAATTATCACTCAGCATGTGTCTTACTATGTTCTGGGGAAGCACATTATCCATATTATACTAGGTCCAAGAGAAATTTTCCTACCTGTATCCATTTTTCCTTACCTTATCTCATGTATTGAAAGCATGAAGTAACAGGGAGAAATATGAATGGAAGTGGATGTGAATGTTCATGTGATTAAAATAGCTGAGCTAGAATGTTTTTCTCCTTGCCAAAACTTGGCAGGTGACCATGTCTACACTTTACTTCCCCAGTATTAGTTTAATGCTTGCTAACAAACTGTACTGTTGCTAGTAAACACTAGCAACCTGAAGTGTAAACAAGAGAAACTATTAAAATCCATGCTGGATGAGGGATTCTACAAAGCATGGAGGATATTGGTCTAGATGATTAGAGAGTACAGGAGAATAACACTTCTACAAACAGCTTCCATAAAAAGAAAGCCCAGTATGGGATAGGCTTTCTGTGAGTAATGAGGTCAATGTTACTGGATATATTAAATTCAATACGTGATTGTTATATGAAGGGAGGCCACAAAGCGCCATGGTTCAAAGATGGAACGGAAAGATTACTAAATTCTTAACCCTCAATGTGCTTCTCTTATAATGTCAATACTCAGTGCAATACATAGGAAAGAATCTCAAGACAATTTTATCCCCATTTTCCCTATGACATTTCCTGAAGCACAAAGAAATTCATGTGACATAAATATAGGCTTTTGCTGCATCAAGAAAGAAAGAAAAGGAAGAAAAATAGGATAAGGAAAAAAGAAAGGAAGGAAGGAGAATGAGACAGAGACAAAGAGAAAGAGAAGTAGGAAGGAAGGAAGGAAGGAAGGAAGGAAGGAAGGAAGGNGACATTTCCTGAAGCACAAAGAAATTCATGTGACATAAATATAGGCTTTTGCTGCATCAAGAAAGAAAGAAAAGGAAGAAAAATAGGATAAGGAAAAAAGAAAGGAAGGAAGGAGAATGAGACAGAGACAAAGAGAAAGAGAAGTAGGAAGGAAGGAAGGAAGGAAGGAAGGAAGGAAGGAAGGAAGGGAGGGAGGAAGGAAGGGAAAAGAAATAAGATATAAACATAGACATAAATAGTATGGATATCCATATATGGAATTATTTTCCCTGACCTTTGGTTCTGAGTTTATTTAGTACCTACTATTTACTCATTTGGTAGCAGTATTTTATTAGCACACGATTAACCTAATGTCTCTTATTTCATGCTGAAGAATGCATTTATCACCATCATTTCAAAAAGCAATTTCTTTAAGCATTTAAAAGTCATATTTCCCACAGTTGTAGTCATGATACATATAATATTTCTTTTTGTATTATTAATTGCATTTTCTATATTAATACCAGTACTTAATAAACGTATTTCAAAACACTGCACAACATTCCAAGTGTTTCCTGCTATTCCATAATTTATTCAACCAATCTCCTACTTTGTGCTTTTTCACCATTATAAATAAGACAGTATATGGATATGGGCATAATACGTTTTCCTCCATGTTTTGGTTGGTCCCTTATGATGCTTTTCAGAAACTGAGCTATTGGCTTAAGTAACATAAATATTTTAAAAGATTTTTAATCTATGAAAATTAACTTTCAAATGACTAAAAACCTTTTTAGACTATTTTAAACATATTTTAATGAATTGTAATGCAAACTTTTCGAAGACTGTAATTAGTATCACTGTCAGTCTATGCATGATACATTTAGCTGAGTTTTAATATTAAAACACTGAGCAAATTTCCTTGGGATGTTACGTGGTGTTAATTCTCATCATCACTCACACTTAGGGCTTATTCTGCACCTGTCTCTTTATGTAGTTTATCTTGCTCAATTTTCAGAACAATCCTGAGAGAGGTCTTATTATTTTCTCTCTCACTCTTTTTTTTTTTTTTGCAGCTGAGGATACTTAGTTTAGAGAGATTATAGTCCTTGTCACACAGATAAGAAATGGTAGAGGATGGAATCAATGTTGCCAGACTGCAGAGTTGATCATTTTTGAAAATGCACTATATTGTTTATTTATGCATTTCAATGAGTGTTTTAAATTGAATCCTGTCTTTTATGGTATGTTTGTTCTCTGTAAAGTGGCTGTGTCCAGTAGTATACTGATAAACTGGCTCTCCAATAATAACGACAACAACAAGCACTGAACTGTAACATTTGCTGGTTTTTGTGTTATTTCCACTTCTATATGAAGTCATAGAATGTGGAGAGATGCAGATGATCAGCTCTCATAGGCTGATACAGCCAGCCCTGCACATCACTGGCTGGGCCAGTTATTTGATTATTGTCTTTTAGCTCCCTCTCAGTGAGACTGGAACTGCACCCTACAAACATTCTCCTTCACCGCTTGTCTCCATTAGGCTTTCTGCAAAGAGGGTACTGGAGAGATATTGGAAGACCAAAGAAGAGGACCAGGTTTCCCTCAGTGGCTCCACCATTCTTTCTTTCAGCAGAGGAGGCAATAGATTATTAAAGAAAAGATAAGCAACCATGATAGTAAGTTTCTCAGCTACTTGGTGAGTGGTTACTATAAATCATGGTTGGCTTGTTCACTATGGGACATTTTATTGTTACTGACAGTCTGAGTTTCTGCAGCTGCCACACCCTTCAGCAAGAATTACTTCTCATCCTTAGTTTTCCCCTTGTTCACTTTTTTTTTTTTTTTTTTTTT
>NW_027528798.1:441212-552492 GCF_008692635.1 Crocuta crocuta
AGGAAGGAAGGAAGGAAGGAAGGAAGGAAGGAAGGAAGGGAGGGAGGAAGGAAGGGAAAAGAAATAAGATATAAACATAGACATAAATAGTATGGATATCCATATATGGAATTATTTTCCCTGACCTTTGGTTCTGAGTTTATTTAGTACCTACTATTTACTCATTTGGTAGCAGTATTTTATTAGCACACGATTAACCTAATGTCTCTTATTTCATGCTGAAGAATGCATTTATCACCATCATTTCAAAAAGCAATTTCTTTAAGCATTTAAAAGTCATATTTCCCACAGTTGTAGTCATGATACATATAATATTTCTTTTTGTATTATTAATTGCATTTTCTATATTAATACCAGTACTTAATAAACGTATTTCAAAACACTGCACAACATTCCAAGTGTTTCCTGCTATTCCATAATTTATTCAACCAATCTCCTACTTTGTGCTTTTTCACCATTATAAATAAGACAGTATATGGATATGGGCATAATACGTTTTCCTCCATGTTTTGGTTGGTCCCTTATGATGCTTTTCAGAAACTGAGCTATTGGCTTAAGTAACATAAATATTTTAAAAGATTTTTAATCTATGAAAATTAACTTTCAAATGACTAAAAACCTTTTTAGACTATTTTAAACATATTTTAATGAATTGTAATGCAAACTTTTCGAAGACTGTAATTAGTATCACTGTCAGTCTATGCATGATACATTTAGCTGAGTTTTAATATTAAAACACTGAGCAAATTTCCTTGGGATGTTACGTGGTGTTAATTCTCATCATCACTCACACTTAGGGCTTATTCTGCACCTGTCTCTTTATGTAGTTTATCTTGCTCAATTTTCAGAACAATCCTGAGAGAGGTCTTATTATTTTCTCTCTCACTCTTTTTTTTTTTTTTGCAGCTGAGGATACTTAGTTTAGAGAGATTATAGTCCTTGTCACACAGATAAGAAATGGTAGAGGATGGAATCAATGTTGCCAGACTGCAGAGTTGATCATTTTTGAAAATGCACTATATTGTTTATTTATGCATTTCAATGAGTGTTTTAAATTGAATCCTGTCTTTTATGGTATGTTTGTTCTCTGTAAAGTGGCTGTGTCCAGTAGTATACTGATAAACTGGCTCTCCAATAATAACGACAACAACAAGCACTGAACTGTAACATTTGCTGGTTTTTGTGTTATTTCCACTTCTATATGAAGTCATAGAATGTGGAGAGATGCAGATGATCAGCTCTCATAGGCTGATACAGCCAGCCCTGCACATCACTGGCTGGGCCAGTTATTTGATTATTGTCTTTTAGCTCCCTCTCAGTGAGACTGGAACTGCACCCTACAAACATTCTCCTTCACCGCTTGTCTCCATTAGGCTTTCTGCAAAGAGGGTACTGGAGAGATATTGGAAGACCAAAGAAGAGGACCAGGTTTCCCTCAGTGGCTCCACCATTCTTTCTTTCAGCAGAGGAGGCAATAGATTATTAAAGAAAAGATAAGCAACCATGATAGTAAGTTTCTCAGCTACTTGGTGAGTGGTTACTATAAATCATGGTTGGCTTGTTCACTATGGGACATTTTATTGTTACTGACAGTCTGAGTTTCTGCAGCTGCCACACCCTTCAGCAAGAATTACTTCTCATCCTTAGTTTTCCCCTTGTTCACTTTTTTTTTTTTTTTTTTTTTAGCCTAGACACATTTGTTGCTTTCTGCATTTGAAATTTTGGTACCACTGTAGCTTCTTCTTTAACCTTTAGTAGTTAGTCGTCTATAAAATTCATCACACCATCATATTGTCTGAATTATAGGTGTGATTTTTATCTCCTTTATAGACTGCGATAGGTCCATGAACTCAATAAAATAAACAACATCAAAAACAAATGAAAAAAATAGGTTGCAAATCTCTTACCTTTGACCCAAAATTTCCCAGCAGCATATCCAAGGCCTACGTGAAGCAATCCTTCATATTCTGTATCATGAGCCACGGGATGAATGAGTTTCACCTGAATTAAAATAAATGACAATAATTATATTAATAATGGTAATAACCTGCAGTGAGTGTTTATTACATGTGAAGAATATGACAAGATTCATTATGAAATAAATCATCCTCAAATTTCTCTTCTGAAGTGGGTAGTTATTTTACAGATAAGGAAACTAAGGTCAAGGGACATGCAGAGCTAGAAGTCTACTCTACACCAGATGTTTTAAAACTTGTTCTCTTCAGAACTTATTCTAATGTTAAAAAAAAGTTGTCATGCAGTGTAATTATTAAGATATTAATTTTGAGGAAATATCTACTTAGAGAAAGAAGATACTAGGATGTTGAATTTTATTCTATTCTGATGTGTTCCAAAATTATTTTATTTTCTTATTTTAGGAGTTAAAGAATCTTCTGGAATTAAAAAAATGCAGATAATTTCACAGGCACTTGTTTCACTTGAAGAAATGACTTGGAAACTAGAAAAGTTGCTCCATTTCTTGAATACTTGGAATTTTCATACTTGGAATTTTCCCAACTAATGCTGAAAATAAAAGACCTGCCAAATTCATTAATTACCCTTAATATTCAATTCTCAAGTATAATGAATTCCATTTTCACACATATCTGAGAAAATTACACTGGAAAGTTAATATATTGCCTTTTGCTGGGTTTCAGTGAATACCTCAATACGCAAGCAGATTTCAGTCTGAACTTGGTGGCAGACTCACATTTAACTTCCCACACCCGGATCAGATGTCAGCCAGCCATTCTCATCCCCACAGCCCACTGTTCAAATACTATAACTTAGATGTGACCCTGAAGGCTCAAGATATTTATGATACAATCCTACTTCAACCATGGAAGTTCCAGCAGTGCTTATGAAATCTGTCATCTGCTTCACTACATTTCCCAACCTTTCTGCCCTTAATCAGGGACATGTGGCATTCTTATGGTTACCATACTTCTATCCTTCTGTGGACAAAAGTAATGTGTATTCTCAGAAACAAGCACTGAGGAGCAGTCTTTTTTTCTGCTGTGAGATCCAAGAATGTGCTGATGGTGCAGATATAAGGTGGGGGGGGGGGGAGGAGGGGTTCTTAGCATTAGTACTATGGATGTTTTGAATTACTCAAGTAATTCTGAGTATGGGGGACGGGAGTCTGTCCTGTGCATTGTAGGACGTCTAGTACTATCCTTAGCTCATACTCATTAGCTTTTAATATCATTCTCTCCAGTTATGACAATAAAAATTATAGTCTGACATTGTAAAATATCCTCTAGAAGGGAAAATGGCCCTGAGCTATAAGATGGTGGAGCTTCTTATATTATTTAGTTTCTTGAGAAACGAAATGGAACTCAACACCTCATTCTTCTATACTGCCTAATATATGTGAAATAAAACACATACACTCAAAGTTTAAGAACAAAACAATAAAATAAAATTGTTAAGCCAATAAGACTTAGGAGTTGTTTGCTATTGCTGGAGAGCTTATTCTCATTAATATGTACTCTAATTTGCTTTTCTCTCAGCCCTTCTTCAGGAGGGACTTCTCTGAAATATTGAACCTATCAGACTATGCCATAGCTTCTCTTGATTCTGGATGATCTTCTATTTTTCTTGAAAATAATTACCCAAGTGAAATGATTTATTAATACTTGTTTTACTGCTTGTATATAAACTCTTATCAGGGTACAAAATCCATCTCATTAGACATTTATTTGGCTTTCCAGTACGTGGTGTAATGCTGAGATTATAACATATTCCAATTACGTATATTTTGAAGAAAAACACAAGAAGGAAAGAAAAGAAAGGAATAGAAAAACAGGAAGGAGGAGGTAGGAAGGCAGTCATTTAAGAGAACAGCAACCTATAAGCTTCTGTAAGATAAAGAAAAACTGAAATTCCAAACCATGTTTTATTCCTCTTTCATCTGTAGAAAAAACATTGAAACAGTTAAGGAATATTGGTAAAAATATAATATGTTTACTTGTTTTTTGCTGACAAGGTAAATATTACAGAATTAATGAAAAATTATTAAAAAATTGATGAATATTATGCTAAAAGGTAATAAAATATGAGTTAATATTTTATATAATTCAAAATAGTTCCATTTTTATCAACCCTCATTCATCTTAGGTTTTCAGTTTTATTTCTGGGTTTGCTTATGTGCGTGTGTATTGTGTTGTGTTACATTACCATCGATACAAGCAATATGTCCATGCTAAGTAACTATGCATATCTAACACTAGCAGGGTACTTAACAGCAAATTAATTTCCTGTCAAAGCCACTGCATCTGTGTTTCAATTACTAAAATTCTAAATTTAGTGGAAAATATAAGTATGCTTTCTTATTATCAGAGCATTAGTATTTCTAGGGCAAACAAGGATAACAACTAAAGTGGTTATTAGGGAAATGATATTTCTGTGTGAATTTATGCTTACCAAATATAAGTGTCTTATTCAGATATTATTTATGTGATTGGTTTTATTTTGGAGACAAGCATTTCGAGATATGAATTTTCCCTTCAAACACAAAATTACAGCAATAGCTTCCACTTAGAATCATTTCTTTTGTCTTCACCTAGACTAGGGGTTTATTAAGATTAACATTCACGCATTTTAAGAAATATGCTGCCTTCAGAAGGATGTTTATCTTAAAAATGTATGAATGAATACGTTTTTGCTTAAACCTGTTGGTCTCATGGGGCTTCCCCAGATCCTTGGCCACGCATCCTTCCACATACTAAAGATGTGCCGTTCACCTAACTATACAGGCTGTTGAGCTAAGGTCTTAAATGCTCCCTTTTAGACAATGACCTCTGTTTTCCACTCAAAAGGTAATTCACATACTCATTTCAAGAAAGGCTTTCACCATGGCAGATTGCAAAGGTACATGAAAGTACATTTTTCTGTGAACTGTGCAACTGGTAGTTTTGACCTTGTCATTAAGGGTTAAAAAATTTCCAAATGATTTTTAAAAGTGAGGCAATTCATATATGTAAATACAGACATTTGAGATGGTCATGTTCAGAAGTTGCTTTTTAGTAAGGAGTATATTGCCTTCCAAATCTCTATTATCATTGCAAAAGTCAGAATGATACCTTGGGAGGTGATGTACATCTCATTCTGTTTCTATCTTGTATTTAAAAAGGTGCTTTCCTTCTGCAAATTTTGCTACTACTACTGTATCTTGTTGGAGTAGACAGCAGACTTGAGCGTCTCTTGCGAAACACATAGATGTGAAGTTGAAAGAGTACTGATCTTAAAGCAATCCCATTAAATTAGTATTCAAGATGATCATGAATTTGGATGCCTCCTCGTTAATGGGCACTATTCTTTCTTATTAAAAATAATCACTCTTGCCATAAATACAAAACGAAAAAAATCATACATGCTCTATGTTATTCAAATACTGTACACATACACACACACACACACACACACACACACACCAGATACATATAAATTTTCACCTTACTAGTTCCTACTCATAAGTTAGGTTTTATTTTTTTAAAAAACCTTTATGTTTTTATTTATTTCTGAGAGAGAGAGAGACAGACAGACAGACAGTATGAGCAAGGGAGGGTCAGAGAGAGGGAGATACAGAATCTGAAACAGGCTCCAGGCTCTGAGAGGCCAGCACAGAGCCAGATGCGGGGCTCGAACCCATAAACTGTGAGATCATGACCTGAGACGAAGCTGGACGCTTAACCGACTGAGCCACCCAGGCGCCCCCATGGTATAGGTTTTAGCTCCAGTATCACTTTTCTAGTTGTGACTACCAAAAAGCATGTGTAAGGTGTGTGTGTTTTTTTCCTTTTATATGTATAGAGTCACTGTCTTGCCATTCCTAGCACTTACCTCAGTTTGTCTTATACCTTTATTAATGTGCTCATTTCATTAACATATCTTTCCCTCTTTAGTTCTTCCATGTAAGGAGGCATTATATCTGTTTTTTGCCCCATTGTATTCCTTGAGCCAAAAAGAGGTTTAGGCAGGTAGTAAAATTTGAAAGGCCTTAATAGGTGGGTGAGTAAAGGAAGCATAGCATACAGTTTTTAGTGGAAGATAATTTGTCTTCTCAGTGCTCCTATAATTTGTACAAGTTGGTGCCAGTTCAAGTTATGATTACATTTTCTGTTTAGTAAGAACCATATAGATGACCTTTGCCCTTTAGTTAATTCAATGAGGATGCATAAGGTGGAGGCTTGTAAGCAAATCTTAAGTGGAAAGCTTATTTGAAGGGAGAAATCTAAAAAAGTAAACACAGAGGGGGAAAAATCAGTGTTTGATTAGTACTAGAGTAACTCCTGGTTTGCAGGTTTATTTTCTTCAATATGCTTTCTGTTGAGCCCTGCTTAATTTTGTGTGTGTAGTTTTCAATGACCTTCCAAGATAATCCTCTGATTTCAGGTCTAAAGGTATTTTTAAGCTGACTCTGCTTACTGCCTAACCTCATTTCCTTACATTTGTCTTTTAGCACTGATATATAACCTTTTAACTCACTAACACCCCCAAACTGGGACTAAGTTTCTACTTCTTCAAAAAAGAAGGGTATGATCCTTCTCCACCGGCCAAACATATTTACTATGAAGCCAAATGCCTTATAAAGGTATAGAAACTTGTATTTATTCCACACATTTTTAACGAAAACCTATAATCCATTAAGCATTGACCTAGGGATGACTGGCTATACCACCGGAAGGAATACAGATTAAGAAATGAGTCAGTTAGGATTAAATTTCATCATGGTCAAACTATTTGTGATTTTGCAGGTTGAAAACTTAGGAGTGAAACTTTACGGATTTTGTTCAACTCCCAAACATCCTTTATATTCAATTCAAGTCCCATATTCTCTAAGAAATCTACAGAACAATGAATGCTCTCTCATTACCAAAAAGTTTGGATGCAAATCCTGTGGTCTGAGAAAAAGCCCCTAAAGTTATCTAAGAGCAGCTGCCCACCGCCAAAGTCAATATTAAGAATGTACATGTGAAAAGAAAGAATGAAAGAACGAAAGAATGAAAGAAAGAAAAAGAAAGAAAAGCAAGCAAGCTTCCGTCCATGTGGGGGGCAGATTCAGAGTGACATTCTGTTATAAGGAGAGGAGGGGGATTAATGGAAAGTATTGCCTTGAAGTTCTTCTTACAGGGAAATCTGAAAAATCAGAGTCACTGAATTAATTTTTTTCTCCATTCCACCAAATATTTCTACAAATAATATTTGTAAGTCTTCTATAATTTTTGACACAAACATTAATGGAAGCCAATATCCACATACTCATTATCTTTAATTCTGTCAAGATTATGTGGGTATAATTTTTCTAAAATTGTCTTTTAAAACTTTTTTAATGATTATTGATTTTTGAGAGAGAAAGACAGAACACAAGCAGGGAAGGGGCAAATAGAAAGGAAGACACAGAATCTGAGGCAGGTGTCAGGCTCTGAGCTGTCAGCAAAAAGCCTGAAGTGGGGCTCAAACCCATGAATCCTGAGATCATGGCCTGAGCTGAAGTAGGATGCTTAATCGACTAAGTCACCCAGGAGCCCCTAAAATTCTCTTTATTTAATTCAGACCTAGACCCTTACCCTTGAAGAGAAAAGAGTACAACATCACTTTGAGACCATATGACATATAATACTGTTTGATGTCTTTCAAGATCTCAGAGTCATTATCTTCTGGGGGAAATTGAACTTTCCATTGTCAGTAAAGTGTTCCCCATTCTGAACTCACAGAAATAAACTACACGTCTCCTTGAACTTAAATATCTGATCCTAGGAATTTAACCAAGTATGACCTATCAGGTCTTTGTTCATTCATTTATGTATTTATTCAACCATATGTTAGGCATATAAAAGAAAAAATGTAGAACTAAACCAAAAGTTGACCAGATTTTGAAATCCCTCCTACCATCTCCTACCATTTTTTTCCCCTAACAAAATCCTTCTTTAGGAAGTAAGTTAATTAGCTTACTAACCTCTACTTTGAAAGTGAAATTATCTAATTATGCCAGCAATCAACGCCCAAATAAATTTGCCAGTGAACAGAGGTTAGAAAATGACACTGTTGGTGTTTTCTGTGTATAATCGGGCCAGTTATTGACCTTTCCAACTGACCATTTTTATTTTTTTTTAACATTTATTCATTTTTGAGAGACAGAGAGAGACAGAGGGCAAGCAGGGAAGGGGCAGAGAGAGAGGGAGACAAACAATCCAGAGCAGGCTCCAGGCTCTGAGCTGTCAGCACAGAACCCGATGCAGGGCTTGAACTCACGAACCGTAAGATCATGACCTAAGCCTAAGTCACATGTTTAACTGACTGAATCACCCAGGTGCCCCCCAACTGACCATTTTAAAAATTCAGTATTCTCTCTAATTTCTTTATATAAAATAGAAGCATCTGCCTACATATTATCATTCCCTATTTTACAAATGAATATTTATGTCTGTTCAGTTAAACTCTGCAATGCAAATCATGTTAACATCCTTTAATAACAGCTATTAAAATTTTTAAGATATATATGTATAATGGACATGTATTATACATGTATTTTTGGATATTTTAACATAAAGAATTTGTTTTTGTTTAGCACAGGAGCATCTAAATAAGTTTATTTGCTCTCAGGAAGATAATTACAAGACTTTAGAAAATTATAGAAAGACTATTCTTTATTAGCATACAAGGGGTTAATTTTCTCTGAATATACTGTTGGTCAAGACAATAGAGGCTACTTGAATGGAGGCTAATTGGACTCAATCTTCCCTCAAGTGTAAGATTCCATTTCGTTTATTACAATGATAACAAAAGCATTAAATTAGGCAAACAGAGAAGACCTGTTAGATTCTCTCTCTTGCTCTTTGAAAAATAGGGAATGATTTCTGTTCCCTACCCTCCTCCCAGCCCCAGGGACTTTCTTAGGTAAACTCTTTTATTTAAAACTTACAAATACTGGGGGAAAAATGCCCTTGGGAAAATATTCTGAAGCTCAGAGGATCCTTCAGGCATTTTTTTTCTTTCTTTCTTGAAACCCAGTCTGTTAGATTTTCGCCCTCCACACTACTCTTGTTTTCTCTCCTGCCACCCATTTTAAAATACCTTACACCTGAAAGACATCAGTATTCTAAAGAGAGGCTCTGTCTCTATCAAAATTATAACTACCAATCAGTGACTGCTTCCCAGGGGCTATCCTTTTCACTTTGCATAAAACGGTCTATCCCTCAGACCAACACTTGCATCTAGTTGTGGACAGATGAAGAAACTGGGGTTCAGCGACTTAAAATAGATCACTCAAGAAAAAAACAAAGGTCAAGGAAATTGTACAACAAAAGTTCTAACCAAAAATTTTAAACTCTTTGAGCACCTGGGTGGCTCAATCCACTGGGCGTCCTACCTTTGGTTTCGGCTCAGGTCATGATCTGGTGGTTTGTGAGTTTGAGCCCCATGTCTGGCTCTGAGCTGAGGACAGTGCAGAGCCTGCTTCGGATTCTCTCTCTCTCCCTGTCTCTCTGCCCTTCTATCCCCTCAAAATAAATCAATAAACTTAAAAAAGTTATTAAAGTTTCAAAGCCCTTTAGAATTCAATCATGGTGTGTCTCCTTGGAAGCTAAAAATGAGGTTTTGATGCAAAGATGTCTCAATATAAGAAACAAAATGTCTAAACACCCAGATTCACAGTTTCATTGCAGAAGCTATAACCAATAATTCATTCTGTGTTCTGTATCTGTTAATTCAAGCATGAGGGTCTGTACATCTTTGTGATTGCAGTTCTCAGCTGAGTTCACGCTCTCAAAACTACAAATGTATCTAGTAACTTCCAAATATCTTAGGCTTGCATTTAGTTTGAAAAACTACCCACTCAAAAAATGAGTTGTCCTTTTGAAGAGAATAATTTCAATAGGAATAATGCATACAAACAGGCCGATATTAAATATACTGCATAGTGTGTCCACAGCTTATGTGATAATTCAGTATAGTAATAAATTGTTCCTCTTACCTTTGCTTCTAAGTTCCCACAAGTCGTTTACCTTCCTACCTCTACAGCTTCAGCTACTCACACATGTGTTCTTACTCAGACTGCTCCAGCCACACTGGTTTTCTATTTCCCTGAATATGGGATCTTTTCTGCCATTAGCACTTGCTGTTTTCTTTGCTTAGAAAACACTTCTGCCAGCTCTATGAATGGCTGACTGCTTCTCAGCCTGAACATCAACTTTTCAGAGAGACTTTCCTTGAAGTCTTAGGTCAAGTTTCCCAGAAGCCAATCTATAGGTTAACCAGGACTATCTCCATGTTCATAGGTAGACTCCTGCTTGCTGATAATATTCCAGTCCCAGGTAACCTCACAGCACTGGGCAAATGGGACAGTGACTTACCATAGACTTAAAAGGACATTGCTCCCCAGGAGTTTCTGTTAAGGGTGTGGGGAAAGCAGAGAGGAAAAGAGAGGTCAAGGAAGGCAAAGTGTCGTGGAAACAGCTTAAAACAGATCTGACAAGGGAACCTAGAGTATTAAGTTAGGTTCTTAGTTTTTTCCAATGGAAGTAAAAGATTTGGCTTTCATAGTCACATACCTGTCCATCAATGGCTAAGAGAACTCCTGGGGGTGGCAGGAGGAGAAGTAAATTTCCAGGTAGGTTCTACTTTGTTCGAAGAAGGCAAAAACACTTCCATTAGTCCCACATCAAGTGTCTGAAGAGCATCACAGGTGTGTTTCATTCGAAGCGAAAGCGCACTGAAGATGGGGAGGAGCACGTAAAGCCCTTTCTCCTTTAGAACCATGCTTTTGCTTAAGCCCTATTCTATCATGGTTTCACCTTCTTAAGGCCCTTCTCAGTATGTAGCCTTATCTCCTGTAGATATAGCTATCTGTATCTACATCTAACTCTGTATATCTATCCATATTCATATCTGTAAATGTCACTGTCTATATGTATATTTAATTATTTTTCTTTTGCTGCTCGCCTTTTGCTCCAAGAGGGCAGTAACTCTTACCATCTCTACTGTAACCATTGCTAAATAACTATTGGAGAAATACATAAAGGAATTCACATGTTAAATGATAATATTCCATTGGAACTAAATACCCATTGCCTCAGTTTCTCAGCTCCATCTTGTAATTCCAATAGCCCTGCTTATTTCTCTGTGTTTTCTCTTTTGTAAGGTTTCATTGCAAAAATATAGTTCTTGCTCTGCCATTCTTTAAACCTCTCTTCTGTCTTTCAATTCCTATTGTCACCCCTCCCCCCTTAAAAACATTCTTACGAAGCCAGGTAAGAGTGTTTAGTTCTTAAGAATATAAGCTCTGATTTGTCCTGGTGTATATGATTTTGGAGCTCAGAACTGCTACTTCTTATGTTTATGACTACAGTTTTATTCAACGATAAAATGGGGGACAATTTGACTTATGACGTGATGGTGAGCATTAATATATGTATAAGCAGTGAGATAATGCCTAGTAGATAGAAAACAATTACCAATACCCAATAAAATATTACTTATTTTTGTACCATTGTGGATTGGTCATGACTTATGTTTCAACCACTTCAAAAAAGGATCCAAGGTACCTTGACTCTTGTCTTTTATTTAGAGACTTTATTTTCTGTCATCTCACTAGAATTTGTATTTCCTGCATTATTTATATCTTACTAGAAATTGTTTTAATCTAAACTAAAATCAGTTTTTCTCAAAAGACTTTAGAGTGAATGTCTCATGTAACAAAAATACACACTGACCCTTACACTCACTCACACTTAAGACATACAATTGGGCACTTCAGTGGCTCAGTCGGTTAAGCACCCAACTTCAGCTTGGTCATGATCTCATCATTCCCGAGTCCCAGCTCCACATTGAGCTCTGTGCTGACAGCTCAGAGACTTGAGCCTGTTTCGGATTCTGTGTCTCCCTCTCTCTTTGCCCCTCCCCCACTCATGCTCTGTCTCTTTCTGTCTCTCTCTGTCTCTCTCTCAAAAATAAATAAACATTAAAAAAATTTAAAAAGACACATTATGAAAAATAATTTCTTGACCAATTTCTTGGGGGAATCATGGCCAGAATTCATTGACATAACCTCTATGGTTTAAAATGCATAGGTGAACAGATTAATGCAGTGTTGTCTTCTCATTATTTAATAGGTTTTTGTCAGCCATTTATTAATTCCCCTGATGGTTCATTACATTTAAGATGGGTTTTTTTCTTTGTACTCTAAGAAATGCACTACTGTGATCACTTATAAATGTAATTGTTTTAGCAAGTTCAAAAAGATTGGTAGACATTTCATGTCACCCTACCCATTATATGATATAAACATTATTTTTCTTGTTTTCATTATGTAATATATGTATAAATTTTAATCTATGAATACTGTTTTACTACTTCTAAATATTATTTGTATTTGAATATTAAATGAGTGGAATTCTTAGCATAGGAACACAACTGTTACTTATGAAAACAACATTTGCATGGCAATAGTCTAATACCAGACCCTTTTAAATACATATTTACTTATGTATGCAGATAAAGAATATTTGAGAAGCAGTGTTTATAGTAGTTATTGATCCAGAACCCAGATACAGAGTACCTACTCTACTTTGCCTGTCTGTGCATGAGCTTAACAAATTATGTCATGTGTCCATGCCTCAATTTTCTCATCTGTAAAACAGAGATAATAATAGCACTCACTCTTAGGGTTGTTATAAATTTTAATATATGAATTCATGGCAACCACTGAAGTGATTTGGCACAGTGTTTGGCAAATAAAAATATAACTTAAGATTTAAATATTATTGTTACTATTAATATACCATAATCCTCTGGAATTCATTTTATGCATTCATAATATGACATAAATGGACTGAGAGTGTTCCCATATATAATTCTTAGAAAAGTGAGCTCATGTCGTCGATTTAATGATGTATTTATGTCATCATTGCTATTTACTCTTAGATTTGAGGGTGTAAATAAAAAGTAGGATAACATCATAAGATTTGTCTAACTTTGACTGCATTATCAACTATGTGTTCTCAAGAAATATAGCCCATCTGTGGTGTATTTTTCTAACCTGCAAATGAGACAGAACCATATCTTCATAAAAGAGTACCTATGAGGTTTAAATGAGATGATATCATAGCAATGGAAATCATTGCTACACCCCATCAAAAAAGCTGCACTAATAATTACTTCTTCAATGCAAATATATTTTGATTTTTGAAGTATATTTTATATTTCCATTATGCTATTATTCTTCTGGGAAGTATATTCCTTTTAGTCTCCATAAAATGTTTAAATGCTTTGTGCCTAGTGATCTCACTTCTAGAGTTATTTTCCTATCCTAATGCTCTACAGTAAGGATGACAGGTAAACTTCATTCCAAGGGCCAAAAGCCAATCTACGGGTAGTAGCTCCCTGGGAATGCTGTGATTCTAAGGACTCTGAGGTCATATGTGAATAAAGTGTTCTGAGTCACTAAACCTTATTTGGCTGTAGGAGGAGCCTCTGTTCGTTGTTTTTAGATGACAAGTGATGGGAGGGCTGTCAATACAAATGGCAGTCATAAATGCCTGGTACGATTTGTGTCCAAAGACTTATCACAAGAGAATGTCTGATTCATTGTTTTCTGTGTCTACCACTCCAGAAGATTTGAAATGTGTTAAGAGTAAGTCTGAGACATCCACAAAATAAGGTCTCAACCCAGTGCCAAATTTCAATCTCTGTCCAACTTCCAGTGGGCAATTACAACTTTCACTAGAACTAGAAACATAAACAGGTAACCATAAGGACATTTCACTGTCAAATTGCATTTTAATTAATTCCTTCTTGGCATTTCTTTAAATGAATTCTTTAGAATGGGGTGGTGGGAACTTTCAATGTCAGGATACAAACGAATTAATTAATATCCCAAAGAAACTCCCGTTTTTAATGCTGAAATTCATTTGCTGATGATTTAGGCTCAAAACATAAATGTTATATTTAACAGCCTGGTAAATAAATTCCAACAAATGTGTCTATAAACCAAATTATATCTTTATGCCTCATTGATCAGCATGTGCAGAGCTGGGTAAAAAGAATGTCTGCTGCTAATCTGTATGTTGTAACTTTAAATCCTTCTCTGAAGAGCCTTGTATAAACAGAAACGGCACCTTTTCCAGAAACATTTCATTTAAATTTCCATGTAGTTTAAATACATTTTTTTATCCCTCACACACCCAGCCACTTCTCCAGACTTCTCTGCTCCTCAACCCCCACTCAATTTTTATTATTGTTTGACCCATGATAATTTTCTGACTTCCAAAGACCTGATACTCTTTCTGTGAAAAATAAAATCAGAAAAACCTGGGAAAATTCTATGCAGTTGAAACAGTGACTCATTATGGGATGCAACTTTTGAGGCAACAGGGAGATAATGCAATAGGACCAAATGGTTTTTAGAGCATAGGTGTTTAAACAGAATGGTCTTTAACAAATTAAACAAATAACAGTTATGACAGAAAGATATAAATGGTTTTTGTTAGATGTGCAGCAGGGAGATTGTACTAACAGTCATTATTATATGTCAGACATTGAGCTAACCGCTTTATTTGTATTATTTGAATTAATTCTTAGAACTAGCAGAGGTTTTTAGTAAGTTATTATTATTGTCTCGTTGACAAGAGAGTTTAGATTCACAAAGAATATGAAGTACTCATGGCCTCAAGGAGAACATGTGTTTGCAGACAGACTGAGAACCAGGGGGACTTCGTGACATCTCGAGTTGGCAATTCATGGCCATTTCCTTGTGGCACCACTGGCAATATTATTCACCCCCTTCCCACTTGATTTGAATCTTTGGGTCACACTTGTGAAGGATGTAAATTCTTAAGATTGTTTGGTGACTACCTAGAGCCACCTGCCACCATTGGGCAAGGTAGGTTAAACAACCTTTATTGACAACTCTAGGCAATTAACAAATGAGGGAGAAGAAAAGTGCAAAAGAGAAACAGATGCCGGGGAAGTCAAGATGATAGCCCAAACGAGGTGCCCTCTGGACAGCTATTCATTTATCCAAGATGAAATTCAGTGCAACTTTTGGATGAAGTGGCCAGACTCTCAGGTTGTTGCCTACTTTATGTCACTACCACTATTCTTTTCTCCAACTGCAGAAAAGTTTTAACAGTTCATTCACTTTGTCATTGTAAGACAAACACAGCCTGCCGTGGTGCAGGGGATTTCCATTGGGGTTATTGCTCCTCAGTATATCGTGTGCTAAATCTGTGCTTTGAGCAGACCGTTTAGCCACCTCCAAGCCCCCATTCCCTCCTCCATAAAATGAGGTCAAAAATAGTGCTTTTTACTCAATAATAGTGATGGGGGGCAGAGGAGACAATGTATGTAAAGCACTTGGCACCGTGCCTGGTACATAATGTCCCACTGCAATTTGTAAAGCTCTTCAGATTGGATGAAAGCAAGCAAGGCACTCATTCTTGGGGAAACCCTGGATCAATAAAATGATCCAAATTAAGCAATGATTTGGTCAGAGAATCAATGTTTTAAGGAAAAACTCTGAATATTTTATTTCTTTGGCTCCTGCACCTATTAAATAAAACTCTTCTGAATTTGGATAAGACTATCAGCATTTACACATGCCATTTTAGCCAAGGCAAAATGTCAGTCTGTGTTTAATTGTACATGGCCTGTTAAAGAAAAGCAGTGCCAGATATCATTAATAGCCATCAAGGAAGAAAAAGGTTGTTACAAACTAACCTCCCCTGGGAAATATGCTGTAAAACAGAGTATCAGGCAGCCCTATAAATAATCTGTTAGCTACATCTTCGCCTAAATCAGAGACAAGCCTAATCTTACTGTAAATTACATCAAAAAAGCCCTTCCCCAAAATGAGGTTACAGTAAAGCTATAAACTCTTCCCATGTACTAATATATTTTTAGATATTAATTTGTCAAGTGTGGGGTGAAGTAATAATTTAAATATGAGTATAGCAGTCACCTTGTCTAATTAAAATGGAGAAGAAATATTCCTTAGAAACTGTCGTATCCCTCCTTTGTTCCCTGCTTTCCATCCAAAATCCATCAGAAATTTGCTTTGTGGTGGTCAGAAATGGTGATCTTGGTAACAATATATACAATCTCCTGGAAGGAATGGGATTAGCCTCAGAAACATCGCAGATCAGTGTTTGGGGAACACTGAAATGTATTATCAAAGATATATCTCAATACATCCGACACTAAAGTTTGCACCTTTTTTGAAAGGCTCCTTGTTCTATCTGGGTTGAAAAATCCGTTTTCATGTTGAATAATAATGTGGAAAAGAGCAAACTCTGTTGAAAGGGAGACCGCGAAGTACACTGTTAAACTGCTTCCAATAATGAGAGAAATAAAGAAGCGTTTTGGGACTTTTAAGCCTTTCCCCTCTCCTCCACCATTAAATCTCCAAAGTACCTAAAATTGTTAGATCTCTTGAACATTGTGCGTGTGAATGGTGGTTGAGGATTCGAGAGAGAAAAACTCCTTTTTTCTCTGCCGAGTCATTATGCCAGTGGGGAAGTTTAGAAATGCAAATAAGCCTCTCTCAGGCTTCTATGTGGCGATTTCTCCCCGCACAGTGTTTTTACCCATAAGCCTGGCAACAAGTTCTGACATTTCCAAAAACAAGAACGTTACTCCTGATTTGTTTCAGGTGTGGTGAAATATTTTTGTTTGAAAAACTACCACTTTGGCGGCAGTTTTTTGCTAATATCAACCACATGGAGAAATGTCCCATTAGGGAATATTATTCGTTGTCATCTTTGCTTAATAATAATAACCAAAGGCACGGGACCCACGTTCACTTATCAAAAAAACCACTGATGGAACAGAAGCCCTTAAATATATTTCAGAAGGAAAATGCACCTGCTTATTTAAAATTATAAGAATTGTGACTTTTTTGAGGACACTACGAAACATTTCTATTTCCTCACGTGCATATACGTATATGAGGTATCAAAAGTGATTTAGAAACAAAACCACTAAATTCAATCTAAAAGTCCATGAGATACTATTTCTTCACATTAAATTATTCTAACTTGATATTGTGAAAATTTGTCCAAAGTGCTTACTGAAGTACTTTAAACCAATTTACTTCAATAATATCTAATGTAATTTTGGAGTTAAACATCTCCTCTCTAAAATGCCCAAGTCACATGTAAACATGAAGTTTGCTTTTTGTCTGGATGGTACCCGAAATGATGCCTCTTAAAAATAATTGTATTATCTTTCCAGAATCCCTGACAATACAGTAAAAAATAACAGTATGGCACCATCTAGTGACCTAATATTTCTTTTTCTTCTTTTGTTATTCTATTCGAAAGTGCATATTTCTACTGATTAGATAAAGCCATGTATACTTCTGGCATATGTGCAGCTAGAAATCGTTTCTTTATACTATTTCCCATGGATAAGCAAACTGATCTTGACAAACTGAACTTTCAGAAATAATTTTTCACCTTGTAGAGTAGAAAGCATTTTATGGGGAGTTCAATAATTTTGGACATAGTCTAGGTCTGCAAACAGGTAATGATATTATCATAGATTCATATTCGGAACTGAAGAAGAAAAATCTGCCTCGAGAAAATGTTTTCATCAAGAAATGAAACGGTTTTTTAATAACAAAACTGAAAAGGTCGGTTTTGTCTTTCCTAAATAAGCAATAATGATTATGTATGTAATAATGGCATAAACCCAAAAATACTGGTAAAGGAAAAGTAATACCTCTAAACCCACCAAAGAAAATTGTTGAATACTTGGCCATGGATTCTCATTGCGAAGAGATATGTATTTTTGGCATTATGATAAGCAAATTGATTTATAGCTTGTCTATTAAATTTATAAATGTCTTATTATTTATCAAACCTTATTATTTTAAAGTTAGATTGAATTTTAAACAGAGATGTATTGAATGCCCGAGTGTTTGTGAAAATGTGAATTTTGAAAGTATTAACCTACGTTCCTCTTTGAAATGTCTTGCTTTATATTTGTAGTGGGAATTCACAAAATGATACTTGCTAAAAGCAGACTTAAAACTAGAGCCTGTAGGCTAAGGAAGGAAGTTAAGTAGATTACACCATAAGAAAATGGATTGTCCTATCACTGTCTCTGTAACATGAAACAAATTTAATAAAAAATTTACCTTCACCGAGGATATTGAATTGTGCACTTCCACCATCCTTGAAATCAGAAGCTGTCTGTAATAACGTAGACGTACCTATCAGGAACAATTAATTTATTGAAAATAAAACTGCAGCATAAAAACAAATTGTAGTTTTTTTAATTCAAAATCTTATAAAATAATTTTTTAAAAATTGTGAATGAATAGTCTGTATTTTATAAAAAGAAACCTGCATACTTCACTCTACTGTTTATTGACATGAAGGAGTATAAAGGCTCATCAGTGCTTCCTGATACTCATCTCTAGTTCCTTTTCCTCACTTAACTGGCGATATCCTTCCACCAGTGTGGAAAAGGGTGAGTTTCTAAGAGATGAAGGGATTGATTCATCTTGTCCATGTCTACTATGCTTCTAACCACATGCAATGGCCTTGCTACAAGATCTTTATTCTGAATCACAGAATGTGCTTACTGGAATGTAATCTTTAAGTAACTAATCTTCATCACTTGATTTGCATGGGGATTGCTGCCTTATCTTCCATACTCTCTTCAAATCCATGGTTGTTGAGTGCAATTGTTAGTTCTGGGAGTGTCTTGGTGACTCTGTTTCCCTAAAGTCTATGATGCACTCCTGAGTGAACTCGAAGATGATTTCCTCTCAAAGATGAAGAGAACTGCTCCAAAGTTTATTGTAGTCCCAAACCTAGAAGGGCAAACTCCATTAGGTTTTAAGGCTTGAGAATAATCCTCTTTAGCTTGATGCTCTGTGTTTTGGGTTCACCAGGGTGGTGGCTGTGTCTTCCAATTCCACTAGTGTGTTAGCCTTACCCACGCTGGCCCTGGGCAGCAGCCCCATTCCTGAAGCTCTGCATGGCAGCCCTGCCTCTGAGGCTCTGGGCAGCACCTGCCTGGCCCTCAGAAATAACCAAGACGTGCATCTGCCCTCTGAAACTAGAGAGAAAACAGCTGTGACTCCTAGGCCTACGGAGTGGCATAGCTGATTTCTGAATCATCTTTGGGGTCATTTTTTCCTTTTCTTCAAAGATAATGAATGTTTATGGCTCTATTGTTCTGTCTTCTAGAATCCCAGAAGCCTTACAGCTTTTCTTCATTTTGTCCTGACTCTAACCCACTGGGGCCAAGATGACAATACTTCTCCTGGTATAACCCCGTTTCTGTTCCTGGCTTCTGCTATGATGGCTGACTTGATTCACAACTCATACCTGTAATCTCTTTATGGGGCGAATGTCCAGCCAAACTCTTGGTGTTCTCTCCACAACACACTGGGTTGTTTTGTGTGTGTGTGTTTGTTTTGTTTTGTGTTTTTTTTTTTCCAACATAGATAGGCTAAAAATTTCCTTAAAGTCAAGTCCTGGTTCATTCCTAATTAATAACTTCTTTTCAATTTCTTTCTCTCCTCACCCATAAAAAGTAAGGAGAAACCATGATGTACCTTCCACATTTTGCTTAGAAATCTTAACCAAATTTACACCTTTGTCACTTACAATTTCAATTTTCCCTAAATACATGCACACACAATTCAGCCCAGTTCTTTGCCACTTGGTAACAAATGTTTGCTTGTTTTCCTCCAGTTTCTAATAACATGTTTCTTATTTCTGTCCATATTCCTGCAAACTAGTCTCTTTGAGGCAATCTGTATTTTTTCTAACACCCACCTCAAACTCTTCCACTTTCTACTCACTACCCAGTTCCAAAGCTGTTTCCACATTTTTAGGTATATGTGACAGTACATCCCACTTCATGGTACCAAAATGTGATTTAGTCACAGGGTTCTCCAGAGACACAGAACCAACAAAATCAACACGGTGTGTGTGTGTGTGTGTGTGTGTGTGTGTGTGAGTGTGAGAGAGAGAGAGAGAGAGATTTAAAATATGCTATATAAAATACAAATATATACTTATTTGCATATTTTAAAATGAAATTAATTTTTATTAATTTCTTTATATACATTTTTAAACTTTACTTATTTATTTTGAGAGAGAGGGGACAGAGAGAGTGAGAAAGAGAATCCACATACTGTCAGCATGGAGCTCAATGTGGAGCTTGAGCCCACACATTGTAAGATCATGACCTGAGCCCAAATCAAGAGCTGGATGCTTAACAGACTTAACCATCTGTAAATTAAATTAAATTTTTAAGGAATTGGCTCACACTACTGCAGGGACTTGGTAAATCCGAAGTCTGCAAAGTAGGTCAGTAGGGCTACTAGGAGACTCAGAGAAGAGTTTGTATTCAAGGGACGTCAGCTGGCCTGCTCAAGGAATTTGTGCCTGCTCAAGAAACCTCCAGCCCTACCTTCAATTGACTGGAGGAGGCCAACCCACGTAATGGAAGACAACCTGCTTTACTTAAAGTCCATTGATTTAAATGTTAATCTCTAAAAAACTTCCAGAATAACATTTCACTGAGTATCTGGGAAGCATGGCCCAGTCAGGTTGACACATAAGATAAAATATTACACACTATTAATATTTTCTCCCACTAAGAAAGAAAGTTCTTATTAAATAGATAGTTTATAAGGTGAAGTCAGAAGATTTCAATTTAGAAACTAAGTATATATTTTTGTAGTAGTTAATTTGGTTTGTTAATAGCAATATATATATGGTTATGCATATATAGTTATACACACACACGCACACACACGCACAATACATATGGAATACACATAGTACAATGAATTCCCTCCTGACAAGTGGGACAGTTAGGAGTTAGCATAACTCTATGTGCCTTGTATGAATTTTACTTATTTAATCTACACAATTCATAGATGAAAAGAAATAAAATATTATGCGATGAGTAGTTAATTCTTCCACCCACTGACATTTGGAGAAGATGTTTCTCGTAAAGAATTATGGAAAACAGGGGCGCCTGGATGGCTTAGTCGGTTAAGCATCCGACTTTCGCTTAGGTGATTATCTCGCAGTTTGTGGGTTCGAGCCCCGCGTCGGGCTCTGTGGTGACTGCCAGCTCAGAGCCTGGAGCCTATTTCAGAGTCTGTGTCTCCCTCTCTCTCTGACCCTCCCCTGCTCACGCTGTCTCTCTCTCTCTCTCTCTCCTAGAAATAAATAAAATCATTTTTAAAAAAGAATTATGGAAGACATGGAGCAAAGCAGACGATTGACTAGTGTCTTGGAGCAGAGGTGTGAGGTAAACTAAGAGGAAGATTTTCTTTTTTTTTTTTTCACTTTCTTTGTATATTTATTTGTATTTCTTTTTTTTTACACAAATAATTTATTGTCAAATTAGTTTCCACATAACACCCAGTGCTCATCCCCACAAGTGCCCTCCTCCATGCCCCTCCGCCCTCCCCCCCCATCCATCAGTCCTCAGCTTTTGTCAGCATTCAAGAGTCTCTCATGGTTTGCCTCTCTCCCTTTCCCCTACCATCTACCCCCTTCTTCTCCCCCTTGTTCAAGAGGAAGATTTTCTTAAGAGTTTGCAATGTCCAGATGATTCTCAATTTTCTCAATTTGAGAAGCCAGATTACACATCTCAGAAAAAAATATATACATCTTCCTTTATCTTACACCTCTCTCCCTCTCTCTCTCTCTCTCTCTCTCTCTCTCTCTCTCTCTCTCACACACACACACACACACACACACTTCTAGAAATGTTAGAGATGGTATCCCAGCTGAGATTAAGGTATTATATTAGGTCCAACACAAAAGAGAATTTTTACACCTTTTGATTCTGAGGGTTTTGGTTATCTAGGGTCAAATAAGTGCACCTCAGGATACTTTAATACTTCACAGAATCTTATGAAGATTGCATGATGACTTATACAAAGGATGTAGAGTGGTAGTTGGCATCTAGTTGCATTGTATGTGTCTGGCATTATTCCTGAAAAATAGGATTTCATAGAAGTAAACGATGAATAAATCAAGGAAGAATAGTAACGGTTTTCTTTCTCTTTCAAATCCAGTGCAGGTAAGTTACATATGAGAGAATTGGAAAGCTTTCCTTACGAATGTAAAAAAAAAAAAAATGTTTGTATGGGAATAGGACAGTTCTAATAATGAGATGGTATACAATACTAAAATTCAGTCACTTAGGACTTCTTATGCTTATATGTTCTAATACACCATTTATCAAAACCTAATTCAAACATTCAGGTCACTAACTCATTTTGCGAGGTAAGCAGAGGTATGTTATTTAATTAGGAATAATACAAAGAAAATATTTTATATTAAGGATCTGTAAATCATTGGTGTTCCATGTTGTGGTACAACTTGTAACTCTGCTGGATGTAATCCGAAATGTGACTGTTGAAAGCACATATGATAGATTATATAATAATATATATAATACAGGAGATCCAGACTTAAAAAAAAGTAATCATTCATAATTTACATGTGTGAGTACATATAAATGTGTTCTTTCTCTCACTCCCAAGAGATCAGGCACGCAATGTATTTTTTTAAAGTAGCATGCTATTTGAAGTGACCATATTCTTCTGGATTCACAAACTTATCCTCTATCTGATTTTTAAAAATTTCAGGGTCTATTTCTCATTACTATGCATAAGTGGGTTCCATTTTCCTTTCCCCTTTCTCTGCCCTTATTGGACTCCTGACAGAGTTAGAGGTGTACTGATGGGGCCATCCACAGACATGTATCAGTCTCTTCCTCCATTCTACTCACACAGCTGTTTTCACACTTCAAGACAATACCCAAATAAGTATTTACTTTTCGCAACTTCTTCCAAAGGAAAATTTTCACCAACCCCTCCAAATATCTAGCTATTCTTTCAATATGTCATGTTTTTTTCTTGCCACAATTTTTCAGATGATGATTGTTTCATTTACAACACAGTATCTCAAGGCTAACACTTTCCTGTTCTTTAACATTTAGCACATTCAGCTCATGTACTATTTGAAATATTTCTATTGTATTCCCTCTCTCCTTGATATGTCTATAGCCCCTTAGTAATATCTATTTTAAGGCATGTCATATTTTAATGCAAATGTTTCTGATATCATTAATTAGTAAAGTTTTTTGTTTTTGTTTGTTTGTTTTTGGTAAGGATTTTTTTTTGTAAAGATTTTTTTGTTGTTGTTTAGTAAATTTTTTTTTAATTTTGTTTTGTTCTTTTTGTGAATGACCTGACTCTGGTAGATACTGATCACAGTTGCTTACTGAATACAATCCTCTCCCTCTTTACTAAGAGGATCCAGATTTTGTGCATAGTGTCAAATTGATGAATATGAACATATCTTTTGCCTCATCTTTCCCTAATTCTTCCTGCCTGGAATATGATCAAGAAATGTTAGAGGGTTGGAAGAAAAGTATGGATAGGTGTTGCAGATTTTGAGTCTGAAATTCTCACTTGTCCAGCAAGAGAGCGGATGCAGAATCGAGTAAGAGAGAGGCAAATATCCAGGAGGAGACAAGAGCCCCAAGTATGGGTCCTTGTTCGTATTTATTGGAATCAGAAGGTTTACAAACATGATGGATGTGCAGAAAGAAACAATGAAACAGTGATTATTAACTCAAGCATGTGAGAGAAAGGAGGTTTCGAAGATCTGTGGGGTTAGGGGTTTGGGTCAATACAAAACAAAATCCCAGCATTGAGCAGATGGCTGTTTACACCAGGCACCAAGACTGGATCTGTTTAAATTAACTGCCTAGGGGATAAGAAAGATAGAGCATGCTATCTCAGGGTCAACAAGGCACTTTTTAAAAAAAATTTATTTTTTATTTTATTTGCTAATTAGCTCTGGGCAATTTCACCCTGTTGTGGTGGTCTATTGCCCTATTTATCTGTTTTCCTATTCTGGGATGCTTCTGTCTTGTGGAAGCAACTTTCCACTCTACAATTTTGTTCTATTCTGGGGATGCTTTTGCCCTGTTTACCTATTCTTGGGCACTTTTGTCCTGTGGCAGCTTTCTGCTGTAAGCCTCATTACCCCATTGGTACAAGCTCAGGGCATTCCCAAACTTATTCCCCACAGATAGGAGCTATCTTGTGACCATGAGGTTGAGAGGTCTGTTAGGAGTGGTGGGTCAGAAAGAGAACAGTCCCTATAGTAGCATTCCTGAGCTATCTGTCCCCTCACTTTCTGTTACATGAGAAAACAGAATCTTCTCTTTTCTCTTACTTGTAGTCAGACATCATCCTGATTAATAGGCTAACTCAAAATAATGAAAAATATAAAACAGGAATTAGTTGTCCAAAATGATATATATAAAAGCTCTGTACTCAACAAATTTTAATTGTGTCTAATTCTGATGTTCAAATTATATACAAAAATATACAGATATACACTGATATATATTTCTCCACATATACCATCTCTGATTTGTTCTATGTTCTATTTATTCATTGTTAGCCTTGGGTTTGGCAAAATGTCTTCTGGGAGTTCTAGGTTTATATCTTAATAAGTAAAAACTGCAGAAAGTAGACTCCTGTTTCTCAATCACTTTAGCACAAAACTTGAGATTGACTAGATTCACATGTCCCTCACTCAAAACACTTTTATTAAAGAATGGCATATATAGATATTTGTAGATACAAAAGGATTTTTTTCCTCAAAACAAAATCAGTCTATAATTACTGTAAGAATGGGTGCTAGAAGACAAGTCAACTGATGTGCATTAGCTGCATTTATATGAATTTGGGGGATCATGAAATATTTCCTATTCCTCTATGAATCGTGTACTATTACTTGCTGGGTATCAGTGGCTATTAGTCTTGTCATATCAGTTTATATTTGTAGAAGACAGAGAGCGAGAGAGAACAGGTAAAAGGAAAGAGGGTTACATGGCACCCCTGTTCCAGTCATCTGTCCATATTCTTCTATCCCATATCCTATCTGCTACAACCTTGGAAATAAATGTCATTAATTATTTTTCTATTTACTTTTCATTTTGTTTCTCATTGTTTTATTTTCCTGTGTCAAACAACAAGATGGAAGGGTAGAGAATTTCTGCTCAGTTACTCACACAGTCTGGATAATGCAATTATGATAACATAAGAATGGATTTGAGAGTTTACTGACACATTGAATTTGATTATCTCTCTTATTCACTTGATTCACCTGTTTTATTTTCTTTTCTCATAACTGAACCAGGAAAGAGCAGCCATCCCTAGAGAGTGGTTATTACAGTTTTGCCTAATATCTTTAGACTCAAGCAATTCACATTTCTGATAAGGTTGGGGGCTTTTGAGATGTTGCAATGATTGCTAGAAATGAACTCATTTAAGGAGTCCCTATCCTCATGTCATAAGCCATTAGTTCAATAAACTAATGTCAGATCTGGAATATTTACCTAACCATCTAGAGCCCATTATTATAATCACACCTAACCATGTGGCCTTAAATGTTTATGGGCAGAGTGATGCGCATGACCTTGTTTCTACATAGCATGCAGCAGCTCCCTGCTTGCTACTAAATGGATAATTTTAATGGTTTTTATCTAGGTTGAGGTGGGAGTAGATCTAAATTATAATTCTTTCAATATTTATCCAAAAGTCCAGAGAGGAAAATGAATGTGAGTTTGTATTTACATTTATGCAATGATAGATAATTCCAAGCTGTTCAACAGCCTCAATCCCATTCCCAATACCATAAAGCAGACAAATGAAATATCTACCAGTAGACTAAAAATATACTACCCTTGCATACTGAGAGCCTAAGAGTTCAGATTTGAATGTAAAGAATAATGTGGTGGATTTTTTAAAAATGAATTTATCATATATCTAAATAGGATACATGTAGCTGACAATAACAAAACATTGCTTCTACTTATAAATAGTTTTTTTTCCTGAGAAAGTTGTGTAAATATTGAGTGTGAAACTTTAGGAATGACTGAAGCATTAAGTCAGACATGGGGATATGATTTTTTGATTTTATATTTTACAGAATAAAAACCTTTAGCAAAATCCATAAAAGATAGAAGTAATCAATATTATAAAATAATAAAACTAATGCTTATGCAGTACTTTTTCCATGACAGGCATTGCTTTAATGATTTACATGTAATAACTCACTAAATTCAATCGTTACATAGGTTCTTTTATCTTCCCATTTTAGAGATAAGAGAAATCATCCTAACATCTAAAACAATTCAGCAAAAGCAGGCAAAAGGTTGAGTAACTACTAAGAGTAAAGCACCACCAGCCTTGGGAGTTTGTTGTTTTTGTAAATTCGATAACCCATCATTTTTGAGCTTCTACCATGTGTCAGATATATACTAAGCACTGGAATAAAGCATGTGTCTTATCTTTAAACAATTCAGTCTAATAAGAAATAGCAATATGTGGAAGTAATTTCAGTACAACACAACATCATATTATGATACAAAAGCTAAAAACAAATATTTTTGAAGCACATAAATGGGATCAATTAAATTCAGGGAGAGTTCATGGAGGATGTAACATGAGAGCTGATTTGGGAAGAATGAGGAGAACTTCATCAGGTAGAGAAGAAGGATGTATTCATTCCACATCAGTGTTTCTGAATCTCAGTGCTATTGATATTTTGGATGAATAAGTGTTGGTGGGGGGAGCCTCCTCTCTGCACTGTAGTATATTTAGCAGCATCTCTGGTTTCGCCCACTAGATGCCAAAAACAGCTACCTAGTCGTGACAATGAAAAATGTCTCTAGACATTACTAAATGTCTCTTGGGTAGGGGGTCACAATTGTCCCCAGTTGAGAACCACTGTTCTCCAAAGAAACAACATACTTAAAATCAAAGAGCTCAAGGCACAGAAGTTCAGCATGACCTAATGGAGAACCAAGGAAGGACCTGTGGACGTAAGTTAGATCATATTGAGAAAAGCCAGATGGCTACACATAGAAAGTTAGACTTAATCTCAAAGACAGCTGGGAACCAAAGAAAAGTTATGTTAGGAGTTAACTTGGATAGCTCTGTGAAGGAGAGCTTGAGGTGGAAAAGTAATACTCATTCCTTGCCTTCAAAATACAATTTTTGGGATATCATTTGGAACTGGGAACTTTTTTCCTTATTTCATCTCATTATTAGTTCCATAGGGCAAAGAAACAGTGTATTCCTATCAGTTTAGCCTAGATCTTGGTCTTTACAGATAAGTCTATCCAAATCTTCATCAAATTCTTCATCCTCATGAATATGTGAAATTTTCATGTCTCTCTATCAACATAAAAGTACAATCTAAAGCAAGTAAACACTGCCTTATAAAATGAAATCATATTAAAAGTACATACATGCATCTGTTAATGTTGCTTCCGAATTGCATTTTCCAAATTGTCCTCAAAATTCTCCAAAAGTCCTATATTCCCCTAAGTATTATTCTCAATGCCACCTTTCTTTGACAATTTGACAATTTTCCAAACGTGAGGGTTCCTTCTTCTTGCCTCTTCTGAAGATTACAAATGCCATGACCCCTGGTGATCCCACACAGAGTATTTCTGGTGTATATCATGACAACTGTAACAATGCAGTCTGTCAAACTTATCCCAGTCAGAAAGCCACCAGAGAGGATCCCAGGAATCTTGATACATGCTGCATACTTATGGCATACAACTTTATGACTGTAGGTCTGTTCGGTTGAAATTTTGAGGTAAGTAGGAATAAAACTACTCTTCTCTATCCAAAAATCTCTCTTTTAATATGAAAGAGAAATGGAACTTGTGGATGTACACTATGCATGCATATGCACATGTGTGTGTTACTGTTTAGGAAACTGTATAAATGTATGTAGGGAATTCTGATGCACTTGTATACTTAGAGATTTCACCCATTTCTTATCTATCTCACATTGTTGAATTTCTCTCATAAATAAAGTAAATTCATTCCAACTTTTTTCCCTCAAAATACTGAAGTCATTTAAGTGCTGAGTGGGCTAGACCATTCAGTTTTATTTATTTATTTTTTAGCACATTTTAAAATGTTATTTATTTATTTATTGATGAGAGAGGGAGAGACAGCATGAGCAGGGGAGAGTCACAGAGAGAGGGAGACACAGAATCTGAAACAGGCTCCAGGCTCTGAGCTAGCTGTCAGCACAGAGCCCGAAGCGAGGCTTGAACCCACTAACTGTGAGATCATGACCTGAGCCGAAGTCAGACGCTTAACTGACTGAGCCACCCAGGCGCCCCCAGACCATTCAGTTTTACACTCTAATATGTTTATTACATTTAGGAATAACCACAGAACCAGATAATTCCATCTCAGAACTCTATACAAGAACTCAGAGTTTTTGGATCCAGTAACACTTTAATATATGTTTGTATGATCAATTTTAACGCACAATGGTAAGTCAAAAAATATTCATAACATCTTTGGGATTTTGTCATTGCACTGTAGACCCAAATTCATGAAAATCCTGGTTGTTTTTCTTAATTTATCGTCTTATTTGAGGCATATATTCCTAGCATTTTGGAATCTGGATGTGTTAGCTACTGTATTCTCTAATCAAACTTCACACCATCTGTCAATTTGAAAAAGATAAAACATATCAAAGGAAAGACCCCCTCCCAATATTTTATATATGACTAAGACCAGGGCTGAATAATAAACTTACTGCTAAGCTTCTCATAGAAATAGACTTAAAAAAAGTTTAATTTTTATCATTCTCAGCATTTAGCATCAAAAAATTGTGTACTTAAACCAAAGAAATGGCAGTTGTTTTCAGGAAAAAATACATAAAATTTAAAGAATATGGAAAACTTTAGCTAGACTGTAATAAAAAAGAAAGAAACCGAAATTAAGTAAATCAGAAATGAAAGAGGAAAAATCACAACTCAAATCACAGAAATAGAAACAATCAAAAGAGACTACTAAGAACGATTATATGCCAACAAATTAAATAATTAGAAGAAATGGAAAAATTCCTAGAAACAAACAACTTTAATCATGAAAAAATAGAAAATCTTAATAGCCTCCCCTCCCCAAAAGGTCATGGGAGGAATGCTTCACTGATGAATTCTACCAGACATTTAAAGAATACCAATTCTTCTCAAACTTTTCCAAAATTGAAGAGGAGAAAACACCCCAAACTCATTTCACAAGACCACCATTACAGCACCATTGCATCACCATTGATAACACACCATTGCATCACCATTGATTCCTGATATGCAAGGATAGTTCAAATTATGCAAATTAATCATTGTGATATACCACATTAACAAAATGAAGAATAAAAATCATAATATCATCTTGATCTTTGAAGAAGAAGCACTTGGCAAACTTCAGCATCCCTTTTTAAAAATTTTTTAATGTTTTTTTTTATTTCTGAGAGAGAGAGATAGCATGAGCAGGGGAGGGTCAGAGAGAGAGGGAGACACAGAATCTGAAACAGGCTCCAGGCTCTGAGCTGGCTGTCAGCACAGAGCACGACATGGGGCTTGAACCCATGAACCACGAGATTATGATCTGAGCCGAAGTCGGACGCTTAACCGACTGAGCCACCCAGGCGCCCCCCCCTTTTTTTTTCATTATTAAATGTTTTTTATTTCAGCATCCTTTCATGATTAAAAACTCTCTCAATAAATTCAGAAGAGAAGGAATATAATAAAACAACATAATAAATAATATATATAGTATCATATTCAATAATGAAATCCTAAAGCTTTTCCTTTAATATTAGGGGAAAAAAACAACATAAGAATGCCTACTCTTGCCATTCTGTTCACTGTAACACTGAAATTCCTAGCCAGAGAAATTAGCCAAGAAAGAGATATAAAAAGCATCCAAACTGGGAGACACATAAAATTGTCTCTGCAGATGAAATGATTTTATAGAGAGAAAACCCTAAAGATTCCATCAAAAACCTGTTAGATTTGATATACTGAGTCAAATATAGTTGCTGGATACAAAATCAATATCAAAAAACCTATTGTGTTTCTATATACTAAAAGTGAACTAACCAAAACAATTAAGAAAGCAAGCAATTAAGAAAACAATTCCATTTATATTAGCATCAAAAAGAAAAAAAAAACACTTAGTGATAAATTTAACTAAGGAGGTAAAATATCTATATGATGAAAAATATAAAATCTTGATGAAACAAATTGAAAAAGACACATGAATGAAAAGATATCCCATGTTCATGGATTGTAATAATTACTATTAAGATGTTCATAAAACCCAAAGCAATCTACAGATTCAATGCAATCACTATCCAAGTTTCAATACCATTTTTCATAGAAATAGAAAAAAACAATCCTAAAGGTCATGGAACCAAAAAACCCCACAGAGCCAAAGCAGTCTTGAGAAAGAAGAAAAAAGCTAAGGTATTACAATTCCTGATTTCAAGCCACATTACAAAGCTATAATAATCAAAACTTTATGTTACTAACATAAAGACACAATAGAAACCATTTAAACAGAATAGGTATCCCAGTAAAAAACCCCACACATACATGGTTAAAAAATTATGACAAGGGTCTCAAGATTATATAAAGGAGAAAGGCCAGTCTCTTCAATAAAGAGTTCTGGGAAAACTGGAGAGACAAATGAAAGGAAGGAAGGAAGGATGGAAGGAAGGAAGGAAGGAAGGGAACCACCATTTTATTTCATACAGAAAAATTAACTCAAAATGGATGCAAGACTTCAAGTAAGACAAGAAACCATACAACACCTAGAAGAAATGTAAGCAGTAAATCCTTTGACATTTGTCTGGGTGATTTTTTTTGGATTTGAGTCCAAAAGTAAAAGTAACAGAAACAAAAAAATTTAAAAGTGTGATTACATTTAACTAAAAAGCCTCTCCAGAGCAAAGGAAACCATCAACAAAATAAAAAGAAGACCTAATGAATGGGAAAAAAATTGCAAATCATGTATCTAATAAGGGGTTAATATCCAAAATATATAAAGAACTCATACAACTCAGTGGCAAAGTCAATAAATCAAACAAGCAAATAATCCAATAAAACTGTGGGCAGAAGATCTGAATAAAATATTTTTCCAAAAAAGACATATAGATGGCCAGCAGGTAAATGAAAAGGTGCTAAGCATCACTAATCATTAGGAAAATACAAATGAAGACCAGACTGAGATATCGCCCATATCTCATACCTGTTAGGATGCCTATGATCCAAAAAACAAAAATACCAAGTGTTGGAGAAGATGTGGAGGAAAAAAGAACCCTTGTGCAGTATTGGTGGGAATGTAAATGGATGCAACCACTATGGAAAACAGTATGAAAGATTATAAAAAATATTTTAAAAATAGAATTACCATATGATCCAGCAATTTCACTTCTGGGTATTTATCTGAAGAAAATGAAAACACTACCTCAAAACAAAATCTGTACCCCTTTGTTCATTGGAGCATTATTTGCAATAGTCAAGATATGGAAGCAACTTCAGTGTTCAGTGAAATGGTAAGAAAGAAGAGAGAATACATAAACATGCAGAGAGTAGAATGGTGAAAAAAGATAAACCAGAAAGGAGACGAGAAAAAGTGAACAATATTGTATGAGAAGGAAGAATAAAGGGTATGGAAAAAAGAAGAGAAAGAAAGAAGGAAAGAAAAATAGCTAAAATATAACTACAAATTATTTAGGAGATATTATATGCCACATCCCATGCCATGTGATTTACTTAAACTATTTTATTTAATCCTTTCAACTCTTACAGAATTCTCACTTTATGCTACATGCTATTACCTGTCTCTTTTAGTCATGATTCCTGACCACTTCTTTTCAAAGATGAATTCCAGAATCTGTACTTAGATTTGAAATGATTTTTAATATTGATCTCAGCTCTGTTTCATTATTTCTAAATGCACCTATTGCATTTATAGTATCACATCTACACCTGATCTTTTAAATCCCAAAATATCTTTATTTCACCTCAACATTTAAAAGATATTTTTGGGGTATAAAATTCTCAGTTGAAATTCTCTCCCCTCCCCACCATCTGGTTACCATATTTGGAGACTAAAATGAGAAGGAAAATATTCACATATCTCCAAGTGTTGAGTTAAACAGTTTTAGTAAAACTGAGCTAATCTCAAATGAACCCAATTCCCCAAACCCACCGCTGTTGCTCCCAGGACTATTCCCTTTTATTTTATCTGTGTTTGAGCTTTCAGTTAGGAAGGTATCAGACGTGGGTTTCATCTTTCCATTTACTCTTGGCATAGACTTTGATGCCAACAATTGTGAAAAAGGACATGAGTGTATGAATTGTTTCTACTTTTCCATTCAAGTCGTCACTATGTAATAGTGTCGGAAGAAGGGTTTGGAGGAGAATGAGTATGTTGAGAAAATTATTGTTGTTGTAATATGTAGACTCTTTCAGCCTGCAATACATTTGGCCAGCACTATCAGCAACAATACTTTTGTCTTGTTATTCAGTAAGGTGTCTTGTTGGACAGACTTTCTCCATCTGTCAACAATCAGAAAGACCATCTCATGTCTCTTGAAACGAGATTATCTGTATTCTTTGTCCATTAGATATGTTTGATATTTATATTTTCTAGATTGTGTGTGTGTGTGTGTGTGTGTGTGTGTGTGTGTGTGTGTTACTGAAGAGCTAATGGTCTTACAGTCTTTCCTCAGCAGGATTCTAGCTTCTAGGCTTCTTGAGCAAGAACATAACCAGAGCTGGACTGGGACCCAGGAATGGGACTCTCCAATTTACGGGGAATTTTCACAGATACAAATCTCTGAAGTTTGAAAGGAGCATATGCTTAATTTGAGACTATGTGAGATGAGTAAAATTTTTACTACTAACTATTTTGGTGAAGCCTAAATATTCAGAAATAGTCTGCCATTGCTGGCAGATAGATTTAAGCTGTCGGTTCTCTGTGTCTTATAATATGTAATCTTATTACACATTTACAGTCTGACATTTCTTAATGACAGATTATCTAATAAACAGAGCTACTGATGTTATAAGAAATAGATTTTCAAAAACTACCAGGAACCATGATGTTTCCAAGGGAACCTAAATGCCTGGGATGATATTCTACAAAGTATGTTTGACCTTGGACAACATGATTTTGAACTGCTTGGGTCCACTAATATATGGATTTTTTTTTCAATAACTACAGTACAGTACCTTAAATATATTTTCTCTTCCTTATGATTTTCTTAACGTTTTCTTTTCCCTGGCTTACTTTATTGTAAGAATACAGTTTATAATACATATAACATAGTAAAGGTGTGTTATTCAACTGTTCATGTTATCAGTAGGACTTACAGTAATAGAAGCCAATTAGTAGTTAAGGTTTTGCAAAGTCAAAAGTTATACGTGATTTTTCGACTGTGCACAAGGTCAGTGCACCTGATCCCTACATTGTTAAAGGGTCAACTGTAACATACTTCACTTTTCAAAGAAGTTTTTAAAAATAAGAAAAGCAAAAAACACCCCTTTGTTTTAAATTTTAATAAAGAGATTTTTGAGTGTCTTTTCATTCCATAAAATATAAATCTAACAAATGATTCCATTCATTTGCATGATGAATGACTATTCACATATACTTCTTTTATTACTCTTAGCAAGGCAGAAAATAACTCTTTTGCATGCTTCTGCGGAAATTAATTGTTTTTCCTTTTTCCATGGTTGTTTAGGGTTTGAATTCTCAGTATGAAAAGATGACAGCTATTGTAAGTTCCTTAAGTGATAATTAGTCCTCTATGACAGTTTATTATGTTGCCACAGTTTATTAAAACTCTTCATTTTCATACAATTATCAAATTCACCATTGGAAGGCCACTTTCAAAATGGAAATTTACATGCAACTGCTAATTCCTGGAAATTTTAGTAGGTTGGGTCAAATGTCAGGACTAAGGACAGACAAGTATATACACTGATACATATTATTTTATTTCTTTTTGTTTCTTTTTGTTAAAATCCATTTCCTTGGTTACTGCAATCTTTCTAAAAAATAAAATTAAAAGTTTCATCTTCTGAATACAAAAAAATTATGAAAATGACTTTCTGCTTTGGTTTCCTTAGTGTGTGTGTGTGTGTGTGTGTGTACCCAGCTTTTTGCTTTGTGACATAAGTATACGCTATGAACTTGCAACATTGCTTCAAAATTCACACGCGAATGCCATGACAATTTCCTATACTAGAAAACAGAGAATGTTTAAAACAATTTTCTATTGTGCATTAGAACAATTAGTAACTTTCAAACGAGTCAATTTTTTAAAAAATAATTTTTTTAAATGAAAAGATTTAATTAATAATTAAGTGAAGAACAAGCTGCCTATCAGGAAATCTGAAATGATTTTTGACTTGTATTCTTCATAATAATGATTCATTTACATACTTGATTTCCTACTCATTTATCAATCTTAAACAATGCTTTTTTGTTGTTGTTGTTAAATAAGGCTATAAACTCTAACCAAAACAGATTCATGTAATCCTCATGACAATTGCATGAAATGTAACTATTACTCTAACTTCACACATGAATAGCTCAAGCAAAGAGAGGTTATTTACTTTGTCACACAGCGCACAAATGTCAGAGACAGGATATGAACCCAGGAAATTAAAATATGAATATTCACTATAATTAGTAATATTGAGGTATTCCACGGAAACTGTATTGAAGCTTGACTCATCTAAATCTCTGTGGTATAATTTCAACTGAGCTTTTGACACTTTTATTTAAAACAATAAAACAAGAGCATTTCACTTTCCATTTTGAAGTTTTAAGTGGGATAAATTCTCAACAATTTTGCATAATGCTCATACTCTTTCTTGATTTTGCACTTGCCCAGCTATCCAGTTTAACTGCTGGAACTTCTTCTGCCCTTTCAAGGGGTCCATCCTGAAGCGATACTGAACACATGTAATTACCAGAACATGGTATTCTTGTGATAGTACTTGGTGTTCTGTATCAGGAACAGCTGGTCTCTATTTATACATCTGGGGTCATTCTATAAGACTCCGTGTGAACACTGCTTATATGTGAGACCTTCTTTGAATTCTTTGGTAGATGAACTCCTCATCCCTGTACACTGCTATTGTGCCTTCTAGATACGACTATCAGAGAAATCATCAAACTTCACTATTTCCACATAGGCATGTTTTGACCCCACCTTAACTATGAGATCCTTGAGGTTTGAAGCATGCCTGTGGTATATGCATATACTTTGAGTAGGTGCTTTGTAAATGATGGACACTCTCTCTGGTCTCTTCTTCCTATGACACATTAAGTTGGGAATGCATTCACAGGCAGTAATAGTAAAACTAATATACAGGTGTTGAATATTCCAGTTGGCAAAGGCTGGTGGTGTAACAGTCCATAATGTAATATTCTGCTGAAATATTTTTGTATTCCATATGCTGTGTGTACCTTTGACTCATGTTTTCCACTTAGCACTTACAAGAAGGCTGCATGATCCCAGATATCACATTCACATTTGGAACAGAAAGCAGGGACAGAAAGCAATGTCAGTGCAGGAATCTGATACCAGTATTGGTAAAACTGTATCACAGGACCAGAGTGAATATTTATCCTTTTCAGCTTCTAAAGTGAGTGCAGAAAATGCAAAGAGTGATGGGAAATGGGATTTGTGAATGAAAACTCAGTGGAAAATCATAATTTTACTTGCATCTTGAAGATCCATGCCGGGCGTCTCAAAATTTTCAAGAAGTATCTTTTTTAGTATAAACAGAATGCAATTCCATTGGGAAGTTATTTCGTATCTAGCAGATCCACAAGGAGGACATCTACTGTCTTCCTTGCAAGGTGCACCTATATTTCTCAATTGGTCCAACGTTCAAGGCCCGAGGGAGGGAAGACAAGGGTGTGTGTGTGTGTGTGTGTGTGTGTGTGTGTGTGTGTGTAAGAGAGAGACAGACAGACAGAAAGAGAATTAGATGCATAGAGGCATGGATGAGAGGTTTGCTTGTGTCTTTTAATATAATTAACCTAGTATCTTCTATAATGATAACTGCAGTATTTTCAATAGTCTGAGGAGACATCGCATGAATATGTCACAGAATATTTTTTCTTGAAACAAGATCTCCTCCTAAAGTCAGAGATCTTTTAAGACATGTCATTGTAACGGTAATATTTCAGGCCTGGTCTTTCTTCATCTTTGCAGACCTTTTGAGAGAAATACCGACACAGACATTTCTGTCAAATGACATGAAGACACTGACTAGAACACATTGCCTCATGTAGTGGTTAGTTGAAACAGCTAAACAGATGTCTGTAATGGATTATGTGTGAGTCAGTGTTTTATTCTGCTAGAGCACTGATGGAGACTAAACTGTATGGGACTCCCCTTATTATGGTTTAGTTCCATAATAAAAGCCACAGTAGCTAATATTTGGTGATCATCCTTATTTTATTGCCAGTCACCATGCGTATCATCTTTAATGTGGTACTTTGGCTTTTGAAAACTTTGCACCTACTTCATGAGGTGGGAACTATTTGACACTGATTTTGTGGATGGAGGAACTAAGACAGAAATGACTCAAAGTTACATGGTGTTAGCAAGTACAGCTGACCTAAAGTTTCGTACCTTATCACATTGTGTTAGTTTTTTGTGGCCGCCCCACCCCCCAATTACCACAAATTCAATGGCTTAGAGCAAAAGAACAAAATTAATATCTCACTGTTAAAAAGAAAAGAAGTCTGAAATCAAGGTGTTGGCATGACACCATGCCCTCCAGAGGCTCTGAGAAGAATCTGTTCCTTGTATCTTTGACCTTCTGGCAGCTGCAGATATTCCTAGCTGTGGTCATACCATTCCAATTTCTACCTTTGTTTTCACGTCAACCACGTATAACTGAATGAAAAATTCCTTTTTCCCTTATGAGGATATGTACAATTCCACAGAGGTGCCACCCAGATAATCCAGGATAAGTGTTGCCTCTCAAAATTCGTGATCACATTTTTCCCACATAAGTTAATATTTACTCTTTTGCCACATGTGGCAATATTCACGTGGATTAGAAAGTAGATATACCTTTGGGAAGGCCAGTTTTTAGTATACTACACACATGTAGTGAGTAGTCCTCAAAACCAGCTTAGAAAGCTCAGAATTTCTCTGTGGTATTTGGTCCATATGCATTCAAATAGAAAATATATTCCTTCCAGGGAAAATAATGATGGAAATCTAAGTTACATAAATAGAACTAAAAAAGCACTACAAGGAATTATTAGAAACATTAAGTCATTTCATTTGGAGAAGTTATTAAAAACTGACAGGGAATGAGTTGTGTTACTCTAAAACTCTTAGGAGAATATATGGCTTAGGGTTGGGCTTGAGTGCTCGGTGATACGGCATTCATGACGGTGAACCCATTAGGAAACAGGACAGTGAAGACTCTGGGTGTATGCAGTGAGGAGGTGGGACACGTGGAGTGATGACACTAGATGCCAACATAAGGCCTCAATCAAATGGATAAGGATTCCTCCGACTCTCTTCTGGAAGGAATTGGCCCGACACTAACATCCCAAAGGAAGAAATGATGCTGGCAAGTGATTAGGTATTTTCATCATGTTCGAAAATGCTTAATCTATGTTTTTGCAAAGTTTCTGAGTTGTTGGGTGCTGTCTTCCATTTAAAGATCTCCATTTCTCCTATGGTATATAGCCACAGTCCAAGAAAGCTATATGATGACATTCTAAGATTTCTATTCCTAAATTTCTTTATTAGAGAGGCAATATGTTACCTATTGTCCATTCCTTTTTATTTAACAGTCATTTTGAATCTAAATGGATACTTTTACTTAGTGTCTAATGTAAACACAATGTGGACACATACTTTTAATCAAGATCCATGTAATTTGGGGCCGCTCTGCAGATGGATAGCACACTCATGGAAAGCTATTCACCTTGCAGCCAAAGGGCATTTCCACAAACACTGAGATATCCAGATGATCCACTGACCAAACATGTGCTGCAATCTTTTAAAATGAAAACTCACACTATTTCTTTTCACAACTAATTATTCTTCAACATCACTGTTTATATCTAGATTTATATCTTTCCTTCCTCAATCTGTTAATCTTTTACCAACACTTTATCCAGTCATCCATCATCTAACATTTTTGCTAACATATCTGCTAAAGCTAGACTTTTATGAAAAATTCTCTAATCAGTCAAATATTTCACTTGCATAATTTTGGTAGAAGGGATTGAGAGGTAGTGATTAAAATAAATAAATGTTCTGAATAGTCCATGAATTTTAAAAAGTTGGGTTAATCATAGAACTTTTTAATATACAATGATAATTTACTCATAAAAATCAAGGTTTTAGAACTATATTTCTTATGTGATCCATTGGTGATACTGAATAAGAGGTATCTATATCAATTTATATCTGTATCTATTTTTCTCTAGACATATACAGATATACATATGTCCATATCTTATGTTATTTCCTTCTAAAAATTTTTAATGAATGAGGTATTTTTCTGCATCATAGTCAGGTTGAAATCACTATTTAAATTAATTATGACAGCCATATCAATTAGACATAAGAGATTTCTAAAGCTAATTAGAGTCTGAGAGTTTTTAATTTGACGTCTGTCTCTGTGTAATATGTGCTTTATGCATTAAATTAATGAAATTAAGCCTGCATCATTATAAATTTCCACTTTCATAGTTCCATAAGTTTCACAATTACATGCCGTATTTGAATGATAATTGAATGAAACTAAATAATTATGTTCACATCAGCATTGCTAAGGTATAAGAATGTATCCTTTACCTTTTACTCTCCTGTCCTTCAAAACAGGATCTAGCAGAACATAACTTGTTCCTAACAAAACCTTCCTGTCATTTCCAAAATAGGGAACTGCAAGGGAGGTAAGGTATATCAGAAACATACAAAAACAAGGCAATAACTCAAGACCAAAGTAATTATGAAATCTGGTTAATATATAGTGTATGATTTTATAAACTCTTCAGTTAAAAAACCATTTATCAGGGGCGCCTGGGTGGCTTAGTCGGTTAAGCGTCCGACTTTCGCTTAGGTCATGATCTCGCGGTTCGTGGGTTGGAGCCCCACGTCGGGCTCTGTGCTGACTGCCAGCTCAGAGCCTGGAGCCTGTTTCAGAGTCTGTATCTCCCTCTCTCTCTGGCCCTCCCCTGCTCACGCTGTCTGTCTCTCTCTCCTAGAAATAAATAAAACATTAAAAAAAAAACAAAAACAAAACCATTTATCTGAGATGATTATTTGCTGTTAAAGTCAACACATATATGAAAAAAGTGTTATTTTTTTAAAATAAAAAGTTGACTATTGGTCTTTGCTGCACAAACACATATACACACAAGAGTATATCACTTATAATGTTTTGAAATAAATCTTTAACATATTCTGTGAAAATACATATTTAAAATGAAGAAAAGAATTAATTTGCATGCAAATGGAACTAAAACTTGATATACAAGAGGACTGTAACCCTGCCTTTAAGATTTGCTTCTGACATTTGTGTTTTAACAGGCAATTAAAATTTAATTTGTCCGATAATGAAAAGCAAATCCTTTTATCCTGTTTCAGCGGTCTGGAAAGGTACAGACTCTATTACAATATGAGACTGTGGCTGAAGGTTTCTTGCACCCTCATGACCCTGTGGTGTGAAATTGATGATAATCCAATCAGAGGATGGACATAAAAATAAGTCTGTACATAAATGATTATGAGAGGAAAGACAATATCCAAGAGAAAGGAGTCATCGGTCATGTCCCAACTGAAGCATTTCAGATGAAACTTCATTTGTATTTTTTGCAATAGCTAAAGTGTCATGAAAACATAACACTGGTATTTTGCAATGCCTATCTAGACATTCTGCCTAAGATTTGTGCAGAAAACCAGGTGGGAGGTTTCCAGTCTTCCACTCAGAGCAATGAAGTAAGATGAAGAAAGAAGAGGTGAAGGATGGAGGGAGGTGGGGAGCAAGATGTCACCAAAAGCTTAGTTGATAAAATGTGTAAATAACATTTGTCTAGCTAGAAAATTATAAGGTCTGTACAACTCCATATTGGCTTCCTTTAGACACCTTATAATTTTTTATTATTTTTTTAATTTTTTAATGTTTTATATATTTCTGAGAGAGAGAGCGTGAGCAGGGGAGGGTCAGAGAGAGAGGGAGACACAGAATCTGAAACAGGCTCCAGGCTCTGAGCTGTCAGCACAGAGCCCTACTTGGGGCTCGAACTCCGGAACCGTGAGATCATGACCTGAGCCGAAGTCGGACGCTTAACCAACTGAGCCACCCAGGATCCCCATAATTTTGTTTTATTTTAAAATGATGCAAGTAATCAAGCATAAGTGATCCATCCATCTAAATATGTATCCTACTTAGTCAGCCCTATGTTTTCTCAAAGAAGACTGGGGATTTAACTCAGGCTTTAGAAACCAAGAGGAAGGCAGAGTATAGGAGACTCTTAAATACAGAAGACAAACTGAGGGATACTTGAGGGGTATTGGGTTGGGGATGGGATACATGGTTGATAGGCATTAAGGAGGGAACTTGCTGCAATGAGCACTGAGCATTATAAATAAGTGAAGAATCCATTAAATTGTACTCCTGAAACTATTAGTATACTCTATGTTAAGTAACTTGGATTTAAATAAAGAGGGAAAGAAAAAAAGAAAAAACAAGGCTAAATATAACCTAGGTTAAGAATTGTTACCAGAAGAAGGAACGTATTCTGAGATACTTGATTAGAGATACATGAAAGCATTTTTCATCATCACATGATTTCAGATTTGGGGCACATGGGTGGCTCAGTAGGTTGAGAGCCTTATTCTTGATTTTGGTTCAGGTCACAATCTCATTATTTCTGAGTTCCATCCCCACATGGGACTCTGCGCTGACAATGCAGAGCCTGCTTGGGTTTCTCTGTCTCCCTCTCTCTCTGCCTCTCCCCCATTTGCTCTCTCTCTCGAAAAAAAATTTTAATTAAAAGAATAATTTTTCCAAATTTAAAACACCTTGTGAATATTCCCCTGCTCATTTATTTGAGGAAAAAGTTAGTTCATATTATATATCCATAAATCATACATATCTGTGTAGTTTATAATCATTTGGATCTAGAATGCAATTCTGTTTTATATATAAGCAAAGTATTTTTGTATGAGTTTCATGTGCATGACATTCTAGGTGAAGACAGCTCTGAGCTGTCAGCACAGAGCCTGAAGCAGGGCTTGAACTCAAGAACCTAAGCCAAAGTCAGATTCTCAACCTGAGTCACCGAGGTGCCCCATATGTTTGCTCTTTAAGTTCAGTAAGAGTTATTAACTAGTTTAGAAAATCATCTTTTTTTTTTCATTGCAGTGCGGCTTGTCATAAATAACAATGTAATACAACTGTGTCAGTTTGGCTTTGTAGCTGAAGTATTAATAATATTTCTGTGTTTATCAGCTACTTTATTCTTCTAAGTATAGTCAGGCTGAGTAATTTTTTTTATCTAAAAAATATTTTAGGGGAGCCTGTGTGCCTAGTTACTTAAACGACTGACTCTTGATTTCGTTCGGCTCAGGTCGTGAACTCATAGTTCATGGGTTTGAGCCCTGCATGGGGCTCTATGCTGACAGCATGGAACTTGCTTGGGATTCTCTCTCTCCCTCTCTGCCCTTCCTCTGCTAGTGTGCACATGCACTCTATCGCTCTCTCTCAAAATACATAAATATACATATAAAATATTTTATAATATTTTTGTTTATTTTTCCTTTAAATTGCAGTTAGGGCATTCCATTTCTTTCTTTGCTAACTAGTATGGTAAGATTTATTATACATAAATATCAGGGAGAGCAGATAAGCATTAGATAGCTACATAAAATTTACATTTAAAAGAAAAAAAGGGCACCTAGGTCTCTCGGTCAGTTAAGTATCCAACTCTTGATTTCAGCCCAGGTCATGATCTCATGGTTCATGAGATCGAGCCACTCAATGGGCTCCACATTGATGGAACAAAGCCTGCTTGGGATTCTCTGTCTCTTTCTGCCCCACCCTGACTTTATGTGTGTGTTTGTGTGTACACTCATGAACGCATGCTCTCTCATAAAATAAATAAACTTTAAAAAACTGAAAATAAAAGGGTAATGGGTCAGAAAAGGTTGAGAATCTGCAAACCAGGTAAGTGTGTTAGATGACAATGTGGGTACCTCAAAATGTAATGACTGAGATCAGATATATCTTGAAATTGGATTCTAGCCTTCTTCATGAAACGAGGAATGGTTTCTGACATCCAATACAGTTTCAGTGCACATGAAAAATGATTTGACTGAGGAGTGTGCAACAACAACAACAAAAAAGTAACAGAGAGGGTCACCTGAATTCAAGATTTGATTTCAACATATCCCTCAAGAAAACATATCCCTCCAAAAAAATGGATCCCTCTAGATAGCACTTACTCTTGCCTGTGAGGTATTGAAAATCACAATATGCAAATATAAATGCCAGCAATAAAGTTCTTTTTATTCAATACTATCTGAAGTGTTTTAACATTTTAATAAAAATGTCCATTCTTCTAAATATTGGTATCACTCAATTTATGGAATAACTGAGTTTTAATAATACTGTGTACATAGGAGAAATATGTAAAATATGCTGCCTTTTGACTGGCACATGGATATAACTCTGATATGATGAAGAAAGTCAAATATTTGCTTCTAAACTGAGTTGACAACTTATCAAAAGGTATTTTTTTATATTGGCTAGTCCCATGTTATGCTGAGCAATACAATGTGAGGCATTTTCCTAGTTGCCAGAAAGATCAAATTGTTACTTGCCTGGTTGGTCATATTTCTTTTTAAATTGTCTAAGTATATTTTGAGGAATTTTTGCCTTCTTTCCCACCGTATTTCCAATTCATTTCCTATTTCCCCATTACTAGCAGCTTTTTCTGGAAACAGACATTGTTGCATTAATTTATCATAACTTAAGATGCTTTCTGGTTCCTGTTTACTAATCATTATATGGATTGGCTTAGATCTCCTGAGAAACAGTTACCAAGATGAGAATATATATGCTGGAAAAAGCAAAGGGAACCTTTAAATTGGGATAAAGTCTCAACCCCTTGTGAAAGAGAAGGGAGAGGAAGGAGGAAGATACAGAAAAAGTCTTAAAGTGCAGCATCATCAAAAATTCCATCAGGGGTGCCTGGGTGGCTCAGTTGGTTGAGTATCTGACTCTTGATTTTGGCTCAGGTCGTCATCTCCCAGCTTCATGAGTTCAAACCCTGTGTAGGGCTCTGTGTTGGCAGTGTGGAGTTGCTTGGGATTCTCTCTCTCCCTTTTGGCCTCTCCCCACTCATCCTGTCTCTGTCTCTCTCAAAATAAATAAATTTAAAAATTCCACCAAAATTTCCACTGAAACACTGAGGAGTCTTCAGACAGAAGTTGCCGTTTGGAGTGGTCCCACTTTTGGTTGGTATGATCTTGCCTTCAGTCATCAGCTAGGTCATCCTCAGTCATCAGCTTGGTTTTAGAGCAAATGTAGTGGCAGATCCAGTGAGATGGTAGCTGGGACAGTCACTTATGTTTCCTGAAGTGAACACGCTGAGTAACATATTTTCCAGGTTAGTAAACGGTGATTCCAGAAACAGGAGCCATATGTGACTGCCTTCTTTCACTTTCCACTACGCACTGGAAATGGGGCTATCCTGCTCCAGAAGCCCAATCTGAAACAGTTATGCATACCAGGTCAGCTCTGCTCTGTGTCTCTGGCTTCCCTCAGGTCACGGGGGCTCCTGGGGTGAGGGATAAACAGATTCTAGGTGTAAGGCTTGTATTGTAGTCTAGCAGCATTCATCAGAGAAAATTTTGCTACTAAGAGTGGGAAAGTGGTAAGTAAGAAGCAGGTTTTAATTTGATTATAGGGAATAAAATAAACATTCTCCATATGCCTGTCCATGAATTCAATTTGTGGACGACTTCTTTCTAATTTTTGTTTTGAGAATAACAATTCTGTTGCTCAAAATCTTCAGATTATTTTTGATATTTTCACTTTCTGATCCTTTGCATACAAAATGAATACAAATGTGGTCTGAGCCATTCTTTCTTAAACTCTTAATGGCTGTGTGATGTGTGAGGTTTGTTTTCAATTTGAGCTGCAGGCTGCATATACACTTGCCTTGTGTGCAGTTAACATCCAGGGGCACTCAAGGTTAATTAGAAATGGTAATAAGTTTAATCATGATGAACTCATTTGGTGCCGATGCGGATGTCACCTGTAATTCCATAAAAATTCCATTGTAATTTAGCATTAATTAATGTCCACTTATCAACGAGTGTTACAGCAAATTAGCACAGAAGTGACAAGTTATGTGCTTCAGAAATGCTTAACGGGGGAAAAAACAGCATTTACTAGGTCATCTTAAAATATAACACATTGAGACATCTTTATTATTTAAAATATGAGATTAAAATCAGGTAAAGTGGTAATAATTAGGCAAGACTTTTGATAAGAATTTGTCTGAGAACTAATGGGGTTACAGCAAACATTAGGAATATAGATTTGCTTGGATTACCATTTTTTAACATAAGTGACAGAGAAGAGATGGAGCTGTTCTTATCATTACCCTATAATAAGAGAAGCTGCTGAATTTTCAATAATCATCATCATGAGGCAATGGTCTTATTCATGTAAAATAAAAGTATTTTTCTCCGTATGTAAAAATGCTATTAGCCATATTTGAAGGCATTATACTCAGATATCATTTTTCCATTTCTGTAAATGACAACCATTAAATGCAATCGTAGCTACATGACAAGACTATTTTTATTACATCAAAAGGAAGAAAGGGATTAAAATGAATTTATTCAAAGGTGTGATTTGTCATTTTTTTCCCCTTATCAAGGCACATACAGGACAGCTTTAAATCTAAACACTGAGATCTGACCTCATATTTGAATAAGTTAATGTGATCCGGTGTTCTCTGGAAGTACAGAAACCTCTCTTTTGTATCCAGAAATCCCAGGAGAAATTTTGGCTTTTAGGCGGTCAGCTCCAAGGTTCCATTTCTTTTCATCATTTTCCCTTTTATCATTTAGCAATTCTTGACAGCTTACAGGGTATTCTAGGTGTCTGTGGCTGGCAGTGCAGTATGGAGAAGAACTTATAGAAAGAGTTTCTTTCCTTTTACCTAGATCTTTTAAGGGCATATTAAAACTATTTGGAAAGATTTCTTCTCACAGAGAGGGACTAATCACTATAAATGCAAAATTGAAATCCATAGTTTAAAGAAAAATGTTAGAGCTATCAAATTTTTACTAAAGTATTTCTTTGATTTCAATTATGAATTTGGTTCCATCAATGTATATGTATGTTCTTAAGCAGTGTAATTGATTTTTTAACTCAGAACAAAGACATGCTTATTAAAGATTCAGTATTATTTTTTTAGATTTATTCATCAAGCAATTTTTAGTTCAATGGATTTATCTTTGGCTTTGAAGATGCATTTTTTCCCTAAACATTCATGCCTAGGGTAAGAAAAGAGGTATTGATAACATAATAAAATAGACAGAAGAAATACTGACTTGGGAATATATCTTTGTTTCTACAGTTACTTAAACATGACCGATAAGACCATCACCATCATTCTTTAATCAATGGAGATACAAATTCAATCAAAGTGGATGTTTTGACAGGAGCATCAGGTGTAAGTGAACTGAGAAATGCCTCAAATAAGAGAACAAGCCATTCTTGTCCACTTCTCACCTCTAAATTCCAAGTATGATACATGGCACTTATGAGGTACTACATAAGGGTGTGTTTATATTCTAAACGAAAGTAGGTCCAGCATCATATGTAGAAATATAGCATTTCAGCATTGAATTGTCCTTAACTGTAATATTTTCCAACCTCCATAAACTTTTCCATGAAAAAATAAATTATCTCTTTTGCACCTATGTCTAGTGATTGGCATTGTTTTCAGTATTTTTGAATGCTTAGGTGAATAAATTATAACATGTATGTTATAACAACATGGTGGACTATTCTATTTGTTTAAGTTTACTTATTTTTGAGAGCAAGAGAGAGAGATTGAGGGATAGAGAGAGATTCCAAAACAGGTTCTGCAATGTCAGCATGGAGCCCAACATGAGGCTTGAACCCAGGATCCATGGGATCATGACCTGAGCTGAAATCAAGAGTCAGACAACTGACTCAGCCACCCAGTGCCCTTGGACTATTCTTTTTCAATCAGGTATTACTTATAGTAAACTGCACAAACTTTAATTGTACAGCTTTGTAAATATATGTTTGTACTTAGGTAACCACTGGCCAGAACAAGATTTAAAAGATTTCCATCATTCTAACAGTCTTCTTATCTCCACTCAATCAACCAGCCTCTAAAATGTTACCACTGTCACCACAGAATCAGTTTAAACATAGAAGCTTGAATTCATATAAATGAAATGGTATGTCTGGCCTCTTGGCTCAATATTATGTCCAAGAGAATGACCCATAATGTGATATCTGATAGCAGTCCTTTCTTTTTTGTAACTGTGAAGATTCTATTTTAACTACAATGTTTATGTATCTATTCTATTGCTTTTCTAAAATTTTTGTTATTATGTAAACATTGTTAAAATAGTACAAGTACAGAATGTGAACATAAGTACTAATTTCTGCTGAGTATGTACCTAAATGTGAAATTATTGGGTCAGATTTTATAGACAAATATATACGTACAATTACTACCAATTTCTATTTTTGAAACTAACGCATGAGAGTTCTAGTTTTTCCACATACTCACTAACATTTGGTATAGACAGTCTTTTCAATTTATCCAATATGTAGAGGGTGAGTGACATGTCTCTGCAGATTTTATTTGCATGCAGGCATAGATGCATGAAGTGATTAAATATAACTTCCAGAGAAGTGGAAGTCTTGACTATTATTGAACACTTCCAATGATTAAAACTCAATCAACATTATACAGTTTTTACTTAAAAACAAAAACATAACTACTTGACAGTGTAATAAAATCTTCAAAATATGCTTTACCCAGTACCATCAATACGTTTCTTTTTGGTATTTCCAGTTTGCTCCTAATTGAAACTGCGCTTAATGGTTTCTCAAATAAAATCTCAGATATCCTATGTCCTTCAGTTTGATTTCTGTTCCTTGTCATTTTGTACTTGTGTTTATTGAGGGGCTTGGCATTCTATATTATAGTTAATTCTCAGTTTATTCCCCTGGGTTCCTCCACCAAATTGTGAGTATCCTACAGGTAAAGATCATGTGTTATTTTTTGTGGCTTATTCTGTGTCTTACAAAATGTTTGGCATGATAAAGTTTTTGTGCGATGAATTACTATCAAGTTTATGAGTCTCTACGTTGGAAAAGCTCTCTGCCTGGATGGAAAGAAGATAAAAGCAAGGGAGACATACACAGATAATTGCAAAATAGACAGAGAGGTAATGAGAGAAAGACTGAAGTCTTAATGTCTCATAGTCTTGTTAAATTACTCCCATATCCACATAAATAAATAAATAAATAACCCCCATATCCTTATACTAAATCTCCCAACCCACTGTAACTGGTAGGATGATATATAATTTATCATCCAAATCAGAATACTAATGAGAATAAAAAAGACATTTTAAGATGGAATGTTGGAACAAGAGATATAATCTAGTTCATAAAATAAAAGGTATAAATCTTAAGTAGTTTGTGTTTGAGCTAATTTGAGGGTGGTTTTAGTCCTCGTATCCCCAAAACTCTTGATAAATTGTATTTATTTCATAAACTGTATGAGCCTCTAGATTCTTATAGAACTATATCTCAGAACAGGAAAGACCTAAGAGCGGTTTTGTTGTGGGATTCACGAGAGGACACTGAAATGAAAATCAGATCCTGTCAAGTATAAATTAAGAATTATCTGAATATGCCCATTCTGATGATCTCAATAGATTCAACTGCATATCCCACCTGAAGTTTTATGGCATTCAAATGCACAGGTGTTCCTACCTATCTGCTACGAATATACAGTAGAAGAATCCTATAACACCTAGAAAATGTTGAAAAGAGACGGGATGCATTTTAGGAGCTTTGTCTTAGACTGAATAAATGAAAAGTAAGAATATGCAAGTTTCCAAAGGTGGTACAATCGAAGAAAGTAAAGGAAAAGTGGCTTTGGTCTGTTTTCATAGTTTGTATATTCAAAACAAACACAAACACAAACACAGAGGTGTGAGAAGTTCCTTTGAAGAAGGAAATAAAATGGTTATGCAAATCATTTCATAATGCAAGGTCTGAATAGTGGGTGTGAAGGGCAATTCTACAGAGGACAAGTAAGAGCTGAAATCTTGGAAGCCTTTAACATGGAAAAAAAAGTTCAAACAATCTGGATTATGAAAAAACAATCCCAGAAACTAAACATGGGAGCCATTAAGTTTCCCCAGCTCTCATGCCCCACATAAGAAAGCCTCATTTTTATCATGAGATCACTAGGTATCCAGACAATTTACAATTTCATCCAGGGAGTCCTCCATATTTTTTGTTCCTTCCTTATGACTTTTCAGATAGCCATATCTGTTTTATAACCTTTCAAAAGCCTTATAATACATTAGTTTTCTGTGTGTGTTTCCTTTCTAGACTGTACTCTCAAAGTGGAACTGTTTGGTAATCATCTTCTTTCTGTGTACATAACACTAGGCGTAAAACATTATAAGGGCTGAATAAATCTTTGCTGAATAAGTAGAAAAATAAATGAATGAATTTTCCTGCTCTGAGTATTTGTTTCTGTTTATCATCAAAAATTTAAAGAAAAGACCAGCTAATTTCTAAATATACCATCAACTTTAAATTTGGTGTGCCAACATTCTCTAAGTAATTTTTAAAATATACTTTCGAAGCTAAAATTACTTTGATAAAAAACTGACATTGAAAGCCCTCTGTTTCCATTTTACATTTACTGTATTAACATTTAAAACCCTGGTAGTTATACATGAGCATTAGAGAGCCTATTTTTAAGGAAGTATTTATGATTGAATGGGAAATGCTAGGAGGCAAGAAATTCCAAATAACTCTATGGTATTACTGCACTTAAGAAAATTGCCATTAATTTTGAACAATGGGTTGTTTTATGTGCATGACACCCTATCCTCAAAAGCCATGGATTATAAATAGCATTTCTATAATAATACAGAGATTATAGAGCAGTTTTCCCAAGCAGTATTTCATTGGTTTTCAAATAATTTTTAGGAGAAAGAAATGTTCCCTCATGAAATTATGTTATTGTTCTTGAATCTGTTCTGTGATTCCAACAATAAAACAGAGTTAAAATGGTGTTACTATGGACAGAAAAAGACTGGAGATCCTGAAGTTCCAATCACTTGGCCTTGCTCCCATTACTCTTCAATGAATTCAGAGATACTTCCAGTAAACCCTAGGGCTCCGTGGAACCCAGAATGAATGCCATTAACTATGCAACAAGCTGTTAAAAGTCTGCTGCATTGAATATAATTCAAAGAGAGATTAAACAAATTTTCCAGGTCATAGGACCTATATATAGTAGACATAGGATAAATCCACATATTCAGACACTAACTTTCATATCCTTCCTAATTCACCAAAGTTGCATATGAAGATTTTTAAAGAGTGTACTGAACCATCCACTAGAAAGTCAATCATCTCCATGGTAAATCTGTAAAACTCACTTTCTCCTCCTCTTTCCATCTGTACTACCTTTTTTTTTTTAATTTTTTTTTTTTTTATTTCTAGGAGAGAGAGAGAGACAGCGTGAACAGGGGAGGGTCAGAGAGAGAGGGAGTCACAGACTGAAACAAGCTCCAGGCTCTGAGCTGGCTGTCAGCACAGAGCCCGACGCGGGGCTCGAACCCACGAACCGCGAGATCGTGACCTAAGCAAAAGTCGGACGCTTAACCGACTAAGCCACCCAGGTGCCCCCCATCTGTACTACCTTAGAGAGCTGTGTACTTTCACTGAACAAGTCTTTTCCTCGTTCATTTCCATTCTAAACAAGTTATTCTGGCCAGAAAGCATTTGCCTATTTCTCCTTTCTATCATGTCTCTCTCTAAGGTGAAAGACACAGAAGGTGACAACAAAACATAACATTAGTCATATTTTCTGTGCCAGTTTGAGAACTGATCGAAAATCTCTACTCAAATGAATCTCCCTGAACTGATTCCTTGGGGCCATTTGCACACGAATGCCAAAGCTTCCTAGGCCTACAGGTTCCATGACAAATGCAGGCAAACTAAGCCCTGTAGTTTCTGTTCTCTCTCTTTGATAATTTTCTTACCCAAAGTAACCTTGACTAACCAGGTGAAGCTGGTTTTCTTTAGTTAAAGAGAAGACTGAGTAGATGAAGAGGAAAGAAGACAGAGTAAAGAATGCCACTTTTGCTTCATGGGCAACTAATATCTTCCATTACATATTTTCTAATAATAACTTATACAATGATAATTTAAAATCTTTGACACTTATAAATCTCCACATGACATCTGCCATATGCCTTCCATTGGTTAGAATTTGAATGAGAAAGGGTAAATAATTTAGATTCCTATTCAAGACATCATCCTTATGATGCCTTCACAAATAAAATCAAACAATGGTTGAAATATGTGCAGAAGTACCCTAACATGAGCATTCTACCAGGTTTTAATTTGCATTTTTGTTTACTGTTTTTAGCAAGAGATTATCAGCAGTATCAAGTCAAAGGCAGGGATAGAGTATGATCTTTAAAAATATGTAAATGGTCTTTTATTGTAGTTGTGTAATTATAATGTTAGTAAGCTTAATATTCCCAGAATATATGTAAAATTAGTTGAAAGAAATATCCCTTTTTCTGCAAAGAATAGATTGAATAATAGCTTCATTTATGTCAAAAAGAGAAAACAAACCCAGGTGTTAGGAAATAATTATTTGATGGGTATAGCAGGCAGTGTATGTTCATATACCATAGTCACATTCTCATTTCATGTCATGCTACCAACTTATAACTACCAGCACCTGCAATTCCTTTCCTGAGTGGCTATGGAAGCCTGCTCTACCATAGGAATGGCAGAATGAATCATTACCCAGGAATAGCCTTAACCAGTGGCTGACCCGAACTGGTAGACACAGACCTCCTTTGCTTCTTAAATTAGAAAACTCTGAAGCAAAACACTGGGCTCTTTACATTCTGCAATAGAGTTCTGCAATAGAACTAAACTTTAGTTATCTAGAGCGGTAGCATGCTTGATAACATGTCAGGCTTTAGCTTCTTCCATTTTCTCTCTCATTTTCCTACCCTCCCACCAATGTTTCTTGGAATTACTTTCGAATATGTGAACTACGTTCAAGTCCTTTTTTTGTTGGGTCTGTTTCTGAGAAATCTAAACTAAAACAGGTTAAAATGCTTCATAATCATTTTTAAAGCTTGTGGGTTCTTATCACCAGGGAAAACAGGGAGCACTAGTAATTCTAGGTTGTTTGAAGGAGGAGTCCTTGTTACTAAAGTCCAGAATAGACCCTCAGAAATGGCTTTGTATTAATATCCTAATAGATAGCAGCTGATCAGTAAGTATACATGGCCCAGACATGTTAGGGTACAAAGTCCTCTTGACTGGACTTAGAATGGGGAAATCAAATTGCTTGGAAAACAAATGTGAAAATTTCCAGAACCTTGGAAAGAAAGGTTCCAGAGGCTAGCGCAGGGGGTTCAACTCTTTACTATGAATTGGAACTCAAACTTTTAAAACACTGTTAGTCTAATGAGACAGCCCAGACCAATTTGGCTTAAGGCAGATAGCAGATAGTGAGAGGGTAGGAAGCCCACCTCATGGAGAGGTTTCTATTTGGGAAGAACTAATCTAACACTTTTGAATGCCATGGAATTGAAAGATTTCTCTAAGCTTTTGCTTTTATCACTAGATTTGCCATGGATAGTAGGGAAGTTCATATTCATCATACCAAGAGAACATGGTAGCTTGATCTATCTGAAGACACTTGAAGGGAGTTCAGGTACCTCTGTATGCATGATGAAGAAAGAGAAGAATAATGGAATTAGGATGTTCTCACTATTATAAGTACTCTGTGGATTGGGACTGGACATACTTGATATGTACATAGAGCATGATCTGGCTCTCATCAAAGTCCTTCCATAAACCCTTCTGGCTCCAAATTCTAGTAGAGCTCAACCAGTTATTGCTAATAAACATCTCTTTATTCTTTTGACAATTCCTCTGATAATATCTATATCAAAATTAAGGAGAGGTTATCTATCTATCTATCTATCTATCTATCTATCTATCTATCTATCTGTCTAAAGTTTCCCAACCTATATTTATTCAAATTTTCCCATTTCATAGTTAACCCCTTTCTGAAGTAATTTCCAACTTCTTATATCAATATTTATTGAGCATTTGCTATGTGTCAATCACTGATTTGTACATAAGAGGGATAGCAATGACAGTGGACAAGGCCTCTCAGTTGAAAGAGCTTACATTCCAGGGGTATGAACATTATGAGACACTTACTATTATAACTAGTTTAGACAAAAGATTTTTAAAAAATACATGAAATGACGAGTATTCAAGATAAATAAAATGTCCTCTAAGTTTTATTAATGTCAATCCTTTCGATAAATAAGGTGCATATAGATTATTCAGCTTAAATAATATAATTTTAAGCTTAACTAAATATCAAATGCCTTATTAGGATATGCAGAGATGACCTAGCTCCTGTCAAACAACATGATCCCCTTAAGCTCTACACTTCAGCTGATATGAACTAGTTCCAGTCCCTAGAACAATTTACTTCACAATTCCTATTCCTTCTGTTTAAGTTAAATGACTTCCCTTCAACTACTGTCTTCCTGGAAAACTACTATTCAATCTTCAAGACCCCAAACAAACATTACTTACTCAATTATGTATCCATTACCGCCCATACGTATAGTTCCATTCTCTCTGCCCTCTGAGCACCTTCACATCCCTAATTCTCATAAAACTGCTCATGGCATATCTGAGTACAGCATATGCAACACTCATTTACAGATATGTATAAGGTTTTAATTTGATTTTATTTTTTGACAGAGAGAAAGAAATTGAGCATATGCAAGTGGGGGCAAGGGCAAAGCAAGACGGAGAGGGAGAGAGACAATCTTAAGCAGGCTCCACACCAAGCAAAAAGTCGAACATAAGTTTTTGTTCATTATTGGACTGTGTATTCTTTAGATCAGGACATCTCAAACTTTAATATGTAATTTAGAATTATAAGAGAAACTGTTATAATATAGATTCTACTTCAATGGGTGTGTGGGGTCTGTGACTCTAAATTTCTAACAAGCTGCCAAGTAATGTTAATGTCTGATACTACTAGTGCCTGAACCATACTTTGAATAGTGAGGATTTAAATGTTACTTGTTCCTGTTTGGATCGTAACTGCCTGGCATGGAATTTGGCACTTTATAGGTACATCAGTGTTTATGTATAAATGGTTTGATCTACATGCTGTTATCCTTTCATATAACTCCAATACCAAATTGCAACACTCCTTGGATGTCTTTATTTTCTCTGCAAGACTTCCTTGAATATTGTATGTACATGGGGCTTTCTATAATTAGAAATATATAAAATATGGTGGTGAAATTGTAGCTCAGGTTTGTAAGGTGACTGGTCAGAGTTGTAAATTAAAAGGTAAAATGTTTCTGACATATTTAACTTTTGAAGCACAGTAATATATTAAAGAAACACATTTATATATCCAATGCCATAATTAAATTTTAACTCATAAAAAATAATCAACTCCCTACAGGAACAGAGCATTTTCAGTTAAAAAGCTACTTATCATTTCTATAGCCATACAATGTTGAATGTGCTGTTTGATCTTTTAACAATTTCATTTTAAAATATTCACAAAAGAGTGGTAATTAAATTACATGGGTGCCATGGTAACCACTGCATTAAATATGCTTAGACTCTGTGCTTTAGCATTTGGGTATGGAAAAGGGTATTCTTATTCTGTGACAATTACAAACTATGGGTGTTTAGGTCAACCTCGGCCAGCCTTCCAGAAGATGGTGAGCATATCTGACTAAAGTTAGATCAAGAACAGTGGGTACTACTCAGGTATAAAGGAATCCTATATCCAAGTTAGAAAGTCTAATGGACTGAGAATCAAGTCTCAGGTTAAGTGAGGTTCTGTTATTGACTAGCTGTGTGTTCCTTGGTAAATGGTATACTTTGAGCTGCAGGCTCCTCAGGTGTAAAATGAGAAGGTTGACTATGGAACCGGCTGTTCTAGAGTTCAACCTTGTCCTTTCCAAGTCTATAAGATCTTTATGATGTAATAAGCACTATGTATTTTTGACACACTTTATAGCATATAACTTCTGCATTACAGTCCTAAGGCTGCATTAAAAAGTACTACAAACTGGGTAGCTTAAAACAAAGGAAGTTATTTCCCTCATAGTTGTGGAGAAGAGAAATCTAAAACTAAGACACTGGCAGAGCTCTGATCCTTTGGAAGCCTCTACGGGATGATGCATCTTTGCCTCCTCTAGCTCTTGGTACGGCAACACTTTCCTTGGCTTGCAGTAATACAAGTTCTGTATCTACTCTTCTTTACATGGCCATCTTTCCTTTGTGTCTCTGTGTGCCCCTCCTCTTATAAGGACATCCACCATAATGGCCTGCCCTACTCCATCATAACAAATTGTATCTACAACAACTCTATTCCAGATAAGGCCATTTTGAGGTACTGGAGTTAAGACTTCAACGTATTTTTAGGGGTACACAATTCAACCCATAAACATTTCCTTTTGTGAAATCCAAATTATACTGTGCTTCTTTCTTTTAGGTTATAATCTGGCTATAAACTGCAAAACAAAACCATATCATTCTTTGTACACTGTCTTGCCTCTAATGCATTATACTGGGGTAGGAGGATATATTCGGTGTTGTACTGCAATACCATGACTTTATCGCTATATTTTTAAGCAAGTATACTTTGCCAGAAAACAGAATAACAGAATTCTTCAGTGTTTTCGGAGGATAAAAAAGATCTTTGTCATCCACTTCACAGTACTATTTTGGGCCATCTAGTCTCAAGACAGCTTAGATATATAGTTCATGCAGTGTCGCCCAATCTCCAAATAAAGCATCTGCTATATGGTCTCAACCTTTTGCTTTACTTTCTTACAATTGTGCAAGGCTATTCAGCCATGCCTAGAAGTAAACCAAAAGTAAGGGAACTAATGCTTCCCAATAATAGGAACTGTGAGTCAGTGGATAAATGTTTAAATGTCTATCTTCTGAAAAGACAACCAGAGCTAACCAACTCATAGATACACCATCCTTGTTTTTATTTCTCTTATGTCTTTTTCCTTCCCCATCTTCCGTTGTCATCTCCTTTACATGACTGGGACCACTTCCAAAATAAACTACCTGCATCCAAAGGTCCATCTGCATAGCTCACAGTCTGCTTGAGGACATTCTAAGTAAAGACAGAGGAGCAAGTAGGAAAAAGAGTGCCATGTGCAAAGACCCTTCGTTGTGAAAGAGGAAGATGTTGAAGGACCTAAGCAGCTGGGTGTGGCTAGAGCAGAGGCAATAGTAAGGAGGTACCGAGAGGCAGAGTTGTGAAGGTGTATAGCTACTGCATTAGGAAGTTTTCAATCTGTTTTCATTTAACAAAGTATCGTATATGTTTCTAGGCAGATGAGAGCATGATATAAGTTGTGCTTGACAAGAATCACTTTGAGCAGACATGGCAGGTAGGGAGACCAGTTGGGATATTCTTGCAAGAGTTCCTTAATGAAACAATGAGGGTCCAAATAAAAATAATGATAACAAAGCCAAGACTGGGCATATAGAAAAAGGTCATACAAAACTAGTTTTGATTATATCACAATTATTGACTGCATACTTGTAAAAGGTGAGGAGAAAGGAATTGGAGGGATTCCTAGGTTTCATTTGAATAACGAGGTAGTGAATAGATGAGGAAGGACATGTTTGATGGAGATATAAGTTGTCCAAATTAATAAGTGATATTTTAGTTTTTTCTTAAATTTTAATGTGTATATGAACCACCCGAGAGGATCTTATTAAAATGCAGATTCTGATTCAGCAGTTAAAGACGAGGGCTTGCTCTTCAACTAAACCCCCAGAGATAAGAGATGCTACTGGTGGTACTCAGCACACTGGGTAGAAGAGTAAACCAAACTGAGTAGAATAGGTATGAGCTAAAGACTCTGTAAGACTCTAACCAAGTTCTAGCTTGAGCATTTGCCAAAAGTCTCCATGCCTTTTAATTTTGTTTCCTTGCAGCAATTACTTAATTGGTTTACTCTCCCATAAAACAGCTCCCAATCACTTTGCTAGCCCTTCTTCACTCACATATTTTTAATGCACATGTCTCCTAATTAGGCTGCCAATATCCAATCACCTTTATCCTTGCAACCCTGTCCTAACCCAACGGATATCTGATGATTCAGTGACATCATCTACTCTTCTATCTTTTTAATTTATGTCAGTTTGGGTGCTTTATATCCTTTCCCAATTTGGAGGACTTGCCACTACTTAATGGTCTTTTGTTTAATTTCTCAAGCTTTTCTACTTTTTCTATATTAGTGCATTGGTATAAACTATGTTCAGTAGACTTTCCCACTATTTTACACATTGGCTTTTACTTCAACTTCCCCTGACTCTCCTTGTTCATAGAGAAAATGTATAATGTATACAATTTCTCCCATTTAAGAATAATTAAAATATATCTGCCTAATTTGCTAGAAAACTAGGCTCATAAAATCTTGGGCTCCTAATGCATTCAGGAATTGGAGTCAAACACAGGAAGCTTATAGAATCAAACAGTTAATGAAAGGGAATAGACATTCACATCTCTCCCATCTCTCTTTTCCTATCTTCATTAAATAGGGACAAGTATAATGAGCTTTGCTTCTCATGAGGAGAAAAATATGAGCGTTGTCCAGTCTTATGTTGATATAATACCCATCTTCAGGTTCCTTTCTTCTGTATTTAAGAATGTCATGGTATGTTCCTCAAAATTTGGTGCAGTGGCTCTCAAGTGGGTATACTATCTCTTACCCAGGGAATGTTTAAGAATGTACGTGAGAAGGGTTTCATTTGCCACATTGACTGGCATGGGGAATGCCACTGACATTTGAAGGAGAAACTCAGAAATGTTAAAATATTATTCAATGTATGTAGTGGTCTCATCCATAATACCATTTATTCCCCATCAAGAAATAAAGCTATGACTGCATTATTTGTAAATTTGTATTATGTGACTTTGAAGGGGAAGAAAGAGCTGTATCAATAAATTATTTACTTAGGGAAATAATATAAAATAATGAACACAACCACTCAAATAATTTTTTTTTAAAATCCAAACAGGAAGATGTAGGAATTGCATATTGTATTAACTACAATTGCTATGTGAAAGTGTCATAGTAAGTGGAAAAAGAAAATGTCACCCATAGTTTTTAGGATAAATCTTGAATTATATGAACTATGGATCATGGGAATTGTTAAGATCACATCTCTTATATCTCTTATGTTTAGCTTTATAATCTACATAAATAGGAATGGTATCTTCCCTATATGATCCATAAAGTCTGTTTTACTTTAGACATTTGATGTACAATGTTATATACTACAGAAAGAAGGCAGAGAATTAAAACAATTTTCTTGAAGACTAAAATGGCCAGAGCTGTCTGATATTTAGATAACCTAATCAGTGATGTTGTAAACCTTTAGAAGCCAAGAATCCCTGAGAAAGTATATTCTTGAATAGTAATTCCCAAGAAATAGATATCAAAAACCTCCTTGTCTGGCTCTACTGCTCAAGGCTCTCATGGTTTAATATAGTTTGTGAATTATTAAGGTTTATCAGTGGGATTGAATTAGGAGGGGACTAAAAATAGAATATACATATTTTATTTTGAAATTAAGGTAGAAGATATACTTTAAGTATCAGAATGTCAGTTAAACAAAATCTATGACTCTGCAAGTCAAACAGGTTCTCTCTTCTCTATACTGACCTAAGGGGTCATAGCTTTAGTCACAACAGTTGTAGCCAAACCAGTCAAGTCCATTACATCTTCTCAATAATCTTTATATAAATTACTACATAATGTATGTGGAAGTGGAGACATGAGTAGAAAGTTGCAAAAGGAGGGGTGATTAATTATAAGAGACCAAACACTGGATGTTGAGTAAGGTAGACTTAACTTGAGAATCCAGGTCTGCTTCTTTTAAGCTATATGATTATGCAATTTAATATTTCTCAAAATATGTTTCCTTAGTGCCAACATGGAGAGAATAATGCTTTATCTGATCAGTCACATGGCTTTTAGGGATATCAAAATCAGGCAAGCTAGGGGCGCCTGGGTGGCTTAGTTGGTTAAGCGTCCAACTTTCGCTTAGGTCATGATCTCGCGGTTCGTGGGTTCGAGCCCCACGTCGGATTCTGTGCTGACTGCCAGCTCAGAGCCTGGAGCCTGTTTCAGTCTGTGACTCCCTCTCTTTCTGACCCTCCCCTGCTCACGCTGTCTCTCTCTCTCTCCTAGAAATAAATAAAACATTAAAAAAAGTAAATAAAAAAAATAAAGTTCAGTTTTAAAAAAAAATCAGGCAAGCTGGGTGAAAGCAGCTAAAAGTTCACCTTCTACGTAGTAGGCACTCACTGTAATCATTGCTTCTAAGTAACATGCCACATTTTAAATTATTTAGAAAGACTGAGTTTTGCCTTGTATTGAATGCTGTAACACATTGGCATTTTCTGTCTGATATTTGTTAAACTTAGAAGCAGTTAATTATAGTAAGAAAGCTAAAAGTCTTTGGGGCATAACACATTGTCTTTGTGTGCTCTACAAACAACTGCAGTACATTGCGACGACCAAATGTATTTCTTACAGTGGAAGGAAGTCTGTCATGCTGAGTAGATTTCAGTGAAATGTGGTTCTTGAGCAGAGGTGTTGGCAATATCTGACCGTGTTACTTCAAACATGAAAGTCATGATACTAGCTGGGAATAGTGAAGCTGGGCGTGTGATTGGGAGGCAGTATTCACTGGGCCTTCTCTTCCATCCTCTCCTCCTTCCACTAACAATTATAAATAAATAAATAACCAGGATGATATAAAGCTGAGGGACTGGTTTCTCTCAGATGACACCGATAATGGGGCATTCGTGTATATTTCTAGGATTGGTAGTTTTTTTTAAAAATTTTTTCTCCCAAATTTAAACTTTTACTTTCTCCTTCTGATTAAACCCAAAGAAATGACACCATTCAGCACAAAGTAAAGTACTAACTGTAAAACAGGGGGTAAAAACCACATAGTAGGCATGTGATTCTTCCAGCTTTATAATTTATAATAGACAAACAGAATTACCTTTTTTGTAGTATTTCACTGTTTACAAATAATCTTATGTTTTATTCTCTGTGAAGAAATTTTGACTCATTATTATTTCTATTTTGCAAACTAGGAAACCAGAGATCCCAAGAGTTAAGTGAGCATGTCAATATCCTTAAATGTTCCCATGACCCTTCTGATTTCAAGGGCTTAACACATACTGTTTCCTCTATCTGGAATATGCCTTCTTCTACCTGGAATTTGCTTCTCCTCTGATCTCCTACAAATGCTTCTCTTTACATAGTTACTCTCTTCTTAGTCTTCAAATTTATATTTAAACATCATGGCCTCAGAAAGCCATCATTTCCTAAATACCCCTACAATTTCCCCTGTTCCATTTTTATATATTCATATAATACATCTCCTTCAATGTATAATTATGCCATATTACATCATTATTTGAATATATATTCTCCTTTCAATTATAAGCTCCATGAGTGAAAATTCTATGTCTTCTTATCACTTGTAGCCCAGGGTCCAAATTAGTGTTCAGAACATAATAGATGCTCACAAAGCATTTGCCGCATAAACAAGGGGAACTTAAATTCATATATACTAGTGCTAATAGAACTTTGATCATTTTTTCCATTTATATCCTAAGAGAATGATAATGCTAGAGTATGCTAGGGTCAGTTTTTTCCCTGGCCATCATTTTAAAAGGTTAATTAATACAACCTATAATTTTCAAAACATTTTGTCGTATAGCACCTCATTTTATTTATTTATTTATTTACTTATTTATTTTTCTTAAATAGTTTATTGTCAAGTTGGTTTCCATATAACACCCATTGCTCATCCCCACAAGTGCCCTCCTCCATGCCCATCACTCCCCTTCCCCTCTCCCCAACCCTCATCAGCCCTCAGTTTGTTCTCAGCACTCAAGAGTCATGGTTTGCCTCCCTCCCTCTCCCCAGCTGTTTTTCCCCTTCTTCTCCCCGTAGCCCTCCGTTAAGTTCCTCTTAATCCACCTATGTGTACAGCACCTAATTTTAAAACTCTCTAAAACACCAAGAAGGATACAGGAAAGTAGCTACTACTCATTTTTTTTAATGAGGAAACCAAACTTTAGAACTTCAGAATAGTTGTGTGTGTGTGTGAGAGGGACAGACAGATATACACCCACAAACATGCACAGACACAGATAATGTTTCCTAAAACAGAGCAAGGTCACAAAGCTGACAAACAAAATCTTCATTTCCTTCATATATATAATTCAAATTTCTTCTCTTTTTATGAGTAACTAAGATTTAACTGAATATGAACTTTTATCATGGTAAAATAATGTTTTAACAAGTTTCTGTTTGAAAATGGGAAGGAGATTAATCTGTTTTGCTCCAGGGCCAGTAATAGCTAGAAAAGTTTACTAATCAGTTGGGGCAGAATATTCTAGTTGTTACTTGATTCTCATTCTTTGCTGCTTTCTCAAAATAAAGCCACCATGTTAGCTGGTCACATGAACCCCCAAAATGAAGATTATATTTTTAGTATAGCTTAAATGTGGTAATGTAAATAAGTAATGACAGATGGAATCTAAGATGAATGTGTGAGTTACAGAGAGTGTCTTTAAAGTGAGTGTCCATTCCTTTTCTCTTTCCAATTCCGGTGGCTGGAGCTTGAAGGACTGGATTAAAGCACAGCATAGGAAGGCATATGTTGAAGAGGGCATGACTCAGGTAAGAAGAAATCTAGGTCTTTAATATTAATACAACTTTTTTTTTTAAGGTATAGAGTATGCACATGCTCATAAGCAGGGGAGTGGTAGAGAGAGTGGGAGAGGATCCCAAGCACTGACAGTAGAGAGAGTGGGAGAGGATCCCAAGCACTGACAGTGCAGAGCCAGACATGGGGCTTGAAACCATGAACTGTGAGATCATGACCTAAGCCAAAATCAGGAGTCAAACACTTACCTAAATGAGCCACCCAGATGTCCCTTAATGAATGCATCTTACAGGTCCTAGATTCTTTATGTTCTTTCTGCATTTTAAGTCAATTTTTTAAAATAAGCAAATTAACTTTAATATTTTAGCCTTTTTAACTTAAAGCTGAATATAAATCTAATAGAATAGTTAATTATGAAATAGAGACCAGAGTATTCTCCAAAAAGAGTATAAGGAAAGACTTATGGGTGGGAATTATATAGTTGTATCAGAAAACAACTGTGTAGTAACTTCATTTTTCTACAATATATGGCATTGTGGAGCCTAGCTAGAGATGAGGTTACAAAGGATTCTTTGGGTCAGGGAGTTCCTTCCAAGCCATGCTAAGGAGTTTAGACCTTAAAGAGAGCTCTCTGTCATAAATAGATTTTAACCTGCAATTAGAATTACAGTTCTGTCTGGTATAATGGTGGAGGATTTCAGTGAGGTTGTAGAAATATTCTTCTGATCCTGACATATGGCTCTCATACCATTCAGCCCAAAGGAAGATGTCTTTATTCTTTCTTGATGTGCAGGCATCCTGCAATTGTGATTGCCTGCTAGAAGCTGACACGAGAGTTAATTGTTATTTATATTTGAAAGCAGCCCCAAAATCAATCTGATCCCACTGACTCTGCTCTTGAGTGGCTACAGAGAATGTGGCACACAGGAAAAGTCTAATTTAAGAAAGGCACCTGTCAGAATATTGAGCACCTTGCCCTAAGGATATCATCAACTCTAGAGATTTAGTCTCCTGATGTAATATGTCTAACTTGTCTCATTCACTGACTATGTTGACATGTAATGCATGGCAGAAGAAGAGAAAGCAAAGGAAGTTGCAGAAATTTTTATGCCTTATTGACAGTATATTCAGTGCTGTACAAAACCAGGAAGAAAGGTCTTTTCAACCGGGACTGAGAACTGTGAACAATCATGAAAAGAAAGAATATGTTTGCACCATAGTGCTCCTCTTGAAACTGATTATCCAAAGATGTACATAAAATTTCCTTCCTGGGAAAAGAAATATTCTCTAGGGAACTTCACATAAAGGGAGAATGGCCCTTGTATGACAGAAACATGCCATGCTGCTTCATTGTCATGATGAAACATCTTCCTTTTCTTCATTGTCCATGTATCTGAGAGCAAAACATACATAGCAAATAGCTAGAGGTGGCTCTAAGATGCTATAGATGGTGGTGATCTACTAAAACAGGGAATACCGAGGTCAAAAAAAATTAAAGAAAATATTTTTGGAGAAGAGAATGTTCCTTTAAGGATATTTGTGGTTCCAATTGACCACATTTTTGTTGCAGTTCCTATGAACATACTGTAATTCTCTTGTTCTTAGCCTGCTTATCTCCCTGATTAAGAATTCCTTTTCAGTGCTTGGTAATCACTTACAGGCTCCTATGAAAGGCAAGAGAGGGTAAAGTAAATCATCCATCATTCAGCTTCTTTCTATATTATGTCACAGATCTCTTATTTTTTCATACTAAGTTAACTCAAGGAATCCTTAATGACTCTTTCCTATCCATGATCTTGAAGTTGGCCCTGTTTTAAACACGGCTCTTGAATATAAGCCTGACTTTCTTTTAGACTGGTTTATGATCTTGCTTTCCCAACCTTAGTAGTAAACTTCAGTTCAGTGACTCCAATTTCAATCGTCCTGTCTTCAATTCAGTAGCATTGCCTCACAAACCCCAGGTCCAAGTATTATTCTAAGCATTCCTAGCAGTGGCAACTTCTGCAATCTCTGGCTGTTAACTTTTAAAACTTTACTAGATACTCCGCAAAGAGGAATCAGCCATTATTACTACATCACAGTGCCAGGTGACAACAAGTGTGTGGTCTTCTTTACAAGTCATACGGCATCACATAAAAATCTAGATAGCATCAGTGAAGAGCAGGTAATAATAGGGTCATTATAGCAACTGAGGATGGAGAGAAAATAAGAAGTAAAGCTAGAGACATAAACTTCCCACAGAAATGAGGAAGAATCAGAAAAAAGAAACTCTAGAAATAGCTGGAGACGAGTTGAGAAAAAAACACATTAAATTATAGAAGCTGTTAGATTAGAAAGCAATGTAGTTTTTCAAAAGCCAAGTAAACTACAAAAAAGAATAAATACATAAACAGAAAAGCACTGACAGAAATATGACCTTAAAAGCAGTCAAGTTGTCCCTTTGTCCAAACACTCTTATATAGATTCTAGGGGGCCAACGCCAATGACAGAATTTGCAGATGGACATAGTTAAACTCTATAATGGAGGCGGTAAGTTCATTAATGATATTACATAGGGCATTATGGCCCTAAAGCTAAAGTCATGTTCTGATAAGGCTTCCAGATTTTCCTATAATGAGATTCTTTATTCACAGGTGCTACTGAGTACTAGCACTGTTCTGGACATAGAAGCATCAAAGTTAGTTATGAAACAGACCCTAAAGTGTAGGTGTTAACAGCCTCATGGGAGAGAATTAATGACGTAACTTATTATTAGCAAGAGATTTTTTGTGATCCCATTTTTCACTTAGGAACATTCAAAAGTTATAGGGGATGGATTTATGATACATTTGAATGGAGAAGGCAGAATTAAGGATGTCAGATGTGTATGTGTGACAGCAAGAGAGAGGAAGGGGGAGAGGAAGAGAGAGACTGAGAGAAATACTAATTTGAAAACAATTATGGAGAAAAAAAAGAAAAAAACGATTATGGGTTTAAATTGACAAGAGGGAGGAACAAAGAGAATCATATCATGTTTTTGGTTAACTATAAATGGCTGAAATATTACCAGAAGCAAGAGGCAAAAGAAGAGATGGGAGGGGAGCAGTTCTGGGCCATGGAAGTCTATGAAGACTCAGTTATCTGTTGTTTCCATATAACTGTGAGAAGATAGACATGTCAATCATGTTTGGTCCATAGGCTTAGTAGAACAACCCAGCCTGAAAAACATTTCTTCACTTGTTGCCTTTAGTTAACAGTATCTATGAATTTTCCTTTGTTGGCTTTACTAAGATGGAACTGAAAAAATTATCAACCAAGATAAAAACACAGTCAGGGGAGGGGACTCCAGGCCCATCTCACCCATTGCATGTCCACCCCTTTCCCTGGCAGAGTTGATGGTACTCCCAATAAAAGACCAGCTGCCCTTTCTCCCTGTGAGATTCACTCTGTCCTATCTCTATGGTCAGAGAGCCAAGCTGCCCAAAGAGGGAGCCTGTTGTACTGAAGCCTCAAAGTTGATTGCTGTTTAAGTAATAATGATTAGCTGCTAAACACACGCGTGGCCCTCTCCTTCTATCCTCTATTCTCCTGTGCCTCTTCTATAAACAGAATCATCTCATCATGATTAATAAAAAATCAGTGTTTGCAGAATGAGGTTATTTTTCTCATCATCACAAGAGTAGTTTGTGATCACATCTTTGTAAATAAGATAAAGAAATAACACAATTATTCAGATAAATGCAGTCAAAACGAATATTTCAGCAAGATAGCAAAGTAGGGGGTCTTCCATTCATTCATATGTCTCTAAAGAAACAAAAATATGGCAGCCATCCATGGACAAATGTGTCTTTGTTGGAATACTTTTTTTCAAAGTACTGAGAAAAAACCCTGCCAAACAAGAATACTATACCCAGTGAATCTGCTCTTCAGAAACAAAGGAGAGATAAAGACATCCCCAGACAAAGGTGGAAGCAGTCCCTTAGCACTAGACCTGACCTATAAGAAATACTAAAGAAAATCTTCAAGTTGAAATGAAAGGACACTAAATAACACATGAAAACATACAAAAGAATAAAACTCATAGGTAAAGATAAATATGTAGTAGGGGCACCTGTGTGGTTCAGTTGGTTAAACATCCAGCTCTTGATATCAGCTTAGGAGGTCTTGATCTCCTGGTGGTGGGGTCAAGCCCCACAGCAGGCTCTACACTGAGCATGGAACTTGCTTGGGATTCTCTCTCTCTCTCTCTCTCTCCCTCTCTCTCTGCCTCTCCCTGACTTGTGCTTACTCTCTCTCACTCTCTGGCTCTCTTTCTCTAAATAAATAAATAAATTTTAAAAAAGATAAATATGTAGTCATATTCAGAATACCCTGTGTTGTAATAGTGATGTGTAAATCACTTTTAACTCTACTATAAAAGTTAAAGGAAAAGAATATTAAAAATAACCAAAGCTATAACAATTCATTAATAGATACACAATATAAAATATTCAAGTATGACATCAATAGCATAAAATGAGGAATGGGAGAGAAGTAACAGGGTAGAATTTTTATATGGAATTGAAGGAAATTGTTCTCAGCTTATAATAGTACTTTATAACTATGTGATGTGTTGTGGAAGCCTCAGGATAGTCACAAAAAATACTCTAGTAGAAACAAAAGATGAAGATAAAGGAATCAAAGTATAACACAGCAACAACAGCAACACAAATCAAAAGGAAGACAGCCAGATAGGAAGAAACTACAAAACAATGAAAAAGCAATAAATGGCAATAGTAGTTCTTACCTACTAATAATTAAATTAAACACAAATACATTAAATTATTCAGTTAAAGACACAGAGTGGCCATGTATAAAAAACAGGATATAACACTATGTTGTTTACAAGAGACTCACTTTAGCTTTAAGGACACCCATAGGCTGAAGGCGAATGGATAGAAAAAAATATTCCATGCAAGTAGTAACCAAAGGAGAGCAGAGGTGGTTACACTTAGACAAAAACAAATTTTCACTTAAAATCTGAGAAAAAATGAAAAAAAATTAAGGTCGCTACAGAAATAGAAAGTACTTCATTAGAGTATATAGAAATCGTAATTGCATGTGTACCTAGTATTAGCACACTTTTATATATAAATCAGATATTAACATAACAGAAGGAACTAATAGTCAGGAATATAATAATAGTAGAGGACTTTAGAGCCCCACTTTCAAGAATAATTAGATAATCCAAAAAGAAAATCAATATGGAAACTGTGAACTTGAAAGTCACTATAACCAATGACAAACCTAATGGACATTTATAGAACCTTCCATCCAACAATAATAAAATATACATTCTTCTCAAGTCTATTCTCTGGAATAGACAATAGGTTAGGTCATAGAAGAATTCTTAGCAAATTCAGAAAGACTTAAATCACAAGTGTCTTTTCTGACTAAAAATCAGTAACAAAAGGAACACTAGTAAGTTCACAAACACATGGAAACTAAACAACACATTCTTGAAGCCAATGAATCAAAGAAGAAATCATAAAATATCTTGAGACAAATGAAAATGGACTCATAATATACCAAAATTTATGGGAAACAGCAAAAGCAGTTCTAAGAGAGAAGTTTGTTGTGGTAAATGCTTACATTAAAAAAAAAAAACCTCTTTCTTAAATATATAACTAACTTCACACCTCAAGGCATTAGAAAAAGAACAAAATATGCCTAAAGTTAGCAGAATGAAGGAAAGAATAAAGAATAGAGGAAAATAAATGAAATAGAGAATAAAAAGACAGCAAGACCAGTGAAAATAAGAGTTGCCTTTTGAAAAGATAAACAAAATTGACAAATCTTTAGCTATACAGACCGAAGACTAGAGAGAGGATTCAAAGAATTAAATTATAAATAAAGGGAGAGATATTACAACCTGTACCATAGCAGTACAAAGAATCATAAGAAACTACAATAAACAGTGATATACAAAGTGGATAATCTAGAAAAAAATGGATCAATTTCTAAAAACCTACTGACTGAATCATGAAAAAACAGAAAATCAAAACTAACTAATTAATAGTAAGAAGATTGAAGCAGTAATCAAAAACTACCCCTACCCCCAAAAAGCTGAAGACCAGATGGCTTTATGAATGAATTCTGCCAAACATTTAAGGAATTAACTCCACTCCTTCTCAAGCTCCGCCAGAAAATTAAAGAGAAGGGGACACTTCTAAACTGATTTTACAAAGCTAGCATTTCCTTCATGCTAAAGGCACATAAGAACACTACAAGAATAAAAACTAGAGTCCAATATCCCTGATGAACACATATGCAAAAACTGAATAAATTCTTTTTTTAAAAATGTTTTATTTATTTCTGAGAGAGAGAGACAGCGTGAACAGGGGAGGGTCAGAGAGAGAGGGAGACACAGAATCTGAAGCAGGATCCAGGCTCTGAGGTGGCAGTCAGCACAGAGCCCGACATGGGGCCCAAACCCACGAACGTGAGATCATGACCTGAGCCAAAGTCGGATGCTCAACTGACTGAGCCACCCAGGCGCCCCCCAAATAAATTCTTAGAAATTGAATTTAACAGCACACTCAAAGGATCATACTCCATTTTCAAGTATCATTTGTCATGGGGATGCAAGGAGGTTTAACATAAACAAACTAAATAATAGGATACACTACATTAACAGAGTAAAGGATAAAATCATGACTATGTCAATAGATACAGAAAAAAAAACATTTTATAAACTTCACCATCATTTCAAGATAAAAAATTTCAGCTAATTAGAAGGCATGTACCTCAACATAATTAAGTCCGTATACAAGAAGCCCACAGATGACATCACACTCTGGTGAAAAACTGAAAGCTTTTCCTATAACATTAGAAACAAGTCAATGGTGCTCTCACTCACCACATGTATTCAATATAATACAGGAAGTTTTAAACAGAGCAGTTAGAACAAAAATGAATAAAATACAATAAATAAACTAAAAGTAAAATACATATAAATAGGAAAGGGATAAGTAAAATTGTCTCTGTTTGCACATAACATGATCTTAAATATAGAAAACACCACCAAAAAATTGTTAGATCTAATAAATAAAGTGAAACTGCAGGATACACAATCGACTCACAGAAAATATTTGCATTTCTATACATTAACAACAAATTATACAAAAATAAAATTAAGAAAATAATTTCACTTATAATAGCAATGAAATACCCAGGAATAAATTTAACTAAAAGAGGTAAAAGTTCTGTATACTGAAAAGTAAAAGACATGGATGAAGGAAATTGAAGAAGACACAAGTAAATGGAAAGATATCTTCTTTATGTATAGGAAGCATTAATATTGCTAAAATATCTAAACTACCCAAATGTCATCTTGTATAGAAATAGAAAAAAAATCCTAAATTTTGTATGGAGCCACAAAAGACCCCAAATGACCAACACTGTCTCAGAAGGAAGAAGAAAGCTGGATGGATCACACTCAGGAAGCAAAGCAAAAATTAAAAAAAAAAAAAAGTGGGAATATATCAAACTTAAAAGATTCTACACATCAAAGAAAATAACCAAATGAAAACTCAACCTACACCATGTAAGAAACTATTTGCAAACCATGTATTTAATAAGGGCTTAATACCCAAAATACATGAGGAACTTGTATAACTGAATTAAAAAAGTCAATGTATCAATAATCCAATTTAAAAAGGGCAAAGTATACCAAGAATAACTCTATGCCCACAAATATGATTAAATGGATCAACCCTTGAAAATCACAATCAGCCAAAACTCACATAAGAAGAAACAGATTATCCGATTAGGCCTATATTTATTAAATAAATTAAATATTTATTAAAGAAATTAAAGAAATCATTGATAACTTCCCAAAGAAAAGGACCAGGCCCAGATATGTTCTCTGGTGAAATCTACAAAACACTTAAGGAAGAAAATTATACTAATTCTCTACAATCACTTTCAGTGAATAGAAAGAGCTAAATGTTTCCTAATTCATTCTATGAGGCGATCATTACTCTAACACCAAAACCAGACAAAGATCGTACAAAAAAAAAAAACTACAGACGAAATCTTTCCTGAATACAGACACAAGAATCGTCAACAATACAATCAACAACTTAAATCCAACAATACAGCCCAGTAGGATTTGTTTGAGGTATGCAAAGCTGGTTCAACATTCCAAAATCAATTCATGTAACCCACCACACCACTAAGCTAAAACAGAAAAATCACATGATAATAACAATAAGAGAAAAGATAGTGTATAACAAAATCCAACACCCATTTATGATAAAAACTCTGAGTAAATCTTGGAATTGATAGGGAAATTCCTCACTGTGAAAAAGAATATCTAAAAAAAGCTTAGAGCTAGATCATACTTAATGGTGAGAAATCTAAAGCTTTCCCATTAAGATTAAAAACAATGCAAGGATGTTTCTTCATACCGTTCCTTTCCAAGATGACACTGGAAGTTAGAGCTAATGCAAGAAGACACACATACACACACGTGCTCATGCGCACACACACACACACACACACACGCGCGCACACACACACACACACTGTATGCAAATTGGAATCGCGAAAAATAAAACACTTCATTGTAGGTGACATGATCTGATCATATATGTAGAAAATCCCAAGAACTGACAAAATAACCCTCCTATAATAAGCAATTGTAGCAAGTTGTGAGCTACAAAGGTAATGTATAGTAGTCAATTATTTTCCTATAATGATTAGGTAGAATCTCAAATTAAAAACACAATTCACTTACATTAGCATCAAAAACAAAATGACATGCTTAGGTATAAATCTAACAAAATATGTAAAAGATCTCTATGAAGAGAATTACAAAACAAGATAAGTTAAATCAAAGAAGAACTAAATAAATGGATAGCTATTCCATGTTCACAGATAAGACTCACTATGGTCTAGATCTTTCCAACTTGATCTTGAATAGATTCAAAGCAATTTTGATTTGTCAAATCCGAGCAAGTAATTTTGTAGATATCAACAAACTATTTCTTTGAAAATATTTTCTTAAATCTTTTATTATTATTTATTTTTGAGAGCAAGAGAGGCAGAGCATTAGCGGAGGAGGGACAGAGAGAGAGAAAGACACAGAATCTGAAGCAGGCTCCAGGCTCTGCATTGTCAGCACAGAGCCCAATGCGGGCTTGAATCTGACTTGAAGACTTACCATAAAACCATAGCAATCAAAACAGTGTTTTATTAGTTAAAGAATGGACAAATAGATTAATGGAATAGATACAAGAGCCCAGAAATAGACCCACAGAAATATTGTTGACTGATCTTTGACAAGGAAATAAAGACAACACAGAGGTGCTGGAACACCTGGACACCCACACGCAAAAAAAAGTGAATTTAGACACAGACCTTATACCTGTCACAAAAATTAACTCACAATGGACCACACACCTAAATGGACACACAAATCTATAATATTCCTCGAAGACAACATAGGACAAAGACCAGATAGCCTTGAGGATGACAATGACTTTTTGGATACAATATCAAAGGTTCAATGCATGAAAGAAATAATTGATAAGCTGGGCTTCATTAAAATTAAGAACATCTGTCCCGCAAAGGATAATGTCAAGATAATTAGAAGACAAGCCACAGACTGAGAGAAAATATTTGTAAAGGACACATATGATAAAGAAGTGTTATTAAAAATATACAAAGAGCTCATAAATCAAAACAATAAAAATAAACAACCTGATTGAAAAATGGGCCAAAGATCTGAACAGAGACCTTACCAAAGAAGATATATAGACAGCATTAAGCATATGAAAAGGTGATCCACACCATATGTCATTAGGGAAAAACGAGTTAAAACAATGAGTTGCTATGGTACACCTGTTAAAATGGCTAAAAGCCAGCGCAATGAGAATGCCAAATGCTGCTGAGGATGTGGACAGCAGGAACTGTCATTCACTGCTGGCAGAAATGCAAAATAGTAGAGCCACTCTGGAAGACAGTTTGGTGATTTCTTATAAAACTAAAGAGACTCTTGTGACCCAGAAATAGTGCTCCTTTCTATTACCCAAAGGAGTTGAAAACTATGTCCTCACAAAAACCTGCATATGGATGTGTGTAGCTTCTTTAACTGTAATTTCCCAAGCCTGGAAGCAACCGTCATGTCCTTCAGTGGGTGAATGGATAAATAAATCGTGGTACCTCCACATAATGGAATATTATTCTGTGCTAAAAAGAAAAGAGCTATCAAGCTATGAAACACATGGAGGAAAAACTTAAATACATATTACTAAGGGATAGATGCCAATCTGAAAATGCCATATACTGTATGATTCCAATAATACGACATTCTGTGAAAGGTAAAACCAGGGAGACAAAGAAAAAGAAAAGATCAGTGTTTGCCTGGGGTTGGGAGGGGCATGGGATAGTCCAAACAGTGAAGATGATGTGTATGATACTAAAATGATGAATACACAAGCCAGAGTGAAGCATTATGCAAACTATACTTTGGGTGATTATGATGTATCAATGTGGTATGTCAATTCTAACAATGTATCAGTCTGCTGGAGGTTGTTGATAATGAAAGAAGTTATATGTGTATGGGGACTAAGGACATAAAGGAAATATCTGAACCTTTCTTTCACATTTGCTGTGAACATAAACTTGCTCTAAAAATGGTCTAAATTTTAAAATAGGACAAAAGACCTGAATAGATATTTCTTCTAAAGAAGATATACAAAAGGCAAATATATATATATATATATACACAAAAGGCAAATATATATATATATATATGAAATGATGCTTACCATCACTAATAATGAGAAAAATGCAAATCAATAGTACAATGAGATATCACATTTGTTAGGATGGCTATTATCAAAACAAGGCAAGGATGTAGAGAAAAGGGATTCCCTGCACATTGCTGGTGCGTAGGTAAGTTGGCACAGCTATTGTGGAAGGCAGTATGAAATTTCCTCAAAAAATTAAAAATAGAATTATCATATGATCCAGCAGCCCCAATTATGGGCATACATCCAAAGGAATTGAAATCATTATGTCAAAAGATATCTGCACTCTCACACTATCCATCGTAGCCAAACAATGGAAACAACCTAAGTGTCCATTTGTGGGTGTATGGAAAAAGACAATGTGGTAGATGTGGTACAATGGAGTACCATTCAGCCATATAAAGAAGAAACTTCTGTCATTTGCAATAATTTAGATTAACCTGAGGGACACTATGTGAACTGAAATAAAACAGACACCCAAAGATAAATCCAATATGATCTCATTTATATGTAGACATTAAAAAAACCTAAAACAATAGAAACAGAATATTATGGTGGTTTTCAAGTGCTGAAGGGTAGGAGAAATGTGGAGACATTTTTCAAAGGCTAAAAACTTTTAGGCACAAGAGGAATAAATTCTGAGGATCTAATATCCAGCATGGTTATTGTATTTAATAAAACACTATAGTATACCTTAAATTTGTTAAGAGAGTAGATTTTAAGTGTTCTCACCATCCACGCATACAAAAAATGCTAACCATGTGAGGTAATGAATTTGTTAATTTGCCTGAATGTGGTAATAATTTCACAATGGGCATATATATCTTAAATCATCACATTGTACACACACACACACACACACACACACACACACAGATACACACATGTTTTCTGTGTCAATTATACCTCAATGAAGCTAAAGAAAAAATAAAGGGAAGAAAGAGTATAAACAACGAGTTTATCCCTGAGAACTGAATAGGTGCAGTGAGAGTTTGTGGGTCAGTACGAGAGCAATGAAGATGATCTGGAGGCATCCAACGATAGTTCAGACTTAGCCCAAAGTCCAAGAGATCAGTGCAATTTCATTAAGATCAGGTTGATTATCAAAGTATGTGCATAGGAATAAGTGTACTGACATGAAAAATGCCTTCCTACTGGCGCATGGAAGGGGACTTCCAGCAGGTTATGTTTTGTTTTATTTTACTATAACAAAGTAATACATAATCATGAAAAAATAATAGAAGCCCATTTAGGATCATAAAAATAATAAAAGCAATCCAATGTAAAGATAAAAATAAGAATGATGATTCCTATTTAGACACATTAATAACAGCTTTTCAAACAGAGAAACTCCCATATTTCAGTAAGACAATGGAAAATGAATTCTCATCCATGTAAAGTCAAATGGGTGTTAACGATCAGGGAGTGTTCTCTTCCAGTACAGAATTAATGATATATGCCTACCTAGTACCTAGTGGTACAGCCATCTCCCAGGGCCGTGATCCAATGATACAAATGGAAAGAGAATTGAGATGTATCTCCATCCAATGGTGATAATCAGGCTCATGTCCCTGTCTACATGCAGGATGCAGGAGGGGCATAGATCTAAATTGATTTTTTAGGATTGAGATGATACTGCAAATTTTATTAGCATTGTATCATAAAAAAATACTTTCCTGAAGATGTGCCTAAGTGAAACATAGCACTCATGTCTTTTCCAGAACAGAGCAGCAAAATTTTTTTTAAATATCTACTGTGTACCTCATACTATAATCAACATTATGAGAAGTACAGAATATACAGGATTGGACTCCTAATGATGTCGCATTATCATAAATAAATGCAAGAGTAATAATTAGACCAAGATAAACGCAATTAATTTCAAATTCTGTGATCAGGGGGAAAATTCACCAAAAAAAGTTACTAGAGAAGACCCTTTGCAGAACTTGATCATAAACGGTATAGATGAGCATAGAAAAAAGATAAAGAAATTCCAACTTTGGAGACAGAGAAAACCCATGAATTATAGTTCAGTGCTTCCAAAAAATCACCGTTGTTAATCATAATTCAAATCTTTTATAAGGGTTTTATATATGACACTCTTTATAAATGGCAGAAGGCTTTTAGCCAATTGGTGATAAAACTTAATTAATTAAAATTTACAAGATCTTTCAGGGTATTACAAACACTGTGCTTTACTCATCTATTTTGAAAAGAAATTGGTATAATTGGTACGATTTTATCATTTAATCCCGTGAGGATAAAGAATGTTTTACTATGGCATAGTATTTATTTCAACTGCTTTTCAGTTTTTGTATCCATTTGGTTTAACATTTAGAAAGAACTTGATGATATCAAAGAAAACCACAGCACAAATCACAACTGTCAACTCTTACAGTTGTAGACTTTAACTGACTAAGATGAATTACTCCATCATTGAATAAATCATTACTAATCATAATTTGTGTATGTTCTTGGACTGTGCAATTTAGACTGGCGTCACTATAGCCTGCCCAGAACTAATTGCTATAAATGTGCCAGATGTTGTAAAAATCTGTACACATTTGTGATAAAGCCGAATGGTGCAAATTTGGTATGAAGCTAGAAGTGCATGATTTAAGGGTGTAATCTATATTTCTGACATTATAGGTCAAAGAAATATAGTAAGTATAGAGAGCCTTTATTAATATTGTAAAAGGTTATTTCCCTCTGCACTAAAGACCATTTTTTTTTCTTTTATGTCTTGATCCTAATAGATCTGAGCTTGGCTATAAATTTCGATGCTCCCACAAAGGGCATCGGTCTGTGGAAAAATAAGAAACCAAGGTTTAAATTAGAACACTGTTCTTTTTACTTCAGGTATTAACAGAGACTTCTTCCTTGCTACACACAGAAATACATAATAAAACAGAATGTTGCTACTCTTGAAGACTGCTAAGACCGTTAGGACAGAAATAATACGTTAGGAGGAGAAAACAAAACAAAACAAAACTCCTTGGTACTTTCTGATTCATTTAGAATTAAGCTGCGTTTCCGTACATTAAATAATAAGCAAACATTACTTAGAGGTTATGGGTATCAATATTTCCATTTTCTGTGCATTGTTATGGTAATAAAGCCTTTTAGTCAAGGAAAATATAAAGCCATAAAACTTAATGCTCTATTTGAGGAGCAATTACAGCAAATTATAAGCAACTGGGTTGTACAAAACTGCCATGAATAAAATTTTAAAGTATAATAATATACCGTAAGCATTTATATAGCTGATAGTATCCATTTATTTTAAGTGTCAATCTTCTAAAGATAATTATCAAAAAAAAGCTGGATTTCTGAAATAATTACCATGTTGATTACTTAGAGGGGTAGGCTTCAAATAAATTTCAGATAACAGAATTTTTAATAGGGTTCTAGTATAAAATATCACATTTACTAGTCCATCTCATTTAATACACTAGACAGTTTGTGGGAAGCTTTATGGTGCTAGCACGTATTTGTGTGCATATGTGTATGTGTATGTGTATGTGTGTATGTATACGTTGTAGGTGAGCAGTTTAGTTATGTTGACAATTTCTATTTACAGTTATTTTTTACTAAATATTAAAGACAGTTTGTAGAACTTTAAGCATTTTGCGCATGATATTTTCCAAATTAAAATCAATATGTTTGAAACATACCAAATGACTAGATTTTAGTATTTCTGTCAAATATAGTTTATAAAGTACATCTCTATGGGTGTTTTCCTATGAATACTTTCATCAAACTGTAAAATAAAAAAGCAATATATAATCAAGCATATATCTGTATTAGACATAAATTAGTTATACATTGTAAATACTTATTAATGCCAACTTTTTACTTAAATCGTTTTTTAAACCTGTGTGCTACTGGTTTGGTAATTTGAGTAATATTTATGTTTGTCACTTATTTCCTTTCCCTTTTTGATGAGCATAACAATATTAATATACCAATTCACCTGAATATCACTGCAAAGTTTAATTATACATTATATGTTTACATTCTGTTTGATATCCAACATGCCTCTTTCCCCATTAGTCTTATTATATTTTATGTTTTTGAGAGAGAGAGAATGAGGGAGCATGTGCAAGCAGGGGCCAGGAGGAAGGGGGGACAGAGGATGTGAAGCAGGCTCTGCACTGATAGCAGCGAACCAATACGGTGCTCAAATTCACAAACCCTGAGATCATGACCTGAGCCAATGTCACATGCTCAACTGAGCCACCAAGATGTCCCTCCATTAGTCTTATTTTAAAGATATTTCCTCTTTTCATCTATTCATATGGAGTATTTGAGATGATTTGCAGTTAATAATGAGATATTTTGGCTAGTTAATGGTTTATTTAATAATTTTTCACAGCATAGCTATAAGAAAATCTCTTCACAATGGGGAAATTAAAATAAAATGTATTTAAACAAACGTACAATGAGTCATTCTAAACTTCTAGATAATTCTACAGTCTTGGTTATTCCAATATTATTGATCACATGCATGTAAGAATGAACTACAAAAATATATCATAGACTTATAATAGAATTCTTGCTTTACCCATTCATTATTAGCTTCTCTGAGATATACCATACCTATTGAAACTGCTAAAAGGGTAGGCCTAAGTTATAATATTTTTATATTGGCAAACATTGATTGGCTCAAAGATGGGCACCTCTACCTAATTAGTTAGTGAGTTAGTTGATTTCACTTAATGATGAAAATAGCAGAAATAGGCTCTGCATTTAGGCATTATCCCTGTGCTGAATTATTTTTGGAATAGGATAAGAGTCAGGGGCACAATGACTAAAGACACATGGTGGCCAACAAGGTGGTGCAGCAAAAACTATTTGTAAGCATATTGAATTTTGTATTCAGGGAGAAGACATAAACACACCGGAAATGAGCTCAAATGCCCATGTGCCTACACAATGAAAAAATAGACCAAGAAATCCTTATAAGTGAGAACCAGGAAGCCACTTCAGTTTTTGAATTTTATATTCAAGTTTCAGCCTCCAGGAGGTATGTTTTCCTTTCTGTTTGATTGTTAAAGAATATCTAAAGAATTGTGTTCTTGATTACTACCCTCTTATTGTATGCTACTTTTTTCTTATTGTATGCTACTTTTCATAGTTTTCTTTAAGTTGTAATCATAAGCCCTGACATAGGGAAAAAAGGACGCTAGATAGAGAGAGAGAGAGAGAGAGAGAGAGAGAGAGATGATAGATAGATGATAGATAGATGGATAGATAGATAGATAGATAGACAGACAGACAGATAGATGAGAATTTAAGCTACAGAATTCTTTCTAAGATTGCTTTCAATTAAGTTGAAATTTTAAATGATAAGTTTCAAAGAACAACCAGCCAAAAGCCCATGGCTGGAAATTACAGATGCTGACTTCCCTGAAAAATGCTTCATGTTTATAAACCTATGGTCCTATTCCTTGAAAGCTTTCCAGAATTTTCTACTAAAGGATTCATTACTGGTTACCCTCTTTTAGCATATCTGATGAGATACAGGCTAGCCCTTTATGATGTAGAGAACAGAAGCAAAATAAATATAGAAAAAAATAAATTTCCTTTGCAGCCCACTGACAAATACTTGGGACTGGCAGAGTGACCTTTCTCCAGGGGCTTAACTGCCTCAATGTTAATACTTTGCTAAGAGCAAAAGGCAACCTTAGCTTGACATCCGCCTGACCTCCAGACTCCTGTAAATCTCCTTTAACATATAAAAATCTCTTTGAAAACTTTCTTTATCTCTACTTCCCACCAAGATACATGTTAGCAATCATCCTCCAAACATATGGTTCACTGATATACATCTGAAGGGCCTCATGACTAAGGTTTTATAAGACGGTAAAATGACCCCTCACTGTCCTGGAAAACTTACTTCCAAATTCCTTCGAGACTTATGCTATCCTTGACCCCCTCCCAACTTGAAAGTATATGGTCAGCCATTCCTCACAACCCCAACACAGCTGTTTCTGCCCAAGGGTCCTAACGTCATGCCTGAATAAAACCACCTTACAATTTTTTTAATGTTTATTTAGTTTTGAGAGAGAGACATAGGCAGAGACAGAGCATGAGTGGGGAAGGGAAAGAGAAAGAGAGGGAGACGCAGAAACCTAAGAAGGCTCTGAGCTGTGAGCACAGAGCCCCTGACACATAGCTCAGACTCCCAACCTGGAGATCACGACTTGAGTCAAAGTCGACGCTTAACCAACCGAGCTACCCAGGCACCCCTAAAACCACCTTTTTTGGCAACAAAGATGTCTCAAGAATTCCTTCTTGACCATTTGCTCCCAGACTTCAACATTTCACATCACTTAGACAACTTGTTCTTTCTTCATTGATGTATTTTCTGGATTAGGTTTCCTGTTAAGTACTCATAAGTTCGGCTAAGATATATGGCAAATTTCATAAGCTAATAATTAAAGAGAGTAAAAAAAGAAAATTATCAGGACCCGAAAAAGAGAGCAATCAATGTGAGAGAAGGGAATAGGGAACAAGAGTGGCCAAGACCTGAGAAAAGGAGCAGCGCAGAATATCACACTGTAACAGAAGAAGAGCTGCAAGAGATTTCCCATCCACTTCTTTTGCAACTGGAAGAGTAGTTGACATATTTTAGACTCAATCTCCATAGCAGTTGGGCCCTTACTCCTCAAGTACTTTTATTCTTTTTTAAAAATTTTTAATGTTTATTTTATTTTTATTTTAGAGAGAAAGAGAGAGAGAGGGACAGCGTGAGCAGGGAAGGGGCAGAGAGAGAGGGAGACAAAGAACTCCAAGCAGGCTCTAGGTTCCACACTATAAGCACAGAGCTCTATGTGGGGCTCAAACCCAAGAACTGTGAGATCGTGACCTGAGCCAAAGTTGGATGCTTCACCTACTGAGCCACCCTGGAACCTTATCAAGTACCTTTAGTCTAAAAGGTTCTGTGCCTGCCCCGATTGGATAAACTCCACTAAGAGAAAAAGAAGCCCTTTAGATCTGCCTCCCACCCTTTTTAATTTTTAAAGTTTCCCTATTAATTTTGAGAGAGAGAGAGAGATTTGTGGCCAGCTAGTGGAGAGGGGCAGAGAGAGAGGAAGAGAGAAAGAATCCCAAATGGGCTCGTGCAGTCTGAGAGAAACAAGATGGGAAGGGGCTGGACCCTCCCATGATGCTCAACTGACTGAGCCACATAGGCGCCCCACCTCTGGTTTTTGTTTCTTATCACATCTCCTAAATTCTCTCTGTACACATGTCCTTATTCATCCCCTAAAGCAACTGTGTTGGTTTTATTGGGCAGAGACCAGTAAATTAATTATCCATGTTTCCTAGTGTACCAGGTCATACGTTTCTAGTTTGTAAGGCTGAAAGATTTCACACTAAGTATCACATTAAGGTCTCTTCTCCATCTCCCTGCCCCGAGGCAGTCAGAGTGGTACAGATGGCCCGTATGTTTCCTTACATGAGAAGACACCAAGCCATAAAGGCACTTCAGTCTGGATGTTTTCTATAAAATGGGCACAATTATTTGGACAATTAATTACACAATAGGGTACCATGAAGGTTAAATAGGAATAAAAAAGCAAATTAAGTGCTAACCACATAGAGGTAAATATTGATTTAATGCTTACTATTATGATAAGTATTCATTAATGGTATATCTTGCCAATTTTGTAGTTTATTTTCATACATAATATCTGGGTAGTAAAATGCAACCCAGATAGGAATTCAGGAATACATTTAGTTAGCAATATCTGAGTCAAACTAGGACTAAATCATAACCTACTTCTTCCAGGTGACTTTGATATCTGGTTAATCATTTGAATTCTTAAATTATCTTTAAGCCCCTAGACTTCAGATTTTCAGCTTTGGTTAGAACAATGAATGATCCATTGCTCACACTTGATGCTACTTCCTCATTGCTGGTCAACGCCTGTCACATCATCCTGTGTTTCAGCCAAAAGCTAGAGTCTTAGATTCTTCCTTGCCCTATCCCCATGGACACAAGGGCCAATTAGTAGTTTGTACATGTTCTTTATGATCTATCTCACGAGATCTACTGTGAAGACTTCTTTCAAGAAATTATTTAATTTTCTGTTGTCTGGAGATAAAAATGTCAAAGAGAAGTAAAAATAGTAAATCTGAAATGTGCTAAGATACCCTAAGATGTCACTAACACAGCATGGCCAGTTTTCTATCAATCTATCATCTTGACATTATAGCATTTATCAGTTATTAGCCTAAGGAGACATGCATTTACTTTAAGATCACAATGGAGGAACATACACTATTTTGATGTCATTATTTATACTTCATCTCTAGCCCTCTTTTTTATTCTCATTTATAATGGGACTATATTATAATGGCAAAGGTTAATGAGACAATTAACATTATACATGATACCAATCACAAAGATTGTTTTATTGTAATTAACCATGGTGACTTCTAGGAGAGTTCTTTGTACCCATAAATGTTTTTTTCAGGAGTTCTCGAGGCTTAAGGGAATTATTTCAAAAGTTTCAAAAGCATGTCAAGAAGCCAGATGTAGAAATATTTAATTAAGTTTTGCTATGGAAGATGAAATGAGCATGAATCATGGGGAATGAAAGTTTGTGGTAGTCAGCAGTATATTAGTTTCCAAATAGATAGATACAGGCATTCACGTGAGAGCTTTTAGTGGGTTTCTAGAACCTCCCGTTTGACCTTTTCTTAAGTCTGTTTTTCAGATGTGCTTGTTTTCTGACTGATGTATTCAAAATGCTCTTTTTCTGCTGACAGTGCCCAATTTTGTTGTTTTATGGGATGCAGCTTGAGAAATTTGCAAAGACATGACCGGTAGCTCGTGTACAGAAATGGATTTCAGAAATTGAAGAGCTGTAATGTTTCTTGTGTTTTCCCCTCTCACAGTGAAGCTTGTCAGCACCACATGCAAATGTGTCTCATAATTTTACAGATTCAGACCTTTAAAGGTATACCCACTGTCAGGATTTCACTTGCTTGGTGAGGCTTCCCCCTCTTACATATTCCTGAGATTTTAAGTGACTTCCTTCAGGTGCTCAGAGAGAACGAAAACTCAGTTTGACAAAGTGAAAGGATGTCAGGATGAGACAAACAGCTGCTAGCTAAAAAACAAGTTTTTATCTTTAAACACATCTCTAGAGGTTCTTATTTCTGTGATGCTCTGTGTCAGTCTTGAGTGAAGCAGTAATTAATTTGCTTTCTTGCTATTGTATGGAATTCTCCATTTCATTTTTTTTTTTTTTTGAGAATTTCAATGCTTTCTTCATTCCTTTTTTCTAGAATGACACAATGACATATCTCTGTACACTGGTGTCCTAATTAGTTTATCTCCTGACAGAATTTTAATTAGCTTTATGATATGTCTGCCTTGCTTTTCCTCCCTGACAATTGTTACTGCAACCTCCTCCCCCCAAAATGGTGATATTTGTTACAACCTCATTTACTTTTGAAATCCCCCGATCTTTAGCACAGAAAAAAGAGACTGTTTTCCTTTTCACTAACAGGGTAAAACAAACAATGAATTCCACTCCTGATCAGCCGGTTTTTGACATCAGGACCCTGGAGTTCAGCAGTCTGAAAGTGTCCGGGTGCACAGGCAGTCACTCAGCAAAGCCATCCCTTTGTCCGGTCACATTGTCCAGCAGAACCCGGAATTCTCGGCAAAGTCTGCTGACTGAAGTGGTATTTGGCTCAGGGGGAGCTGAGCTTGCTGTTTGTTTGTTTGTTTGTTTGTTTGTTTGTTTTGTCGTGCTTTTGATTCTGGTATGTACTTCTTAAAGATTTTCCTACAGTATTTTACACTACTTCTCTACCATAGTTTTCCTGCTCTTTTAAATTGGAAACACACTTTTCATTCTACCCAACAATTCTTGAGCTTCCCTTGTGGTTTAGCATATACAAATCACTTATGAGATGATGAGCATTTAATATACCTCCAGCATCATACCCAAATTACCTGAAAGATGTAGAGTAGTAGTTTGGGATTTAAAACCTATTGTAGAAGACACATTTCCTTCTTTTTTCTAGCTGCTAAATTACAATTTGAATCAATTATTGAAAGCCAGCTCCAACTCTTGTTTTTTAAGTATAAAATGGTTATGGGGGAAATACTGGGATAAAAAATATCTGGCCTGTTTCATCTATAACTGGGATAACTAAACTCACATTGACAAATGTAACTAGTATGTTTAAGAAACAAATTATAATTTCTATCTGTTCCTTCAATTTCTGACTTTCATTCCCAAATCTCTAATAGGAGCCAGATGAAGGTACTGCTTATGCACAGCACAGGGCTTCTTCAACTCCAGTTATTTAAAATTATATATGTGTTATAAGGAAAGAATACCACAGTGAAAAGCAATGATGGTATTCCAGATGGTCAAAGCCATTAGAGAGAACAGATTTAACATGATGTTTCAGGAAAATATGTTTATGTCCTCAAAAAAGTTATTAAATAATTAATACACAACTAATACTTAAATAAAACATGGGGCACCTGGGTGGCTTACTCGGTTGAGCATCCAACTTTAGCTCAGGTCATGATCTCACAGTTCATGGGTTTGAGCCCCAGGTCAGTGTCTGTGCTGACAGCTTAGAGCCTGGACCCTGCTTCATCCTATTCTGTGTGTCTCTCTTCCCCTCCCCTGCTCTCTGTCTCAAAAATAAATAAACATTAAAAAAAAAAACAGGTTCTGTAATCTGCCAAATGAAGCTTGGTTCTATTCTTAAACTTTCTTTTTATTAACTATGTGATCACAGGAAAACGACTTAATCTCCCTAAGCCCCAAACGCGTCATTTTAAGTGATAGGTATGATTATAACACCTACTTGAAGACAGCTGTAAGGATTAAATAAGCTAAAACAGGCAAAGCATTTAGCATAATGTCTTAACAACATGATCCCTTATAAATATTATTATCATTGCCTTTGTTTTTGTTAAGGAATATATATTTAGATAAAGTTGCATAAGAATCAGGTTTTATCAATCTGATTGTGAATTACACTTTTTTTGGTCCATGATATTATGGAGGGTTTACTCTTTGACTTTTACTGCAGTGGGAACTTTTTACAAATGTCTTGATTACATTGACTGATTCTAGACCATAACATTGAAGAGTTCCTATAATTGATACAGCCATGGAACAATGCCAGCCAGTCATCCTTCTCAGATCATCTAAAATCTTCACAGAAAAAAAACATGAACATTTCTTTCAGGGTTCTGTGAAACCCACTTGACATTGCAAAAGCTAAGAAAATGTGCATTTTTTTTTGCTCTCTATTTCAAACATAAAGTTAATGATTGCAGCCAAACTGGTAAGAGCAGTGTCATTTAATGTTTCAGATGAAATAAGAGGGGCCAGGAATAGTTGTGGAATCTTAACTGCTAAGAGGCTTCTAAGTGGCAAAGCTCTTAATACGCTGTTTTACCTTGTCCAGAATTTAATACCTCCAACTGGAATGCTGATATAACTCAAGGTAAATTTCACTTCTTCTCACAAAATCAAAAGCACCTGGTGCTGTTATGTGCGTGTGACAGACTGGCACCCAGGAGTCGCCCCCTGCAAAAATGTCCTACGAAGTCTGATTATGCCAACAGGCTAGGGCTCCAGTCCCTTATAATGATGTGACGGTCCCCAGCCTGGTGCTGAAGTCAACCTTCTCCAAGGTCACTCAGCAAGTGTATCTTGTTTCTCATATGTTTACTGTTTTTAGTTGCTCTTAAGCACAGACCAATTATAGCCACCTGGAACGCAATGTCTTTCTGCGGCTACCCAACAGAGGCTGCTAAATACCTTTTGCAAATCCAAGGGAAGATGGCTGAATCTGACTCTAAGTTTTCTTTGCTAAGGCATCTATTTGAAACCAAATTTTGGGTTCCTTATTTCTCTGCTTCAAGGTATCATAACATAAGAAAACTCACATACTGCCTTGCTTCTCCCCATTCTTCTTTTTCTTTTTCCCTTGTTTTTCCTCTTTCCTGCTTGAAATTATTAATGAGATTAAATGACATTCTACAGTGACAAAACCTAACATGCAAAATACAGTGAGCAAATGAATGGAGGATAATATGTCATAAAAAATCTCCAATATATATGCTAGCTATTCTGATCAATTATTTCTCACTATAAGGATTGTCTTTTGTACATATATAACAGAGTATCTTTTTCCTCCTTTTTCTTTCTTTTTGATAACTGCTTTTCCAGATACAAAATGGTACATGCTTATGGTAGGAGTCCCAGAAAATTTCATCACTTCTCTGAGGAGATCAGCACAAACAAAGCGGGCTAGGATACTAGCGTGGCTAAAATTGGGGCTTACACCTTATCATAAAGAACTCCTTTGCCTTTTTCAAGCTCTCTCTGACTTTAAATATATTTTTTTAGTTCTGCAACATTGTACAGTGAGAAAAGCATATACTTTGGGCACAAAAACTTCAGCTTGAATTCCAATCATATCCCTTGCTAGATATATAAACTTGAACATATTACTCTGTTGGGCATTTTTTTGTCATTTAGAAAATGTAGATAATACATTCATGCCACAGAATGATTGTGATTTGAGTGTGTGTATGTAAATATGAACATATTTATGATTTCTACAAAGACAAAGGTGAGTTAGGCTCAGAGCCTCTATGTGAAATAAGATATCCACCTATTTAAAATATTTATGTCCCACACAGCATCTTCCTGCCTCACAAAGGTACAAATTGAGCTCAGAGGACAAGCGTTATTGCTGTTTTTGTTGTTTTATTCTTTAAGATATGTGTTTATATGTGTATATGTTTGTGTTGCATGCATGTGTCCATCCCTTTATGTCAATGTCATATGGATGCATTCACCTCTGGATTCTTAAATAAAAATACAAAAGATCATGTTGAAGTTGGTTCATTTATAGAAATTGTATTCTGAAGGAAAGAATATTTGAAGGAATATTATAATGACATAATTGTAGGGGAAAAAGAAAATATCTAAATTTAATCATATCTATACTTTCATAGAAAAGTTATTAGCAATTCTTCTGCTTGATTTATTTGTACAAGAAAGGAGGATTGTTTTACTTTTCAAGATCAACACTAAAATTGTCCTGTGGAGCCATATAGCATGTATGTCTGATTTTCTTTAAAATACCAGCTATAGATACAGAGTAAACTGATATTAAGTTTGATCTCTGAAAATACTTTATAAAAGGACACCAACTTGAGATAAGTAAGTATTTGGTGGAGAACTGGTGTCAAGGAATAGATAAGATACAGAAGAAAGCAGAAATCGAAAGATGCTGGCCAAGTGGAAGAAACTGGGAATGTAAATGTACATATTACAGTTGGTAAACAATAAGCATGTGAGCCACTGTGCAATGCTTCCACGTGCATGTCAGATGCAAAACATCACACTCAATCTCAGCCCAAGTATAGCTTCACAACCTTTATCAACAAAGCCTTCCAGGGTGCACAACCAAGCAACAACTATGCCTCTAAGATAAATCTTGCCGAGGATCACAATACTCCATTGCGTGTTCTTTCTGCAAATCCTTGTCCTGGCAAAAGAATGGAGAGTACTGAGTCTGTGGGTAGATGATCTATAGGTTTATTCCCATATGATTTCCCTTCCAAAATTCACCTCAACTTTCTAAAATTCTGGCTAGGCGCCTTCCCATAAAGGAAATATCAAGTAAGACAATGCATGTGAACATGCTTTCTAACTTCTAAATGTCATTAGATGCTTTTGTAACTATTAAGTTTCACTTTCCAGGCTCTTGTTATCATTCTTGTTATTATTCTTGCCTGAGTTAGGGCCATAGAATCTGCATTTTAGGAGCCTGCTAGACGATTCCAGTGAGCAACATAAGGAGGCACTACCTCAACATTCCAGAGGCAGGTATGGAGACAGACAATGTCATTAACATCAGGATGACAGAGTAGTGACGATGATGGTGCCCAAAGAGGAAGACAGGTGAATTTGGACTACATGTCCTCTAGAAAAATGTACACTTCTATTCAAATGAACTTAAAAAAAAAAAAAAGACCTTACCTGGATGAAAATAACAGTCCTTCTTTGAACTTCTTACATTCCCTTGCATAATTCAAATTCCTTTAGTGCTTGAGGGGGAAGTGCTTGGGCATTCAGAGATGAAAGACAGAATTTCACAGGTAAAATTACTCCAACAGAAGTGACATCAATGGCAGTGGAACAGCTGCGCTAGATGTCTGCCCCAGCCTCCCTGCCACACCTCCTTCTTAGTTAGCTGGAAATCAGGTCATAAAGTTGAAACATCTGCACAGAGATCTTGAATCAGATTCAGATTTTTTTTACATTTGCTTAATATATTGAAGGACAATATGGGGGAAAGTGTCAGTTCTGGTCTCATAAACTTATTCTCATTCCCATTCCATTCCTGTGAGTTGGTTATTACGGTGCAAAATGCTTCATCTTTCTAAGTCTAAATTTATTCTCTATAAAAGGAAGGCAGTAATTCTTATCTAGCAAGGTTGTTGAGAGGATTAGTGATGAAAATATTTGTATGCATCTCTAGAATGTCCCTAGCAGGAGAGGTTACTGAATTTCCCTTTCTGCTTATTAATTCCATAGGAGCAAGACAAAGAAAACATTTGTAATTATTGCAAGGTGAAACTACTGAGTACAGTAACAGGAGAATGATTTGGGAGTTGACTGATCTGTTGGACACTGGCAGTGATGAGAGCCACATTTGGGTCTCACACTGGGTGATGCAGTATCTCTCCAAAGCATGTCTTCTTGGACATGCAGAAATCATGAAAATATTCAGGCTGTTTGGCTCATAGAAATTTAACACATGGGAGCAGTCATTCAGAAGTCAGCTTATTTTATTTCTGAGAACTCTGAGTAAAGAGAAGTACTTAGAAGTGAGAAATAAAAAAAAAAAAAGCTCTCAGAAAGTCCTCTTGTCTTATCTGGCCATTTGTACAAACATTTCTTTACTTTATCAGTGGGGGAGGTCTCAGATTCCAATATAACAATTTCCTAACACTATAATTAATGATTCACTTCTACAAAACTACCCTTATCAGTGACGCCAGCCTTCACTTACCAAGGAAATTATCCACTATTCTTTCTCTTCCAGATTCCACCCAGGACCCTGCAAAGACTATTGTCTGACTTACATTATGATTTCAATAACTATGAGCTCTCCTTAACTACTTGGATCTGATCTCTGCAGGCCCATATTCCTCATGTTCTTTCCTCCAGGTTCTCATAATTATCCAAATCAGGCCAGACTCTTGCGTGAAGCAAATCTAGCCTGAGAATAAACTACAGATGCCACATGGATCATGGCTGCTCTGAAAATAGTTTGTAGGTTGGGTCAGTCCTAAGTCTGATACAGACATTGAAGACCCTTTATTTATAAATACAAGGTTTTCAAGATTTGGAATGAGTAAGATGAGTGAAATGATAAGAATCCAGAAAAGTAAAAGAAGGGCATGGGAGGTCGAGTTTCTTTTATTTATTTTTTTTTTTTGAAGGTTAAATTTCTTAATCAGTGGAGACACAATGGACACCAGTACCATTTCAATCCCATTTAATACAATCCTTGGGAAGAGTTATCTTGGCAGTCCCCCACCCCCACCCCACCCCCACTTACCCTTCCATCTTACTTTTCTTATTAGCTAATGGTGTCAAGACTAGCCATTCTGAATTTCTGGGCATTGATTATAAATGTATGTTTCTGCTTTAGTAAGGAAATGAGGACACTACATTCAATAAGTAAATGAGGTGATGGTTTGCTAAAGTTTTCATTTCCAATAAACAAAGTGGACATTTCCTCAACAATTATTGCCTATCCCAGTAGAGAAACTTGACCTTCATCAAGTCCTCCCCTTGCTTACTTAGGAGCTCCACGTCACCTCTATCTGAGTTGTAAGCTCTTCAATATGGCACTCACAGTATTCATAATCTTGCCCAATCTTTTAGGCATGCCTTTTTTTTTTTTTTTAATTTTGCTTTTTGAGAGAACGAGCGAGCAAGCGAGCAAGCATGTGCAAGGGAGGGGCAGAGAGAGAGAGAGAGAGAGACAGGCTCCAGGCTCTGAGCTGTCAGCACAGAGCCTGATGTGGGGCTCAAACTCACAAACTGTAAGGTCGTGACTTGAGCCGAAGTCGGAAGCTTAACCGATGGAGTCACCCAGGCACCCCCTACTAGGCATCCCTTTATAACCATCTGCAGATCTAACTTACACTTCAGCTATTAAATAACTTCTCAGTAACTAAATAATTCACCAAAGACTTAACACAGCACATACTCTCACAGCTTTATAATTGTGTTTCATGTACCCTGAATGCCATTCTAGTTATTCTTTTTGCTGTTAATGTCTCTTTAGTGGTATCTTATGTTCTGTCATTATCCCTGATTTGAAGCACTTTATTTAATTCCTTTCATATCCCAATGGTCTTTAGTTTTTTGTGTGTCCCCTTGCCCCTGCAAGTCTCTCAGCATTCCACAACCTTTAATGACCTCTTAACACATCTGTGTTTTCCACTATACTTTAAGCACAGGAGACTCTGAAGAGGGTTTTGCACCTTTGTGTAACCCTGGAGTCTATCCAGCTAAGGTGGGTTGAATGAATGCATAGACAGGTGAGGACATGAGAAAGCCAGTCTGAACCACAATGGGCCTTGAGGGAGTCTCCATAACCAGTGTAAATGGGTCTCTGAATGAGAACCTGAAAGAGCTTTTGTTTTGATTTGGTTTTTAGAAGGAGCCTTTGAGTTGCATTCAAGGCCGATTGGCCGCACAGCAGTTTGCACATCACTTGCTAGATGTGTGGACCTTCTGAATCTAAAGCCTGGCTGAAGGAAACCATGCAACCTTCTGTCAAGGCAAAGAGAAGTTACCTCTCTCTGCATCGTTCTCAGTGAGGTTTTGATTGTTACTGCAAAAGCAGACTGCACATGCAAATCAAAAATGAAAGAGAAATAATGTGACAACACACAATAAAAACCCGGAAGTTCATGTGGAGGGCTGAACTGCACCATATGGCTTTGAGTTCTATACCTAGACCCAATAGGATGCAGTAAGAAAGTCATTTAGGCAATGTCCTGTTGTGCCCGGTTATAGAAGGGCATATGGTATATTATCCCACATCGGAGCAATTATGAATTTCCTTGTGTTGATCTTTGCCTCTCTCAAAGTTTTGTTTTCTGGCACAAAGGAGGCTTCAGCAGGGATTTCTTGTTAGATTTCTGTTGTTTTGCTTCTTTGTTTATTATTCACATATAAGAACTAAACTATTCACATGAAGAACTGAAGTTAAAGTACTTGACTTAATTATTTCTTACTACACCACAGTTTTAAAAAAGAAAAAAAAAAGTGGTTCTTGAGGAATAGTGACTTGCAGGTGTGAAAGAGCAGAGTGTTTCTGACGAGTTTTTACCTCATATGTTGCCATTAGGGAAAGAGTTTAGTAAATGGAAAGAGACTCAGGGTGTACTGAATAGGACGGAAATAATCTTACCACACATGAGTATATAATCATGGGGCGCTTAACTCTATTCTAAGTAGGTTGCATAATTAATCTTTCATGATGTGTTGAATTGGTGTGACTTTTTTCCTTATCACCTTCTAGCTGAGTAAATTATTTACTAATCTATTGGATTTGTTATTTATTGCCTGTTTCTCCCACTTGTATGCAAAATACACAAAGGAAAGTAATTTGCTGAGTTTTCACCAACAAAGCACTGCATACACCTACCACATTGCCATATAACATGAAAGATGTCCAATAAAACTTTGTTGCATGAATCAAGTTATATCTATCTTGCTAGAGAAAAAACCTGAAGATCATAAAGTTCAGATAATTGCATCCATGTTACAAAGTAAGATACCAAATGAAACTGGGATTTTAACTTTTATGTGTGATTGACAAGAACTCCTGTTTATTCTAGAATGTGGTAGCATATGTCCCAAAAGGAAAATAGCTATGTTGCTCCCCAGTGGAAAATTCACTGGATCTTTTGTCTGGGAAAGTTACTTATTCTTTGTGAATCTGCAAAATGGAGAAATATGAATAAATATATGGATGAGATATAGATATGCACATAACTATACATGTATGCTAATATATAGTCTCCTTTACTAATATTAATAAGTCTCAAATGTAGATAGGCTAGGTATCATGACCATGTATATGTTTATCTATATCTATCTATCTAGTTATAGTAGTAAACATTACAAAGAAAAACAGGTTAAGGGATGTAAATCAATGAATCAATGAACTAGACTGCCATTCAGTTATGGAATCCAAATAGTTTATTGTGTCACTATGAAAATCCCTGGCTCTGACATGTATTAAACGTGTACCCTTAAACTTATGTGTATATTACATGTAATATCTCTGAGCCTCAGTTCATCCTATATTAAATTGGGATTACGGGGTCTTATTTATAGGGTCGATAGGTTAATCAAATGAGGAAATATAGGTAAATTGCTTACCACAGTCCCTGAAACACAGTGACTGCTCAATGGTATTTATTCTTTTCACTCTTGCTGTCACTTCATTTCTTTCCTTGACACTACAGCCCTCATTTCAAAATCAATATACCTAAATAAATCCATATGGATTTTGGTCTAATTCTACTTCTAGATTTCCATTAACTCATAGTTATGCTGCAGGTGGGCAAATCTCTGCTGATATCCTAATTTTTACCACTGTTAGATAATTTTTATATGTTTCCATTTGATAGATTTCCAAGAAGCAAAGACACGCTTGATAAATTCTCAGTCACCCAAGTAAAATCCATTTGTTTCTACTGAGTCAATACTCAGAAAATAATGACAAATGATTAGAACAATAGTTAATTTTCAAATTTCAAGGGTTTGGCCACAAACTGGATTAAAAATTTCAGAGACTGAAAAAAAAATTCAGAGACTGTGGTTTATGGACATTTTTAAAGGTATTTTTTTTTATTTTAAAGGAAAATCTCTAGGATTCAGCATGTATGCATGGATAGATACATGCTTTTAAATGTTTTTATATAAACTTCTCAATTTTTGAATCAATTTAAAAGAAGAAATGGTCAGCTTTGAGAAAAAAGTATCCGTAAAGGCAAGCAAAAATGCTGAGCATGTTGAAGTGCAGACAATGTTCTGTTAAATGCACTTTTCTCTTTCTTCTTTAACCTGAAAAAAAGTAATTTATAATAAAAGCTGTATAAACCTAAATATGTCCCCAAAGTTAAGTTCTTGGTAGGTAGGTCTTAAATGTTCTAAAAATGGCCTCTATGTGACATTTTTGCCCCACTTGTCAATTTCTTCTTTATATGGTTTCAGCGGTTTGAGAGTTGAGATACTGCTACTAGGCACTTTTCAGCAAGTCTGAAGATTTAAACTTCCCTGGCCTGCTGTTTCATTTTATCTTCATGATTTCTGAAAGCACAGGACAAGTAAGTTGTTCTCTGACCATTAGAATCTAGGGGCACAGGAAGAGATTTGTGTCCAGGAAGAATATTGTGTATTAATATAAACATACAATATTCACAAAACAATTAAAATGTATTAATATTTATCAAGCAATTAAATAGAATTTTGAATATAAGGAAGGTTAATATCCTGCAAACGGAAGCTTAGTGTCTGTGGCTTTGTGACTGGTTGGCCACCAGAACCCCATCTCAGGGGAGGCAGAGAACCAAATGTTGGCTTCTCTATGGGTGACATTTTGGCAATTAGTTATATCTGCAAATGAGTAATTGCAGGTGCAACCCATCTGGTTACTCAACAATTTGTTAATGTTTGATGCATAGCCCACTAAGTATTTTAGCAATTAGAGACCCAATATAACAATTAATTAAGGTTCCAAATTAAGTCAGGCAAGAAACGCCATTACATTCAAAGAGTACATTCAAAGAGATTTTTCAAAGAATAAATGTTGCTAAAGAAAATTTAAAGAAAAATCACGTCTAAATTAATACAGAGAGAATTCTGTAAACAGAAGACCCTATTTCACAAACTTTATTAATTTGGCAATATATATATATATATACATATATATATATAACATATTTTCTGATTTAGCATCAGTGTGAGACCTTGAAATAGATAATTTTCAATCACCTACAGGAATGTCAGCCTCTGTCCTTACAATCTTTTGTCACATATAAATTAAGTAGTTCTGTAGTTCCTCACACTTATCCCATCCAACAACCCTCAACTTAACACTCTTGGGGTAGCAATAACAACATCATTCTCTGGATTTCTAAAGAGGAATGGTTATGAATACACTCTGAGTCTAGAAAAAAGTTTACTTCCCTTCAGGTTGCCTTCCAGACCATGCTGAGACTGCCTTACAAGACTGCCAGACAATATTCCTTCTGTGGGTTTCCTAATTCCTTAGTTTTGTGCCCACTTTCACATAGGATCTCTGCTTTCTCTTTCTGCCAGCCAGTGAGAGAGGTGTCTATTTGTATTTGAATGTGCTGTCTTCCATATTCTGCGTAAGATAGCACAAGAGCACAGATCTCTCTGTTGCATCCCATAGCATGACCTTGCTGCACTGTTGGGTGAAAACACATCTTAACTAGCAGAAGTGAGGATGGAGAGGGACAAAGGTAATGGGGAGTAGGACTCTATGAAATATGCCTGAAGAATCATAGCACATTTTTAGAATATCCTCTAAATTAAACAACAAAAAAGGCATAGTTGGTAATATATGCCAGTCCATATGTTGAGCTATCATTAAGGAGGAAAAGACTAAGATCATAAGGGCTGTTAGGGGGATCTCTTTGGAACTATGAAAAGCTGGCAAAGATCTAAAATGAAAATGGCTGAAGAGGTGGCAGCAGTATAGTCAAAAATCCCCAGGGTAACAGACTGTTGTGGTCCCGTCCCATCCAGCCTACTACGAAGGGAGGGATCCCCATCCCAGAGGCAGGGAGTTGGCTGATGGAATGGCACCTGACACTGGGCAGATGAAATCAAGGGAGCTTCTTCACCATATACACTCACAGCCCAGGGATGGGGGATGATGCTGCACCACGTCAGGCCTCACTGAGGCTGCATTTAGCAATAGAATGAGCAGCCAGAGCCTTTAAGTGGCAGGCTTTCTAGTTACAAGGGGATGAGGTAAATCCTGGTTCTTGCAAAAGGACAGAGTTGGCTTATTTGAATAAATCTGCAGGCTAGCAGGGAGCTAAAGCCCACTACTCAGAGATAAACAGACTCTGTGTCTGGTCCCCATGATAAAGAGGGTTGTCTGGCGATGTGACCTCATTTCCAGGGCCACAGCAGGTAGACGAGCTTGTGGTTCAGCCACCCGAGGCTGTCCTATTTTACCAACTATCAAAGCAGCACATTGTATTGGATCTTAATTTCAAGCCTTACACTACACAGATGAGTAGTGTGTCAATTTGAGGGGGCCATTGTAAATTTTCTTCACGGCTGGGACTGTGACAACAACTGATGTGTTAGTTGGTCAGAGTGGAGCTGTTTTTAATTTCTAGGAATGCTCTTAAGCCTTGCAATTGTTTTAAGGTAGCCACACTTGGGACTTTCTGCTGGAAACTGCCGTGTTTCCCACGTCCTGAAAGAACGACATGAAAAATAGCAAATCACAAACTGTGAGTCACCCACCGGTGAGCCTTGCTCAGCTTTGGAGGGTTTAATTTAGATGCCTTATCAGATAGCAACCTGCTTTTTGTGTGTGTTTTATTTCCTTTATTTTTATGATGGCAATAGAACGTATGTGGGGCCATTCTGCTGACATTAAAATAGCATTTCCATTGACACCATAACAGCAGAAGCACCTGCCCTGACACAGTAATGACTTCTGTGGGGCTGTTATGGTGTCTATGGAAGTATATGAGCCACTTCATTGATATCGTAACACCTCTAGCACCTGCAGAAAGGAGGAAATAGCTCCTTGGGGCTGTTGCTATGGCAGCAGAAGTACATGTGATACCTGTGTGGACCCCGCAGCAGAACTTGCACTAATACTTTAAGTAAACCCATGCAAAATGCATTCTTACAAAGCTACGTAGAGTTTTACACAAATGAGCTGTGGCTTTGACCACACTTTCATTTAATATTTATTAAACACAAACTCTATTTTTAAAATTATAATTGGCAAGTACAACTCTCTCTGTATATCTGTATCTAAACACGTGTATATGTGTATAGTTGTATATCTATGGATCCATAGTTGTATATATGTAAAGATATATATGTCACCAAATAATGTCACATTTGTAAACAGACATTACAGTTAAAAATTAAGCTTTAATAATTTTTTAAATTTTATACAGTTAATGGTAGAAATGTAGAGGCATCAAAAGTTACTAGGGTTGTCAGAAATCCAAGATGGCCACAAGATTCATGTGTCCCTGTATATATTCTGTGCATAATTCCCACCCACTGAGTACAGACAGGATCCATGCATATGATGGGATATCAATCCTATGATTACTTTAACACCCATCCCAAAGTGAAGGGATTTCAGAGATAAAATTAAGATCCCAAATCAGCTGATTTTGAATTGACAGAAAGGCAGGTTATCCTGTGTGAACCTGGCTTAATGGGGTGAAAGCCCATAATAGCAAGACTGGGCCTTCTGGCAAAGCTTCCTGGCTGACAGAAAAGAGGAAACTTCCAAGAAACTTAGAAGATTGTATGGCATGGAACCTGGAGAGGTTTCTAGGAGCTGAGGGTGGTCCTGGACCACAGTCAGCAAGCAAATAAGGACCTACAACCTATAACAGAACCGATTCCTGCTAATAACACACAAACCCACACTGCAGAAATAAATGTGCCCAGCCAGTCAAGTCCAGCTTGACTGCAGCCTTGGGAGACCCCGAGCCAGAGGAACAAGGTAAATGGGACTTTAGACCTATAGAAACAGAGATAATTAACGACTGTTGTTTTAAGTTTATAGGTTTGTGGCAACTAGTTACACATCAATAGAACACTAATATAGTTTACAAAAACTATTGCCTATAAGTCATTAGTATCATTATTTAGCACTTAGGACATTTCCCCTCAGTTATTAAATTCAATTTGAGATTTCTTTTTTAAACGACTGAGGTCACCAAAGAATATAATTATACATTCTTTTAAACTAACAGAAGTGTCTCTCAAAAATACTTCAGTGTGTCCTGAAGTATGATTTTAGAGGCTTATTTTCCTAATGAGAAAACACTATCCATTCATTTTGGAAGACAGAGAAAATAGTAAAATGTACCAGGATAAACAGTATATTATTTAATTTGTTAGACTGTAAAATCATGCGTGTTAACTACAGAGAATGTAGGATGTAAAGAAAAAAAACAATGATAAGAATAAAGTTACCTGGTGTCCCATGTATTAGCTCAGCTTTGTTATCACATAGATATTAAATAGGGAGAAAGGCTAATTGGATTGATACAAAATTAGATTTGCTGGATAGAGCTGTATAATCAAGAAAGAAGAGAAGGTGAATCTTGGTTGTCAAATATGTGTACACATGAAAATTATCTGCTCAGACCGGATGAGAAAGAGACAAACAAGACAGATAGAATAGTACTAGAATGGAAGAAAAAGACAGACAGAATGATACTAGAATGGAAGAAAATAGATATTAAATCATTCATTAAATGACAGTCTCACGAAGGTTCAGTGAGTGACAGCTGGTGAAAACAGTAAACAGTGCTTCTCAATGTAATATGCCCACAAATTACTGAGGATCCTATTAAAATGCAGGTTGTTTCACGGACTCTGGGAGGGAACCGATACTCTGTAACACTCTGAGTAGCAAGGCAGTAGTAGAAAGCCTAAATTTGAAGGAAGTTAAGACTAGAAAACAGAAGGCTTGAATTAGTAGCAGTTTTAAAGGGAAAGTAGTAACAGGTAATGACAATTTTCACAGGTCATCTTAGCTGAGATAAATAAGCAGGATGTAGGGGTCTTGTTTCTCTTCCCAAAATCCTAAGTGAGATTTTAGTACCATGACAAGGAAGTATTTCCACCCACTTGGCATTTGCTTCTAGTCTTATGGGCAACTGAGGATGTTTAGAGTATGTTAACGTGTTTAAAAACTTCTAGCCTAAAAGTATGGTGTTGGAGCTCAGACTGTGGTTTGCATATACCATTGCCCATTCTTGCATTTCAACATGGATGATACCAAGTCTTGTCTCATAATATTCATGTTAAGAATAAAGCATTATGAAAACCAACAAGTATATTACTTGAAAAAAAACAGGTGCTTAATAAACTTCTGTTCTGCCCACTTTATATATATATCTGACACACACACACACACACACACACACATAGCAGAGGTTGCTCAGACCTCTTAAATTTTCATTTAGAATGGTGACTGTATGTAAATGAGTCTAAGGTTCCAGATGTTGATATGAATTAGTATCTGTGGTTGCAGAACAACATATACTTACCATCTAAATTATAACAACAATTATAGCCTTTGACAGGCAGTTTCCTGAAATCGATAATAATTTCCATTATTTATAGTTGAATGGCTGTTAGAAAATGATAAAGAGAATAGCTTATGTTTGTTAAACAAAGCAGGGCTTATTTCATTTTCCAGGTATAATAGCAAGCTAAAATAAAACACCCTGCAAGATTTAGGTTTTAAATAAATCCTGGTTGCAATATATATGAAATTCCCTCAATATATATCTCAGTATTACATTAATTATATATTTGTTTAAAATTATAAAGATCCCTATAAACTCATTCTCCTCAAGAATTTTCTATCCAAAGTTTTCCCATGTGAAAATGTACAGAAGTTTCATTTACTGATTAGACATATGTCAGGGTTGTTGAAGTCTAGATACCAGGCATACTGTGGTCAGCTCCACATGGGTTTTCTCCAGATAACACAGCCATGTAAATTAAAAGAGTTAACAAGAGCTCTTTGGGAGTCCAATATTGGGCTTTCATTAAGGATAAATGGACTGTAGACAAAGGACTCTCTCTGAACCATTTTATTCTAATAATTTTGAAGCTACTTAGTGGGACTCGCAGGAGCTGAGATTTTTTTTTTTTAATCTTTAAATATGTGCTGTGCTTCCCTCAGTGAAAATCCATTTCAAAGTTATTATGGAATAATGGGAATTCAGACAGATGTGAATCTGAATAGTTGCTATGCTGCTTATTAACTGTTTGGCCTTGGGAAATGAACTTTCTGAGACTCAGTTTCTTCATTAGTAAGATGGGAGTTACAATACAAAGATTTGCTGTGATAGTGTTATTATTGGGTTTAAATGACCAACCTTAGCAGACGCTTTAGTTAGTTTGTTTTAATTGCTCCCACTCCCCAATCCTACCTATGACCCGTGATCATTTTTCTTCTTGTGTCGGAATGTCCTAGAGGGAAATGGGGAGCCACAGACTGGCAGCAAGGAGGGCTGTGGTTCTATCATCTGTGCTAACTGATACAATCACAAAGACAAGGGTGTCTTCCTCTACAGCGAATCGATAAAAACAGGTATTTGTAAGAAACTGAAAGGAAATATCCTTAGGATATAAAAATGTTTCTAAAACATNATTAAAAAAAAACTGAAAAAAAAATTTGGTTAGAATAAAAAAAAAATGTTTCTAAAACAAAACAAAACAAAAACAGCAACAAAAACAGAATCCCTAAATTGCCAAAAAAAGGGGGTGGGCAAAAAACACAAAGCACTTGTAAATGTGGAGTAAACATGGCTAAGTCACAGTTGGGAAAAAACTATTCAACTTAATTCATTTACCCAAAAATATTGGGGGAATGCCTATTATGTGCCAAATAGCATTGCAGGTGTCTATCGTCCAATAAAGAAATAAACATGGGTAAGTACTGTCTTCAACTACGATAAACTGTTTTAAAATATACAGATATAAATAATAGCAATTACAAAGATTCCATGCAAAGGATGTATTCATGGAGCTGTAAATATAATTCAAATCTTGCCTGGCTGAATAAGTAACTTTGCAATAACTATAATCTATTTTTGTGTTAATATTTTTAAAAATTTTCTTGGATTTTGTTAAATGATTTCCAATGTGGATTTGCCGCAGTTAACAGTGGGGTACATTATATAATTTGTTTGGTACTGCATAGCATCTAACTTCCTTTCTTAACTTGTTGCTATTTCAGTCCATTTTTCAACACTTAAAATGGCTCCTCCACTAGGTAAAACCATTATAGAGAATAAAATGTTATGGAGAATAAGAGTTGGAGAAGCATCATAATCACTGTAGGAAGTTTTTCCTGAGCAAAAGTCAAACAATACTGAACTAGTGTGGTAAGTTTATCAAGTTATCACCTGAGAGGGACCACAGTGTGGGCAATAGTACAGTTTACAATTATTTCATTGGTTTGTAATTATAGCCTAAGATTCTTAATTCTGAATAAAACGATATAATTTGTATTCTTTCAAATGTTCTTTACCATAGTATATCTCTGTTATGATCTTACATTGTTCTGTTTCAACCCTGCATGTTTCCAGCTTGAATAAAATGACTCCATGTTGTACTATAAACTAAAATATACACTAAAGGATAACATAAAAAGAAACTGCAATAATTGAGAAGTTGTAGGCCAGAGGAACATAGAACTAAACTGCCTGACACAGGACAAGGGTGTCTGAAAAGACTCAGTGAAGGAAGCAATGTTTAAAGTGTTATCTCAGGGGCACCTGGGTGGCTCAGTTGGTTAAGCGTCCGACTTCGGCTCAGGTCATCATCACATGGTTTGTGAGTTCAAGCCCCACATGGGGTTCTGTGCTGACAGCTCAGAGCCTGGAGCCTGTTTCAGATTCTGTGTCTCCCTCCCTCTCTGCCCCTCCCCCACTCATGCTCTGTCTCTGTCTCAAAGGTAAATTTAAAAAAATAAATAAATAAATAAAATGTTATCTCAGAGTTGAAGATATTATTTTTTTAAGTTTATTTATTTATTTTGAGAGAGAGAGAGAGAGAACACAAGCAGGGGAGGGGCAGAGAGAGAGATGGAGAGGGAGAATCCCATGAAAGCCCTGTTATGTCAGCACAGAGCCCAATGTGTGGCTCCAATTCAGGAACTGTGAGATCATGACTTGAGCCAAAATCAAGAGTCAGACACTTAACCAATTGAGTCACCCAGGTGCCCCAAAGATGTTATTTAAGGTGATAGTAAACAAAAGTGAGATACTATTTTATATTGTAGGGGAGGAAAAATATTTTTTCTTCTACCCTTTTAAGCTCTCTGCTGGGATCTCTTTAACAAAAGACATTCACACACACACACACACAAAGACAACATACAGATTTATTCAAGACAAGTTGTCCCTGACATGAGAGATGAAATGGTCTAAAGAAAAAAGTATGCTAGTTTTGATGAAGAGTGGAAAGTCATAGAAAGATATGATAGGACCAAGTATATAGAGTAGGTGGAATAAATAAGCTAGAGGGAATTTAGTAAAGCCTGCTCATTCAGCTTCCTCTCTGTGCTCCTTTGTCTTCAAGATAAGGATGTTCCGTTCCCCTGGGTCGAGAGGGGGCACCTCTCACATCAGAGTTTTACAACCTGCTTCAAGTCTCAATTAGGTATCTGCCTGCTACCCTTGTTAGAGCCTCCTGGGCTTCTGACTGAGTGCCTGTGTCCTCAAAATAGCCAAAGATCCAGCTCTCCCCTTCAAAGCTTCCCAGAGAGCTCTCTGGCCTTATGCTTCATCCTGCCTCAGTTTTCAGCAACTGTCTTGAGGGGGTGTGGCATGCTCGAGGGAAGGTCTCCTCCCAGGATAGGTCCTGATGTCCTGAGTGTTACAAGACTGCTCATGGTTTTACTCTGCCTTTTAAATGCATTCGCATTCAGGTTACCTCCTGAGCCTCTTGTGCTTATCCCAAGGCACAGTAAATGTCTTGTGGGGAATGCTGGCCATGTACCTCAATCCCTGAACTTCTAGCTGTGTGTTCTAGTCTCCATAACTAGTAGAAGAACTGGTTTTTCTTCATCCAGCCGGCTAGGCCTGGGAAAAGGAGGGGATGGGTACATGACCTCAGAGTCAAGAGGGAGGTAGCTGATGACCCTGGACTTGCAGAGGTTCTTGCCTTACTAGAATTTGTGTTTATGGTATCCTTACAGCTTCCACTTTTTTGATGCCTCAAAAAAAGTATTTTTTTTGAAATATGCCCAGAATTTTCTAGTAGTGCAAAGGGAGTGCTACTCTGTCACAAACTAATACATCCTGCCTGGAAACAAAAGTCTTCATCCACTTTTAAAGATCAGGATATTCAGGGTGGAGAATAACAGCATAGGTTCAAGGTAAAAAGTTGGACAGAATATCCTAAACAAGGATAGAGAGTTTCAGTATTCTTTGCTCAAGTAAGAACATTGAAAATATTATTATTTTTTTCTTCCTATGACAAATCACCAAGTTGGATTTCTTGGAGTGAAGGCAAATGGATACGGAATAACAACTACCCTTGTGACTCTAAGAAAGTCAAATATCTTTCCTGAGACTCAGATCTCTCAGTTGTAAAACAGCATAAATAGTTTTCATGTTGGCTTTTGTAGAGACTATGCATCATATCATGGCAAGGTTCTGAAAGCAAATTTGATGGTGATCGCCTCTCTTAAGACATTGTGTTGTAATAAGCAGTAACTCACATCCCATGGGAGCATATTTTACGTTGATTTGGGATGTGCATAGACATTTACAGTAAGCTATAGTAGATGAATCTGCTTTTGGCACATACAGGATATAATGACTAATTTCGTGAAATTCAAATCATTCCATTTTGAGAGTTTCATTCTGTGAGACTTCATGCTACTTTGAGGGCTTCACTGTATCAAAATCGGCAAATTTCTGCAGGAGAAAAATTGCCCTGGAAGGGCTTCCCAATGCCCTTCTAGTTTTCCAAAAACAAAGGACCCAATATATTTCTGAGTGCCAGTCAATCACAGGCATGATGGATTCTTTTCCAATCTTACAAAATAAAAGTCTGCAATCTTCCATAAGTAATAAAAGTATTAAGAATCCAGTGTTATAAATATTACAATATTTTTCATTATTACCCTATGTCTTTTATTTTGTATATCCCTATGATAGATGGATTACTATTCAGCAAATCTTCATTCCATATCTTCTTCTCTAGTAGACAGAGTTTACTACCCTGGCCCATTAAGTTCACATACAGGGAAGCAAATTGCTTTGACCAGTAAACATGACTCAAGTACAGGCCATTCATGTGTTTATACAGTTTGGCCTGGCATTGGCCTCCATCACAAGAAGGGGCTATATTGGGTAACCACTGCCTCTTCAACCTGGCCCAAGTATGAATACACATGGAACAGACCTAAACCCAACCTCCAGTCTGAAATAGTACAACTCCTCTAAGTCCATCCTAGAAAAGCCTACACATCACTGACCTACTGATTCATGAGTATGATTCAAATGTGTGTTTGAGTGGGGGTGAGTTATTATGCAGCCCTATTATATCAATAGCCAATTAATATAACTAAACATATATGTTTATAGATAATATATATTCCATATATGTATATATGTGTATATGTAATACATACACACGTATATAATAACACACACACACACACACACATATATATATATAGTCTACAGATGCCACGTCTCCCTATTAACATAACTGACTCAGTTGATTAATTAAATAAATATTGGGGATGTGCAACACAGTCTCCCATGTAGAGAAAACAAGGCAACATGGATATTGTTGCAGTTTTTGTGGCCGCTTTTTATGTTTACCAAATTAGGGATGAAGATGTGCAATCTTCCCATTAAAAAGCTATGTCAGCGTGCCAGCTGGCTCAGGGCCATGATTTAAGGGAACAGTAATGAATGAGGCAGAAGTAAATGGCCACCATCTGGGTAAAGCTCAAGTGAGCTTGTTTGGACAAGGCTCCAGGGTCAAGTAAATGAAACGGACTTTAATTTCAAGATGCAGCTGTGAGTGAATAATTCCCCACTCCTGCAAGCCACTGCAGGTGTGGGAAGCCAGCAATATGTTTTCAAATGGGGTGGGATGCAGTTGTGTCTTGAAGGCACTGGCAGTTGTCATGTCTGAAGAACCATGTGAAGTGGCCCTTCAGCAAGCACCGGGAGATGGGAAGGTGTTATTAAAGCTTGCTTGAGCTGAAAGAAACAGCATGGGGGTTACACTAGAAGAAGTACGTTTCTATAGGGCTTATTAGAACATGCTGATTCTTTTTTCCTCTGCAACCTGGATCATGAAGAATACTATTTTATTGAAATGACTGCATTGCTAGGGTTTTGTTGCTAAAGTATTTAAATTGGTGGAGAAAACACAGCTAAGCCTATGGATCCTGGTGATTAATGTTTCCCTCTTGGGCAGTTGGGCTCCATGCATTCTGAAACAACTTGGGTTGCTAGAGAGCATTGAATACTTGTAAAAGGAAGGCATATATTAGATTTAACTAAAAAAAAGGGGGAGAGCAAAATTGGGTCCAGGACCACCTTGTGCTAGGGTTCATATTTGGATCATTTGACATTTGACTTTCGGATTTCTAATTTTGTCCTATTATGTGGTCCACCCAGCCTGATGATCTGCTCAGAAGAACAGTTACTGGCCTAAAAGAAAACATCCGTGTCCCCTAAATAGCCGTGTATGTATACTATCGTGGCTGACTACACTGCATACAATGGAATGGAGAAAAAATTAAATGGTTAATAAATGGCAGCTAATAAAAATGTGATTTACCACACCGCAAATTGCAGGAAGTGATCTACAGTTTGACTATTCACACACACAAGTGAAGAATAATTCATTCCTTTTGTCTAAGGCATGAGATGGCTTCTGGTGAGGGTAGGTGGGATGGGGGCTGTTGGAGAAGGTAGCCACTTTGAAATCCTTGAACGGGAAGCTTGAGGGGGACAGCTGACTTAGTACATTTAGTGCAAGTGAGGGCAAAGCAGCATCCTTTGTCTAAAACGTGTGCACAAAAGTAGATGAGGCAAAGGAGGGGTAAGGGAAGTCCTATACCCTAAAATGTAAGTATTTGATACAGGAATCCATAAAAGGCCTGAAGAGACCATTTAAATAAAGATTATATTCAGTAGTCAACTTTTCCAATAGCTCCAGGCATGTCTTTGTCCAACCTGTCTTCACTACTCCTAGTACTGCCTGCTTCCCTCAGAGCATCTTTATATTGGATGAGAGTTTTGTTTGGAACTCTGTCTGGATCACTGGCATCAGCGTTCCTAAAGAGCAGAAGTAATGTTAAATTCGTGTCTGCCTTCTCACTGCCTAGCACAATGCTTTGCTATATAATGTACTGTGGGTACCCAGTGCACATTTGTGGATTTGAAGGGAATGAAACATATCAGTACTTAGTAAAATTAAATAGGATTTATACAGCTATCATATTAGAAAAAAGTCCTGGCATCTAATGTGAGCATACATGGGGAGAAATAAGTCCATGTTTGTTAGTGGTATCTGTGTAAATTGGTTCTATTTCTTTGGGAAAAACTGGCAATGGGTATTACAACGATATAAAAATATGCACATCTGTTAGACTAGTAATATTGCTTCTTGAACTCAGCCTAAGGGAATCATCCAAAAAAGAAAGTAAATTTGTGCCAAGACGTATCCAATGAATACACTTTCAAAATAAGAAAAGTATGGGGGTGCCTGGGTGGCTTAGTCGGTTAAGCGTCGACTTTCGCTTAGGTCATGATCTCGCGGTTCGTGGGTTCGAGCCCCGTGTCCGGCTCTGTGCTGACTGCCAGCTCAGAGCCTGGAGCCTGTTTGAGAGTCTGTGACTCCCTCTCACTCTGACCCTCCCCTGCTCACGCTGTCTCTCTCTCTTTCTCTCTCCTAGAAATAAATAAAACATTAAAAAAATATTTCAAAATAAAAGTATGAATTAAATTATATTCATTTTATCAGGTAGGATAAGAAGCACTGAAAACAAATTGTAAAGGATGTACATTGAAATGTGTGAGTTATAATAATAAGTTAAAAAATAGTATGCATATAAAATTTCTATTTATGCAAATTGTGAAACAAATACATAATGGCTGAAGGTAATATATTACAGGTAAAATAATTGTGAGATGAAGTATTTTAATGGTGGAATCTTTGCTATGATTTCAAAATTTTATGTAACCTATAGTTTTACTATGATAAAAAAATTGAATATAAATTAATTTGAAGTATATTTAGTATTTTCCATGAAGTACAAAGAGCTATGCTAACACAGGTATTTCTGCTTTGGAGAAGCTTATTATATAATAAGGGATTTAGATATATCAAAATATTATAATAAATTAATCATAATTGCTATGGTCCAGAATTCTGCACAAGTGCCACTTGAGAAGGCTATGAATTCTCTACGTAGGCGGGAAGTCTGGTGGGGAGTGTTGATTAAATAAGATTAAATACCCAAAGAGACTAAAAAGATAAATAATTTTTTTTACTTTTTTCTTAAATCTGAGATTATTTTTCCTTCCAGGTAGACAAAGTAACTTTTTGCGTCCAAAGCAGAGGTACTAAAATTTGGAGGGAGAAATACAATAATTCAGGTAGAGGGTGGAAGTTGCCATGGCAAGGGTGAGGAAGTATAGATCTTAGGTTAAGAAGTTAATCTTAGAGTTGACAGGAAGTCAACAGAGTGCTTTCAGAGGAGAATGTTCTGTATCCTTTTATGGGATGATCATTCAGATGTGGCCATAAGAGGAGAAAGAGGAGAGGCTCAGGAAAAGAAAGGTTTATTGTAGTCACAGGTTCTAGAGAAGAGAGGTAAGGTGCACCATGCAGAGCCAGATGGGGATGACATCTGGGTGATTAAGAAGGCAGAAGACAGAAGCAAGAGGGAAAGCTTTGGCTTGGAGCCTTTACTGGGGTTTCTTCAGGGAAAGCAAAGGAGGTCCAGATAAAGGGTTTAATGACTGGTTAGTTTGAATAATTTTGGAGGATTTTGGGCTCTGGAGATGGTCCCTTGTTGCCTGGTACCTGGTTTGTGGACGATTAAAGGAGAGGGACATTGGGTTGCATACCCCAGATGGAGGGCATAGGGCTTTGTACTGGTTTGTTTGCATACCAAAGACATGTTCCTGGTTGAGTCCTTTACTACTTTCAAGAATGGCTAGCCCTAGGAGCTGTATGGTCTCTCCTCAGCCGGACAGGGTTTTTTAAGATGTCAAATATCATCACATACAGATACTTTAAAATATTTACAATATGGGAATAGATTTAAGTATTATAAGGGGAAAAGAGGAAAACACACATTGTTCTACTTTATCAATGAATGAATGAATCGATCTGAGTTTCTAGGTAGAATCATTTAATCTTGCACTCAGATTTCTTTGGATGCCTTCATCATTTATTCTAAACTGAAGACTGGCACTGATTTAACTGCACTAAAATGAAAAATTTACACTATTTCTTTTAAAATAAAATCTACTTTTTAAGCTTATTTATTTATTTGCAATGAGACAGAACAAGTGGGGGAAGGGGAAAGAAAGAGAGAGAGAGAGAGAGAGAGAGACGGAGAATCCCAAACAGGCTCCCTGCTGCCAACACAGAGGTGGAACCCACGAAACTGTGAGGTCATGACCTGAGTCAAAACCAAGAGTAGGACATTTAACTGATTGAGCCACCCAGGTGCCCTTAAACTCTATTTTGTTCATGTTTTAAAGCTAATCTGGGATATAAAAGCAAATTGTTCTTTTTAACAGAAAGGAGAGCGAGTAACAGATAACTCCACTAGACTGTTTTGCGTTTACCATCTATCTTTCTGTTGTAAATGACATGAGCCAACCATTTAACAATTCAGTAATGATTATCACTTTTTATCAACAGACAAATGATGGAACATCATGGACTCAAGGAGAAATGGTCTGAGCTATGCCATGTTGAGTCAAAGGGCTAGAATAACATTAAATACCAGATATAAGTTGATGATTTATCCTCAGAGAATTAAACCAACAGCATTGTACTCTAACTACATTATTCCCTATTCTCTGAACAACAGCCAGAGAAAGGTGTTTTAATTCTCATTTTTTCATTAAAAAACAACTGAATTTCAGAGAGGTTAATGAGCTTAACCAAGGTTGCATATGTGTATTGTACAAATTTTGTCTCAAATTCAGCTCCTTTCAAACACAAAATCCAATTCATTGCTTGTGATACACTTTCTGAATTATACTGTAATCTCCTTAAATTACAGGAAATACTCTAATGCATCTGTGCCTTGAATATCAGATGTATGAATGGTACTGTCACAGGAGATGCATACACAACTCACTTCATTAAATTAAAAAAAAAAAAAAGAGGTATGTGACATGCTCCAGAATCTGGTGAAAGGAGAAGAATCAGACCCTGTGCTTGTAGACTTCGTGGTCTGGTGGAATGACTGGTATGTAAATAAGTGGTTGAAATGTCTTGAGGAGTAGAAATGAGGTAATGTCAGTCACAGCATGTATGATGCGATTATTTATGATGGACAGATGTTGTCCAGATGAGAGACTCATGATTTCCACTTGAAGGACAGAGAAAGAGATTAGAGCACATTTTTAAAGAGGGAGTGATGCCCTACTAGATTCATCCATAGTCTGCAATCCAATTAACCACTGCTGATATATGGCCTTCATAAGGGCCATGCACTTAGCCTCTCTTCCCTTTGCCAACGTCACTCCAGTGAAAAGAAACAACATCTCATTCTGTGATGAAAATGTGGTCCCTTTACTGAGGGAGATTAGTTCACGTGAGTTGACAATCTGTCAGTCTGCATCCATTTTAGGAATGACTGGAAATTATTCTGTTGGGAGAAGCTTGGATGAAGGATTGGTTTGGGGATGCTGGCGCTTGCCCCTCACATCCAGGCATCCCTTTTCAAATCCTGGTTGCCATAACAACCAGATAGCACTTTTGGTCCCAAACACAACAGAGTCCTTTATGGTGATGATTATTATTAGTCAGTTTGCACTCCAGGCAGAAATCTGATTTACTTTCCCTGAGGAAACTTACCATATGACATGCAAACTGTCAGAGAGAGAATAATACAAACTGGAAATATAGAAGTGCTACAAAATAAAACATGTGTGGGAAAATACACCTTATGAGCCCTTTATTATTTTTAAATGAAAAGTTGTTAGATTATTCAGCCCGAAGTGTGAGTTAACTGTGTCATGCCTATGAGCTATGTAACAATGACTGTGAAGGCCGTGCTCCTAGATTATCTATTAGCGGGCATTTGAGAAAATGTGACACCTGAAAACTTTGAAGGTGCAGGGATTTTTGACATTATGTTCTAGGCCTATTGATTGAAACTGAAAATATTTCAAAAACAAGGTGTTTCCCCTAGCACACAAGTCAGAATGAAACATATGCCTAGCTTCCTTTGCAACAATTTAAGAATGGTAGAACGAATTTCACTCTCAAAATACAAGTGCTCAGTGATTATGAATAAGGTAATCTGCTGCAAATATGCTACTTCTGAAAAGTAGAACTCAGGTAGTTTTCTTGGTCAAATGTAGCCAAACCGTTATTTTGACCTTTAATGAGGTTTGACCTTCAAGCCAACCCAGCAGAAGAAAACTTTTTGGAATCTCTTGTGTAGAAAAAAAATTGCATCTGCTGTACCAGCCAACTATTTTTTTGTGGCATGTTTATCAGTAATGTGCCCCTGCCCAGCAAAATTGTGTCCTTGAACCAGGGATATAAAATGATACTATTAAGGGAGCCAAGCCAAGTCTGGTCAAAGAAAGCCATTTATTTTCACTGACCCAGCTGGTCAAGTGAATTTAGGTTCAGCAGCTTGGCTCACTTGAGAATCAAGCACTGCCATCATGCCTGTAATTACAGCTTGAAAGTGATTTCCAGGAAGGAACATCGAAAAGGAAACAGACTCTCCCTGGCAATATTACACTTCAGTACAAGACAGTTGGCAAGGTGAATAGGAAGCATGTATGTTCACGTGATTCACATAATAAAAAAGCACTTTCTATATGTATCAGTCAGCTTTTTTACATAGCAAACCACCCCAGGCTTAATAGATTGACAGAAAAAACATTAATGCTTTGTTCAAAATTCTGTGAACTGACTGGGTGGTTTTCTAGGCCAGGCCAGCTCATCTGGGGCCGGATGGTCTGGTATGGTTATACTTAGATATATGGGACTTCAGCTGAGGTGGCTAAGATGGATGGGACCTTTCTCTACATGGTTTCCCATCATGCTGAAGGCTAACTGAGCTTCTTCAAATGCTCTTTGAAAGGTTCCTTGCCTCAAGTGTTGGTGAGATCTATGTAGACCAATTCCCATCTTTTCCCTAAACTGTGTTTACTAATGTTACATCGGCAGATGCTAGTCAAGCAGAAATATAAAACATGGAGAAATATACATCTTGATGAGAAGTTGAACAAAGAATTTGTGGATTTTGTTTTCAATGTACTCCAGCATTCTTACTCTACTTGAGGATTAAAAAATGACTGATGTTCTTTAGCGCTAAATATTTTAGTGTAGTTTTCCATAATTTTTCTTTCTTATAAAGAATGTGAACGTTTCCAAATGCAATAAATGTGGAAACAGTCATAGCAAGTTTACCAAGGTTAAACACATAATTATAACTGCCTCTATAAAATCTCAATTGCATGATTTGAAAATTGAGCAGTGGAGTAACTAGGATTAGTTGTGTTTATTTTATTTTGCTTTATTGTTCTACATGACATAAAATAGTTCTATGGTCTGATCTATTTCCACCACAATGGTTACCTATTTTGGCAGGATGTGACAATATTTAGGAGAGACAGAATGGAACATTCTCTTGCCCTGATTTGACATTATCAACACATATTTACTATTATTCTCATCAACTTCTTGTATGCATGAGAGATATAAGACCCTGTATTGGGAGGGTGTAGAGCAACCACAAAGTCTGCTAGCAGTCAAGCCATCCATTCTGTATTTAAAAATCACCGCTACACACAAAATGAAAATCACCCCAAATTTAGCAGCTTAACATATAATCATTCATTCTCCCTTAATGTTTCTGTGAGTCGGGCTTTAGAAATGACCCAACTCCAAATTTCAAGCACAGAGTCTTTGATGTATTTGTACTTAGAATGTGGCTGAGGCTAGAGCCATTTCCAAAGCTTCTTTCCTGAACATGATGGGACCCTCCACTAGGAGACTGCCATGGCTGGGACCTGGAACAACCGGCTCCCTTGGTGTCTGTCTGTCTGTCTCTCTCTGTTTCTTTACAGAATCTCTTCAGAATGGTAGCCACAGGGTGAGTAGATTTCTTGTATGGAAACTCAGGGTTCCAAAGGTCTCCAACACAAAGGCAGATGGAAAGTACATCATCTCCTCCAATCTAACCTCAACACCTCAACATTGTCACAGCATAGCTTCTTGTACATTCTGTTAAACAAGACAGTCACAAAGGTCTAACCTCATTCATGGGGGAAGGACACAGACCCCAAATCTTGATAGGGGAGTGACAAGACTCTGGAAAGGCATGCAGGGTTGGAAATCATTGCTGGTCAATGTTGGAGAAATATAATTCAGCACATATAGGGAAATTTAAATTTTCTGACATGGATCTTTAGTATTTCCATCTTACTTTCCTTGGGAAAAATTCTGATAATATCATTACATAGATTTCATTTTTCCTCAAGCATTTTGAGGTTACCATTAATATTTGTTTTGTGGACTTTATTGTATTTTGGGTTCAATCATAGAAAAGCCTGAGAAAGTAGTTGAACGGAAAACTTATTAGGAAAATAATCCCAGAGAACAGAAGGGAGGGACTGAGGTGAAACAAGGAAAGAGGAAAAACCAGTGCAAAAAAGCATGGTCAGTGCTTTCAAACTTGCCAGAACATTCTGAAAAGACTTATGAACTTCCTCTCAGAGCTAGGCATTTAGCTAAAGAATGTAACATGTATCCATTAGCATTGGTTAAATGTGGTCTCAGGGTCATTAATTCCTCTACCTTACCGGCTTGTTCATGTAAGAATGTTTCATGCAGTCCACAAGTATCCTGTAAAGGGCATTCAGAAGCATCAGAATGGGAAGCAGGAAGTGTGTGAAGTGGGTTCCAGGTAAAGTGCTTTGGGCTGCACTCAATAAAGCTGGTTGACAACTGCTCAGAACTGGTCACTGAGGAAAGAAGTATGGTCAAGATCATTTGTAGTGGTACATCAGAAATGGAAGATACCTGTTCATTCAAGCCAAAGAGAAGCAAATACTGAATGCAATCTGTGCACTAGCTATTGTCCTGAAAACGAGGCTATGGGAGTAAAAGGGTACGGAGGTACCTTTACACAGTCTAGAGTGATAAAGTTCCAAACAAATAGATCATCATAAGAAAATAAAATAAGTGGTATGAGAGAATAATAAAAGGTGTATGGACACACAGGAGAAGCATAAAACAAGTGTATCAAGGAAGAGAATATATGACTAGAAATCCTTCATGTAGGGTGGATGCCTGATTAAATCTTCAACAGCAAAATATATATATATATATATATTCCTGAGTGGGGCATAGGACTAAGAGGAAGTAGGCATTTCAAACAGTAAAATAGGGGATAAGATTCATGAAGATTGTATATGAAAAAGCAAATTTCTAAAGCTTTGATAGGGGCACCTGGGTGGCTCAGTTGGTTAAACGTCCAACTTCAGCTCAGGTCATGATCTCATGGTTCACGGGTTTGAGCCCTGCGTTGGGCTCTGTGCTAACAGCTAGCTCAGAGCTTGGAGGCTGTCTTTGGATTCTGCATCTCCCTCTCTCTCTGACTCTCCCCTGCTAGCGCTGTCTCTCTCTGACTCTCAAAAATAAATAAACAAATAAATATTTTTTTAAAATTAAAAAAAAAGAAAGCTTTGATAAAACCTCAGGACACAAATTTTATATACAAGTACATTGAGACTTACTAAAATTCACCATTTGGCCAGTTGTGACAAAACCCCAGAAATCTTGTGCTTTCTCTCAGTTTTTCTTTACTATCTGATTAGGTTTAACAAAGATTAGTTTTCAATAATTTACTTAAAAATATAGCCTCTGCTACTATTTTTCTTCTTTTCTATTAGTGCTTATTATGTTCATTAACAAGTTGAATCAATCTTGCTTGGTTGTGGTTTTCTTATTATTGAAGGAATTATAAAATGTAATCAAAAATTTGTAGTGAATGTGTTTCTCAGTGATCATTTATTAGAAAATCAATTCCCCCTAGGCAGAGGCATGGACCAAAGTTCAGTTTTTAATTCATGCAGTTAACTTAATGTAAACCGTGTTTTTAAAACCCTGGATATAATAGCAACCTTAGAAAACTCAGAATCAATACCTCTGACATAGAGGTGAGGAATGTGCCAAGAAGACAGAAGCAAAACAGATGGTAGAGACACAGAGCTGGTCAACAGCATGTAAGACAAAGGGTGTGAGAACAAGGGGGAGAAGAAGGGGGGAAATGGTGGGGGAAAGGGAGAGAGGCAAACCATGAGAGACTCTTGAATGCTGACAAAAACTGAGGACTGATGGATGTGG